>NC_061513.1:152839763-152957032 GCF_022539505.1 Lolium rigidum
TAATGTCTTTTGGACTCACTAATGCCCCCGCCTACTTCATGAATCTCATGAACAAGGTTTTCATGGAATACCTAGACAAGTTTGTGGTAGTGTTTATTGATGACATCTTGGTTTATTCCAAAACCGAGGAAGAGCATGAAGAACATCTACGACTCGTTTTGGGCACCCTTAGGCAACATCGATCGTATGCTAAGTTCGGTAAATGCCAATTTTGGCTCAAAGAAGTTGGATTTCTTGGCCACGTATTGTCAGCCGAAGGACTCTCGTTGACCCCTCTTTGATCAAGTCCATTGTGGACCGACAACCCCCTAAGAATGTTACGAAGTGAGATCTTTCCTCGGATTGGCGGGATATTACCGCAAGTTCGTTGAAGGATTCTCAAGTATCGCCAAGCCTATGACCCTCCCGCTTAAAAAGGGTAAGAAGTTTGAATGGACGAGAAAAGTGCGAAGAAAGCTTTCAAGAGCTTAAGAGACGACTTGTTTCAGCTCCCATCCTAACCATGCCCGACGTCACTAAGGACTTCGTGATCTATTGTGATGCTTCCAAACTTGGTCTTGGAAGTGTTCGATGCAAGAAGGGAAGGTGATCTCTTACCTCTCCCGACAGCTTAAACCTCACGAGGCCAATTACCCCACCCATGATCCGGAGTTAGCCGCCGTAGTTCACGCTCTCAAGACTTGGCGCCATTATCTTATAGGAAACGAGGTGTGATATATACACTGATCATAAAAGCCTCAAGTATATTTTTACCCAAAGGGAGTTGAACATGCGACAAAGGAGATGGATTGAGCTCATCAAGGACTATGATCTTAGTATCCATTATCACCCGGGTAAAGCCAATGTAGTTGCCGACGCCCTCAGCAGAGAACCCTGTTCCCTTAACTACCGATTGAAAGTCGAGCAACCCCTGCTTTACCAAGAATTTGAAGATTTTGGATTGGAATTGGTTAGTCATGGATTTCTTGCTGCCATGGAAGCCAAACCAACTCTACGAGATCAAATCAAGGAAGCCCAAGTGGGACACAAAAGTATTGAAGGGATCAAACGTCGCATGGGCAAGGAAAAAGTAGAAGGATTTTCAATAGATCCAAATGGAGTACTGTGGTACAACGGACGTCTCTGCGTACCGAACATTCCTGAATTGAAAAATCTGATAATGGAAGAAGCCCATAATACCCCTTATTCTATTCACCCTGGAGGATCTAAAATGTATCAAGATTTGAAGGACACCTTTTGGTGGCATGGTATGAAGCGGGATATTGCCTTCTTCATCGCTCGATGTGACGTTTGCCAGAAAGTTAAAGCTGAGCACCAACGCCCCGCCGGATTACTGCAACCTTTGAAGATACCGTTATGGAAATGGGAAGAAGTGGGGATGGACTTTATCACCGGACTTCCCGGGTCTAGCCGTGGACATGACTCCATCCGGGTAATAGTCGATCGTCTCACCAAAGTAGCTCATTTCCTGCTCTGTCAAAACCACCGATCGTGGGAGAGCGTTAGCTGATTTGTATATCTCTAGGATAGTCAGTCTTCATGGAGTTCCCAAAGTCATCGTATCTGATCGAGGAACCCAATTTACCTCTCACTTCTGGAAACAGCTTCACGAAGCCATGGGCACCAAACTATCTTTCAGTACAGCCTATCATCCTCAGACCGGAGGACAGACCGAAAGGGTAAACCAGATTCTGGAAGACATGCTCCGAGCATGTGTGCTTGCTTATGGAACCAAATGGGAAGATTGCCTCGCCTTTCGCCGAGTTCTCTTATAATAACAGCTATCAAGCCGGTCTTCGGATGGCCCCCTTTGAAGCTCTCTATGGGAGGAAATGCCGAACCCCTCTCAAGCTGGACCGAAACCGGAGAAAGCCAAGTGTTCGGTCCGGACATACTTCGAGAAGCGGAAGAACAAGTTCAGCTTATCCGTGACCGTCTAAAGGCTGCACGGTCCCGCCGGAAGAGTTACGCCGACGAGCAAGCGGCGGGAATTAACTTTCGGCACCGGAGATTTCGCCTATCTACGGGTAACCCCTCTCAAAGGAATGAAACGTTTTCATGTCAAGGGCAAGCTTGCGCCACGGATATATTGGTCCTTTCAAGGTGCTAGGCCGAAGAGGAGAAGTGTCCTACCAACTTGAGCTACCCCCTGAATTGTCAGAATTCCATGATGTCTTCCACATCTCTCAACTTCGGAAATGTCTCCAAGCACCCAACAAAACGGAGGTCTTCAAGGATATCGACTATCGTGTAATAGACCTCAACCACGATTTAACCTACCGAGAAAATCCCATACGTATCTTGGAATAAGCCATGAGGGTTACTCGCCGAAGGAAGATTAAGTTCTTCAAGGTCCAATGGAGTAATCACTCTGAAGATGAAGCCACCTGGGAAAGGGAGGACTATCTGAGACAAGAGTTTCCCCATCTGTTCAATCACCTAGCCGTGGAATCTCGGGACGAGATTCTTCTAAGGGGGGAAGGTCTGTAACACCCCATTTTCCAGAACCTGCATTTTTCCTACTGTTTTAAAATTTAGGGCCAACAAAAACTTTTCATTTTATGGTTGCATGAGTTTTTGATTGAGTTCATAAGTGTTCTGGTCTTGAAAATTTCTTTAGGTTTATTCAAATTGGGGAGTTACCTTGGTTAATATTAGAACCCCATTTTCAGATCAGTAGGGTTTGAACCATTATGTGTTTGACTATGACCATTCACCACCATTTCTTTTTCCCTTTACTAAAAACCCTAGCTTTTTGCTGTTGACCATCACCATCCTAATGAGGGGGAAACACCTCCCTCCCTTATTGGGAAAATGATATAGTATCACCTAGGGTTTTCACCTTAAACACCACCATCATCTTTTTATTCTTTCTTTTCACATTTGTGCACTTGATCCCTTGTCACTCTTGGGCACATGCACTTGGCATGGCCTCTCCTTTTCTCATCCCTGCCCCTTCTCTTTTCTCTCCTCTCTCTCTCTTGAGTTTTGGCCGAGAAACAAGAGGGGAAACCTCCCCCTCTCTTTTTCTTTCTCTCTTCCCTCTCTTTCTTTTCTGTTTTTGGGCCGTGGACACCACCACAACTCTCCCTCTCTTTTGGCCCAACCTACCTCACCACCCTCTCTTTGGCCCAAACACCTCACTCCCTCCCGCGCCAAAACCCTAGCCACTAAACGCACGCGCGCGCCACGGCTGGTCAAGCGCCATGATGGCTCGACGCCTCGCGTCGCCCGCCATCACGCCTCGCCTGCCGCGCACCCCCTCGTTTCCCTCCCTCGCCGACGCCACCAGGGCTACGTCACCGCGGGCCCTACGCGTGACGCCTGCCCTCGCGCGCCCGTTGGCCATCGCCACCGCCCACGCCACTGCCTCGCCTCCCTCCGCCTATATAAACACCCCCAGAGGCACGCCTCCCCCTTCAGCTCCCCCACTCACTACGCCGCAAGGCTGCTCCACTCCCTCTCTGGCTGCTCGAGCGGCAGCCGAGCCATTGTCGTCGCCACGCCGAGGCGCTCACCACGGTCACCGCGTGGGTGACGCGCAGGAGGTCGACGCCACGGCGCCAACGCCGCCCCCTGCCCCTGATCTCTTTCTCCCATGTCGCCTCTTGCACCTCCTGACCCTGCCCCTCCCTTCTTCTCCTCAGGAACGCCACAGGACGCCGCCGCCCACGACGCTCCGACGCCGTCCGTGACGCAGACGACGCCGAGCGAGGAGGAGCAGCAGCCCCTGGACACCGCCAGCACCCGCACGCCACGCACGCCTACGCCACCGACCCGTCTGCACCGATCCACGCCGCAGCCAGCCGCCGGTAAGCCCCCTGGCCGCCCCGTTCTTCCTCCGCGCCGGCGAGCGCCGCAGACGTCGTGCACGCGCCAGATCTGGACCGTCGGATCCAGATCGGGCGGGTGCATGGCGCATGCACGGCCACGACGGCGTGCATGGCCACGTCGGCCTGCCGGACCCGCCACGGGCCCCCGGCCCTTTTTCTTTTTCTTCTTTTTCCCGGCCACCGGAGAGCCCCACTGGGCCGGCCCATTCGGCACAGCATCTGCACGGCCCAGGGCGTTCCCGCCCTCTCCTTTATTTGAAAATTTATCAAACAGATTTTAAAATGCAAATCTGCCTGTGAACTGTTTCGTTAATAAAATTTGTTTGGTAGCTCCGATTGACATGATTCCAACTGCATTAGAACCAGTATGTAAATACCTTTCAGATGCCACTGGCCTTGTATTTTTAGGATTTTTGTACGATTTTTAAAGTATAAAACATGATCACTGTATTCTGGTTAGTATTTCTAATTCCTAAAATTGAAAAATAAATATTTTTGAATGATTCCAATTGTGTTGATCTTGTATTGTTACTGTGCATCTAGGAAAAATACCAGAAACCTCTTTTAGTAATGTTTAGTCTCTGGTAATGAATGTATGTGTGTCACATGAAATGATAGGGTTAGGGTTTGATGCTTTTAATTAAACCTCGATGCATTGTTTATCAAAATGGCCAAATCATGTTTGTTTTCTGCCAAACCACTCCCCTGCATACTTTCTCTTTTCATTTGTTACTCTTGGTTATTGGATATATGTTGATTATTTGTATCGTTTACTTTGGCGACGCTAGATACAAACGAGGGAGAGGTTGAAGGGGGGGACTTTGGAGAAGGATTTGAGGAGGACCAGGGACAAGCCAACCAAGGCAAGCCATCTTTGAACTCTGAATGATGTGGTGTTGGATGTCATTTGTTGATATCCCTAAGCATCTTGTCCCTACTTTATGTGGTGATCTCTTTATGTGATCTATGTATGGTTGTAATAGGAATAGTTCCTTGTGGTGGTTTCTCATTTTGGTTCACACATGGGAGAGATGCATGGTGTCACGGCCATGCTATTTCCTTGAGTCTTCATAAGTGCTCAACACGAGCATATACCATCCATAATTATAGTATTGCACCACACCCCTACCTTGTTAAGTAATTAGGTATCAAAGTCATGATGCTTGGTGTGTTTCTCAAATTGAGAGAAGTATGCCGAGTACTCCCTTGAAAATGGTTGGGTATCACAACCACCCCACTCTAGTAGAATAGTAGCATCACAAATCTGAGAGTTTGATCCACCCCCTTTGTTATCATCTTACATGCTTACCTTAAGCAAGTAAGAACCCCTTTTTATGTCACTCCCCTATGCCCTCTTGAGATGATGATCTACATCTCGGCCATGTCACTTTAGTAGTTCCTACTCATGAAATTTTAGGATGGGAACCCCTCAAGGTTTACCTTGTTGTAAATGTTTATGAAAACCTTGGGTGTGTTAGCCCAAGTGTATGGTTTAAGAAAAACAAAGGATCGTGATAAGGATGTTTGGGAAAGTGGTTTATGGCTGTTCGTGGAACACCAAGGTGTTGTGGGAAAAACAGATGGTTTCTAAAAAGTGGCACTGCGTATATGTGTACACCAGCCCAACTTTTATTCGCGCAACCACATTATCCAAAGTGGGCACGGGCTTAGTCTGTAGTCTGTTGATGGCATAAGCACCCTTCACAACTCTCTAGGGAGGGTCAAGATGACCTCCGACGCCGGGTTGCGCTCTGGAGGAGGCAATACACTGTCTTAACTGATAGCCGGACGATTACCGAGGGTCTTCCGTCGTGGCGCCGGAGATACGCTCAAAAGGAGGTATGCTGCCGGGGTGCCGGGAAGGGGTAAGCCCGCAGGGAAGGACTTGTGCCAAGGGAGATGGGCGAAAGACTATGACTGATTATTCGAGTCTCGCATACTTTCGTATGACGATCCGGGGATGATCCCGGCGGATTTATCAGTTCTTGTGGGGAAAGTGCGCACACTCTGCAGAGTTAAATCTATTCGAATAGCCGCGTCCGCGGTCATGGACGGGTTGCAAAGGTCTACCTTTACCGGGGCTTGAGTTTTGTTTTATCAAATGCTTTGCAAAGATGTGTTGTGTTGGTTGTACCGGAAAGGTACGGAAAAAGGGCGTGTGTCGACCATATGGAGATGGTCGTGGAAAAACTACGACCAAGTGGGGGACTTCTCCTAGTGTTTCATGTAGTGGAACTCTTCTTCAATAAAGATATAGAGATGTCATAGAACCTTTCCTCGCATACCCATCAATTGAGATGGAGAAATGCAACTCTTCTTCAATAAAGATATAGAGATGTCATAGAACCTTTCCTCGCATACCCATCAATTGAGATGGAGAAATGCAACTCTTCTTCAATAAAGATATAGAGATGTCATAGAACCTTTCCTCGCATACCCATCAATTGAGATGGAGAAATGCAACTCTTCTTCAATAAAGATATAGAGATGTCATAGGATGCCTTTGAAGTACCTTCTTCAATAAAGTTATAGAGATGCCATAGGGCACCAATAGTGCTCCCTTCACTTGAGAAGCCGGAGCGCTATGTCGACACTTGTCGTTGATGCATGCTATATCCACAAGAGAAACTGTTCTTCTCTCTTGTATCTTTTAGATAGCTTATGTTAGCACCCCTTTTGATGGTTTGCGAGTACAATTCCAAATGTACTCACGGCTTTGTCCCTGGCTATTAACTTGGCCAGACTATGAGGAGGACTACGAAGACGACGGAGGATACCAGGACGACTATGCGACCTAGGACGATCTCCAAGTCGGACGCTCGTAGGTCTAAGGCATGACTTGGGCCCGACGACGTTGACGTGTATCCGCTGCTATGTGTTTGAACTTGCCCGTTGTGGCATTTATGTAAGACCGGGACATGTGATCCCGCTATTGTAAGACTTATTTATTCGGTACTGTAATGGATGATGTAATTCTGGATATTCAGTTCGGTTATGTGCTCACGGTGCACTGATCATGGGATCGTGAGTTGAATGCATAACAGGGAATTTCGGACAGCTAGTCCGGGGTCCCCACATAACCTATTGACGAGATGCCGAAGAGCCAGTTGCTGTTTTCTGCTGTTTTTGGTTTCAGAAATCCTAGTAAGGAAATATTCTCGGAATTGGACGAAATCAACGCCCAGGGGCCTATTTTTCCACGAAGCTTCCAGAAGACCGGAGGACTTACGAAGTGGGGCCACGAGGCGCCGCCACAACAGGGCGGCACGGCCCAGGTGCTGGCCGCGCGGCCCGGCGTGTGGGGCCCTCGTGTGGCCCCTCGACCTGCCCTTCCGCCTACATATAGTCTTCGTCGCGAAACCCCGATGCCGAGAGCCATGATACGGAAAACCTTCCAGAGACGCCGCCGCCGCCAATCCCATATAGGGGGATTCAGGAGATCGCCTCCGGCACCCTGCCGGAGAGGGGAATCATCTCCCGGAGGTCTCTTCATCGCCTTGATCGCCTCCGGATCGATGTGTGAGTAGTTCACCCATGGACTATGGGTCCATAGCAGTAGCTAGATGGTTGTCTTCTCCTCATTGTGCTATCATGTTAGATCTTGTGAGCTGCCTATCATGATCAAGATCATCTATTTGTAATCCTTCATGTTGTGTTTGTTGGGATCCGATGAATATTGAATACTATGTCAAGTTGATTATCAATCTATCATATATGTTATTTATGTTCTTGCATGCTCTCCGTTGCTAGTAGAGGCTCTGGCCAAGTTGATACTTGTGACTCCAAGAGGGAGTATTTATGCTCGATAGTGGGTTCATGCCTCCATTAAATCTAGGACGATGACGAGAAAGTTCTAAGGTTGTGGATGTGCTTGTTGCCACTAGGGATAAAACATCGATGCTTTTTCTAAGGATATTTGTGTTGATTACATTACGCACCATACTTAATGCAATTGTCCGTTGTTTACAACTTAATACTTGGAGGGGTTCGAATGATAACTTCGAAGGTGGACTTTTTAGGCATAGATGCATGTTGGATAGCGGTCTATGTACTTTGTCGTAATGCCCTGATTAAATCTCATAGTACTCATCATGATATATGCATGTGCATTGTTATGCTTTCTTTATTTGTCAATTGCCCAACTGTAATTTGTTCACCCAACATCTGCCATCTTATGGGAGAGACACCACTAGTGATCTGTGGACCCGGTCCTATTCTTTACATCTGAAATACAATCTACTGCAATTGTTCTTTACTGTTCTTCGCAAACAACCATCATCATCCACACTATACATCTAATCCTTTGTTTACAGCAAGCCGGTGAGATTGACAACCTCGCTATTACGTTGGGACAAAGTTACGTGATTGTGTTGTGCGGGTTCCACGTTGGCGCCGGAATCCCCGGTGTTGCGCCGCACTACACTCATCCGCCATCAACCTTCAACGTGCTTCTTGGCTCCTCCTGGTTCGATAAACCTTGGTTTCTTTCTGAGGGAAAACTTGCTACTGTGCGCATCACACCTTCCTCTTGGGGTTCCCAACGGACGTGTCAACTACACGCATCAGTATAGTCGACAAAGAGATGGATAAACTGAAGCAACCTGGTGAATCTCAGGAGGAGAATGGACACGACGAGCAGGATGAGACCATGCACGAATATCAGAATGAAGACAGAGGTGATGATGATGATGATGATGATGATGATGATGATTAGACTCTTGTCTCTGTATCATGCTGTGAGATGAAGAACCATGATTTGTTTTGATATTTCTATTTGGAAAATGTATGAGTCCTGAAGACAATTATCTGTTGGATTGTAATCCCATGATGACTAATTATTTATGTTCGTTGTCCTACTAAAAGTTGGTCAAATTTAATTGTGTGGAAGTAATCCCAGGCTGTTTGATTCATAGGGTCATATCCCATAGGAAAATAGAATGATAATAGATCAAACTAATGCAAAATATCTTATAACCACAATCAAATAGAATTTCTCTTGACATAGGATTCAAGTTGGCATGGCATCCCTATCATACAGGGTTTTTATTCATACTATGCTACAAATCGAAAATAAGATGGGTCGGCACTTTATCGCGGCAGATAGGGCAGCTGGCGTTCGTTACAAACCAGGAGAAGATGCACTTCCTATGGAACGGGTGTTTGCATCCCCGGAGACGCACCGTTGTGCGCCGCGACAGCCCCAGCATGCATATGCTGCAGTGGCCGTCCTCCGGCGCAACTAGGACCCAACTGTCTTGCAGTGCCGGTAAGTTGACGATGAGCCGGTGGTCCACCCTAAGGGTGAGGTCGAAGTGGAGGCCACCGACCCGACGACACGCCTGCTGCCACATCAGTAGTAGTACATCATAATAGTCTGATAATTCCATGATTTAATCTATCAACTTGCAAGATCTTGGAGCGAAAGAGCTTGTATTAGTCTGCAAAAATAATACTGATAAACCTGTCGTTAACAAGAAATGAAGGTTTATCGTTCAGAGAGGATGCCATGTGGGACCCATGAGACAGTAGCGTCCTCAACGTTTCAAAGAAAAAGGCAAGTAGCCCGAAAATAGGGGTAAAAAATAAATCCTAGAAAGGAATTTATAGTTCATAGAGGCTGACATGTGGGACCGATCTGCCAGCAGCATCCTCATCATTTCGAAGTCGGCAGGGATCAGAAGAAAAAAGCAAATAGCCAGAAATTCGGGTCAAAAATAAATCCAAAAAAGGAAACTTTTATTCTTCATAGAGGTTGACATGTGGGACCGACCTGCCAGCAGCGTTTCAAAGGGGGCAGGGGATCAAAAGAAAAAGGCAAATAGCCAGAAATTAGGGGTAAAAAATAAATCCAACAAAGGAATGGTTTATTGTTCATAGATGCTGACATGTGGGACCAATGAGCCACTGCGACCTCAATTTCAAAGGCGTGATATGATCGATAGAAAAAGGCAAGTGACCAAAAATCAGGGGGTAAAAAAAATCTAAGAAAAGAAACTTTATTGTACATAGAGGATGACATGCGGGTCCCATGAGCCAGCACCTTACTCAACGTTTCAGAGGCGGCATGAGATCGAAAGAAAAAGGAAAGTGACCAAATATCAGGAACAAAAAATAATCCAAGAAAAGAAACTTTAATTGTACGTGGAGGATGACATATGGGTCACATTTTGCAGCAGCGGTCTCAACGTTTCAAAGGCGGCATGAGATCGAAAGAAAAAGGCAAGTGCCAAAACATCAGTAGCCAAAAATAATCCAAGAAAAGAAACTTTATTGTACATAGAGGATGACATGCGGGTCCCATTTTGCGAGCAGCGGTCTCAACGTTTCCAAGGCGGCACGGGATCAAAAGAAAAAGGAAGTAGCCAGAAATCAGGGGTAAAAATAATTCCAAGAAAGGAAACTTTTATTCTACATAGAGGATGACTTGCGGGACCCACGAGCCAGAAGCTTCCTCAACGTTTCAGAGGCGGCATGATACCGAAAGAAAAAGGCAAGTGACAAATATTAGGTCCCAAAAATAATCCAAGAATTTTTTTTTGTACATAGAGGATGACATGCGGGTCCCATTTTGCAGGAGCGTTCTCAACGTTTCAAAGTTGGCATGAGATCGAAAGAAAAAGGCAAGTGCCAAATATCAGGAGCCAAAAATAATCCACGAAAGAAACTTTTATTGTGCATAGAGGATGACATGCGGGTCCCATTATGCAGCAGCGGTCTCGACGTTGCCAAGGCGGCATAGGACCAAAAGAAAAAGGAAGTAGGCAGAAATCATGGTGTCAAAAAAATCCATGAAAAGAAACATTTATCGTTCTGAGAGGCTGACATGCGGGACCATGAGGCAGCAACATCCTCAACGTTTCAAAGGCTTGGGGTTCAAAAATAAACTCCAAAAAAAGAAAGTTGATTGTACATAGAGGATGACATGCAGGTCCCATGAGTCAGCAGCTTACTCAACTTTTCCAAGGCAGCAGGGGATCAAAAGAATAAAAGGAAATCGCCAAAAATAAACTTTTATAGTACATAGAGGATGACATGCGGGTCCCATTTTGCAGCAGCGGTCCCAACGTTTCAAATGCGGCTTGAGATCAAAAGAAAAAGAAAGTAGCCAGAAATTAGGGGGTCAAAAAGAACTCCAAGAAAAGAAAGTTGATTGTACATAGAGTATGACATGCGGGTCCTATGAGTCCGCAGCTTACTCAACGTTTCCAAGGCAGCAGGGGATCGAAAGAAAAAGGAAATAGCCAAAAATCAGAGGGTGAAAAAAATTCAAGAAAAGAAACTTTTATAGTACATAGAGGATGACATGCGGGTCCCATGAGCCAGCAGGTTCCTCAACGTTTCAAACGTGTCATGAGATCGAAAGAAAAATGCAAGTGACCAAATATCAGGAGCCAAAAATAATAATCCAAGAAAAGTAATTTTTATTGTACATAGAGGATGACATGCGGGTCCCATTTTGCAGCAGCGGTCTCAGCGTTTCGAAGTCGGCATGAGATGGAAAGAAAAAGGTGAAAAATATCAGGAGCCAAAAATAATCCAAGAAAAGAAATTATTGTACATAGAGGATGACATGCGGGTCCCATTTAGCAGCAGCGTTCTCAACGTTTCCAAGGTCGCACAGGACCAAAAAAATGGAAGTAGCCAGAAATCAGGGGGTCAAAAAAATCCAAGAAAAGAAAGATTTCAATTGGGCTGGATCTGGCCGTCTGGGCCTTCGAACTATCCTGCTGGACGCCTTTGGACTCGTACAATTTCAGCCCACTCCAAAACAGGAATGTCTTATGCTTCGCAAAAACAAAAAACAAGGAGATTCAACATATAAGTTTGTTTATTTAAAAATAAAGATTTATTTTTTCCGTTTGCAATAGCTCAGATCGAAATACACTGTTTATTGTCTGCAAAATAATCAATATATCACATGTTTCTTGTACGGGGAGGCTGACATCGGGACCCATGAGCCAGCAGCGTCGTCAAAGTTTTAAAGGCGGTAGGGGATCGAAAGAAAAAATAAATCAAAAATCAGTTGGTAAAAAATCGAAGAAAAGAAACATTTATCGTTCTGAGAGGATGACATGCAGGACCATGTGGCAGCAGCATCCTCAACGTTTCCAAGGCGGCACGGGATCCAAAAAAAGGCAATATAGCCAGAAATTAGGGGTCAAAATAACTCCAAGAAAATAAAGGTTTATCGTTCATAGAGGCTGACATGTGGGACCCATTAGCCAGCATAGTCCTCAACGTTCAAAGGCGGCAGAGGATCAAAATAAAAAGGAAGTAGCCAGAAGTTAGGGGTAAAAAATAACTCCAACAAAGGAAACTTTTATTGTTTATAGAGGATGACATGCGGGACCCATGAGCTAGCAGCTTCCTCAACGTTTCAGAGGCGGCATGAGATCGAAAGAAAAAGGAAAGTGACCAAATATCAGGAGCAAAAAATAATCCAAGAAAAGAAACTTTTATTGTACATAGAGGATGACATATGGGTCCCACTAATACAAGCTCTTTCGCTCCAAGATCTTGCAAGTTGATTGTACAAAGAGGATGACATGCGGTCCCCATGTGTCAGCAGCTTACTCAACGTTTCCAAGACGGCAGTGCATCAAAATAAAAAAAGGAAATAGTAAAAAATCAGAGGGTGAAAAATAAATCCAACAAAGGAAAGGTTTATTGTTCATAGAGGCTGACATCTGGGACCCATGAGCCAGCAGCATCCTCTACGTTTCGAAGGCGACTGGGGATCGAAAGAAAAAAAAAGGCAAATAGCCAGAAATTAGGGGTAAAAAATACCTCCAAGAAAGGAAATGTTTATTGTTCACAGAGGCTGACATGTGGGACCCATGAGCTAGCAAAGTCTTCAATGTTTCAAAGGCGGCAGGGGATCAAAAGAAAAAGGAAGTGGCCAGAAATTAGGGGTAAAAAATAACTCCAAGAAAGGAAACTTTTATTGTTCATAGAGGATGACATGCGGGACCCATGAGCCAGCAACTTCCTCAACATTTCAGAGGCGGCATGAGAACGAAAGAAAAAGGCAAGTGACCAAATATCAGGAGCCAAAAATAATCCAAGAAAAGAAATTTTATTTTACATAGAGGATGACATGCGGGTCCCAATTAGCAGCAGCGGTCTCAACCTTTCAAATGCGGCTTGAGATCGAAAGAAAAAAAGAAAGTTGATTGTACATAGAGGATGACATGCGGGTCCCATGAGTCGACGGCTTACCCAACGTTTCCAAGGCGGCAGGGGATCAAAAGAAAAAGGAAATAGCCAAAAATCAGAGGATGAAAAAAATACAAGAAAATAAACTTTTATAGCACATAGAGGATGACATGCGGGTCCCATGAGCCAGCAGGTTCTTCAACGTTTCAAACGTGGCATGAGATCGAAAGAAAAAGGCAAGTAACGAAATATGAGGAGCCAAAAATAATTCAAGAAAAGAAAGTTTTATAGTACATAGAGGATGACATGCGGGTCCCATGATCCTCCAGGTTCCTCAACGTTTCAAACATGGCATGAGATCGAAAGAAAAAGGCAAGTGACCAAATATCAGGAGCCAAAAATAATTCAAAAAAAAGAAACTTGATTGTACATAGAGGATGACATGCGGGTCCCATTTAGCAGCAGCGGTATCACCGTTTGAGAGGCTGCACGGGATCGAAAGAAAAAGGCAAGTGACCAAATATCAGGAGCCAAAAATAATGCAAGAAAAGAAATTTTATTGTACATAGAGGATGACATGCGGGTCTGATACGTCTCAAACGTATCTATAATTTATTATGTTCCATTCTACTTTTATGATGATACTCACATGTTTTATACACACTTTATGTCATTATTATGCATTTTCCGGCACTAACCTATTGACGAGATGTCGAAGAGTCAGTTGCTGTTTTCTGCTGTTTTTGGTTTCAGAAATCCTACAAAGGAAATATTCTCGGAATTGGACGAAATCAACGCCCAGGGTCTTATTTTTCCACGAAGCTTCCAGAAGACCGAAGGGGATACGAAGTGGGGCGACTAGGCGACGCCACCATAGGGCCGCGCGGCCAGAGAGGGGCCCGCGCCGCCCTATGGTGTGGGCCCCTCGTCAGCCCTCCAACGCTGCCCTTCCGCCTACTTATAGCCTTCGTCGCGAAAACCCCAGTACCGAGAGCCACGATACGGAAAACCTTCCAGAGACGCCGCCGCCGCCAATCCCATCTCGGGGGATTTAGGAGATCGCCTCCGGCACCCTGCCGGAGAGGGAATCATCTTCCGGAGGACTCTTCATCACCATGATCGCCTCCGGATTGATGTGTGAGTAGTTCACCCCTGGACTATGGGTCCATAGCAGTAGCTAGATGATTATCTTCTCCTCATTGTGCTATCATGTTAGATCTTGTGAGCTTCCTATCATGATCAAGATCGTCTATTTGTAATGCTACATGTTGTGTTTGTTGGGATCCGATGAATATGGAATACTATGTCAAGTTGATTATCAATCTATCATATATGTGTTGTTTATGTTCTTGCAAGCTCTCCGTTGCTAGTAGAGGCTCCGGCCAAGTTGATACTTGTAACTCCAAGAGGGAGTATTTATGCTCGATAGTGGGTTCATGCCTCCATTGAATGCAGGACGAGTGACGAGAAAGTTCTAAGGTTGTGGATGTGCTTGTTGCCACTAGGGATAAAACATCAATGCTTTGTCTAAGGATATTTGTGTTGATTACATTACGCACCATACTTAATGCAATTGTCTGTTGTTTGCAACTTATTACTGGAAGGGGTTCGGATGATAACCTGAAGGTGGACTTTTTAGGCATAGATGCATGCTGGATAGCGGTCTATGTACTTTGTCGTAATGCCGTGATTAAATCTCATAGTAGTCATCGTGATATTTATGTGCATTGTTATGCCCTCTCTATTTGTCAATTGCCCGCTGTAATTTGTTCACCCAACATGCCATTTATCTTATCGGAGACACACCACTAGTGAACTGTGGACCCCGGTCCATTCTTTACATCTGAAATACAATCTACTGCAAACTCTGTTCTTTACTGTTCTTCGCAAACAAACATCATCTTCCACACTATACATTTAATCCTTTGTTTACAGCAAGCCGGTGAGATTGACAACTGATGGCGTGTATTTCACACGTTCGTTGGGAACCCCAAGAGGAAGGTATGATGAGCACAGCAGCAAGTTTTCCCTCAGAAAGAAACCAAGGTTTATCGAACCAGGAGGAGCCAAGAAGCACGTTGAAGGTTGATGGCGGCGGGATGTAGTGCGGCGCAACACCAGAGATTCCGGCGCCAACGTGGAACCTGCACAACACAATCCAAAGTACTTTGCCCCAACGAAACAGTGAGGTTGTCAATCTCACCGGCTTGCTGTAACAAAGGATTAACCGTATTGTGTGGAAGATGATTGTTTGCAGAGAAAACAGTAAAACAAGTAATGCAGCAGATTTGTATTTCAGTATTAAAGAATGGACCGGGGTCCACAGTTCACTAGAGGTGTCTCTCCCATAAGATAAAAGCATGTTGGGTGAACAAATTACAGTCGGGCAATTGACAAATAGAGAGGGCATAACAATGCACATACATGTCATGATAAGTACGATGAGATTTAATTGGGCATTACGACAAAGTACATAGACCGCCATCCAACTGCATCTATGCCTAAAAAGTCCACCTTCAGAGTTATCATCCGAACCCCTTCCAGTATTAAGTTGCAAAGCAACAGAACAATTGCATTAAGTATGGTGCGTAATGTAATCAATAACTACATCCTTAGACATAGCATCAATGTTTTATCCCTAGTGGCAACAGCACAACACAACCTTAGAACTTTCTGTCACTGTCCTAGGTGTCAATGCAGGCATGAACCCACTATCGAGCATAAATACTCCCTCTTGGAGTTAAGAGCAAAAACTTGGCCAGAGCCTCTACTAATAACGGAGAGCATGCAAGATCATAAACAACACATATGTAATAACTTGATAATTAACATAACATGGTATTCTCTATCCATCGGATCCCGACAAACACAACATAGAGTATTACGGATAGATGATCTTGATCATGTTAGGCAGCTCACAAGATCCAACAATGAAGCACAATGAGGAGAAGACAACCATCTAGCTACTGCTATGGACCCATAGTCCAGGGTGAACTACCGACTCATCACTCCGGAGGCGACCATGGCGGTGAAGAGTCCTCCGGGAGATGAATCCCTCTCCGGCAGGGTGCCGAGGAGATCTTCGGAATCCCCGAGATGGGATTGGCGGCGCGCGTCTCTGGAAGGTTTTCCGTATCGTGGTTCTTCGCCTCAGGGGTTTTGCGACGGAGGCTTTAAGTAGGCGGAAGGGCAACGTGGGGGGGCACACGGGGGTCCCACACCACAGGTCGGCGTAGCCAAGGCCTGGGCCGCGCCGCCCTATGGTGGCGGCCCCTCGTGGCCCCACTTCGACTCCTCTTCGGTCTTCCGGAAGCTTCGTGGCAAAATAGGACCCTGGGTCTTGATTTCGTCCAATTCCGAGAATATTTCGTTACTAGGATTTCTGAAACCAAAAACAGCGAAAACAAGAATCGGCTCTTCGGCATCTTGTTAATAGGTTAGTTCCGAAAAATGCACGAATATGACATAAAGTGTGCATAAAACATGTAGGTATCATCAATAATATGGCATGGAACATAAGAAATTATCGATACGTCGGAGACGTATCAGCATCCCCAAGCTTAGTTCTGCTCGTCCCGAGCGGGTAAAACGATAACAAAGATAATTTCTGAAGTGACATGCCATCATAATCTTGATCATACTATTTGTAAACATATGTAATGAATGCAGCGATCAAAACAATGGTAATGACATGAGTAAACAAGTGAATCATAAAGCAAAGACTTTTCATGAATAGTACTTCAAGACAAGCATCAATAAGTCTTGCATAAGAGTTAACTCATAAAGAAATAAATCAAAGTAAAGGTATTGAAGCAACACAAAGGAAGATTAAGTTTCAGCGGTTGCTTTCAACTTGTAACATGTATATCTCATGGATAATTGTCAACATAGAGTAATATAACAAGTGCAATATGCAAATATGTAAGAATCAATGCACGGTTCACACAAGTGTTTGCTTCTTGAGGTGGAGAGAGATAGGTGAACTGACTCAACATAAAAGTAAAGAGAATGGTCCTTCAAAGAGGAAAGCATCGATTGCTATATTTGTGCTAGAGCTTTTATTTTGAAAACATGAAACAATTTTGTCAACGGTAGTAATAAAGCATATGAGTTATGTAAATTATATCTTACAAGTTGCAAGCCTCATGCATAGTATACTAATAGTGCCCGCACCTTGTCCTAATTAGCTTGGACTACCGGATCATCGCAATACATATGTTTTAACCAAGTGTCACAATGGGGTACCTCCATGCAGCCTGTACAAAGGTCTAAGGAGAAAGCTCGCATTTTGGATTTCTCGCTTTTGATTATTCTCAACTTAGACATATAATGGACTCCTCATAAATGCATAAGCATGTGGCAACAATTATTATTCTCATATGAGATTGAGGATATATGTCCAAAACTGAAACTTCCACCATGAATCATGAATCATGGCTTTAGTTAGCGGCCCAATGTTCTTCTCTAACAATATGCATGCTCCAACCATAAAGGTGGTAGATCTCTCTTACTTCAGACAAGACGGACATGCATAGCAACTCACATGATATTCAACAAAGAATAGTTGATGGCGTCCCCCGAAGCATGGTTATCGCACAACAAGCAACTTAATAAGAGATAAAGTGCATAAGTACATATTCAATACCACAATAGTTTTTAAGCTATTTGTCCCATGAGCTATATATTGCAAAGGTGAATGATGGAATTTTAAAGGTAGCACTCAAGAAATTTACTTTGGAATGGCGGATAAATACCATGTAGTAGGTAGGTATGGTGGACACAAATGGCATAGTGGTTGGCTCAAGGATTTTGGATGCATGAGAAGTATTCCCTCTCGATACAAGGTTTAGGCTAGCAAGGTTATTTGAAACAAACACAAGGATGAACGGTGCAGCAAAACTCACATAAAAGACATATTGTAAACATTATAATACTCTACACCGTCTTCCTTGTTGTTCAAAACTCAATACTAGATGTTATCTAGACTCTAGAGAAACTAAATATCCAAACCAAATTAGCAAGCTCTAAGTGTTTCTTCATTAATGGGTGCAAAGTATATGATGCAAGAGCTTAAACATGAGCACAACAATTGCCAAGTATCAAATTATCCAAGACATTTTAGAGTTACTACATGTAGTATTTTCCAATTCCAACCATATAACAATTTAACGAAGAAGAAACTTCGCCATGAATACTATGAGTAGAGCCTAAGGACATACTTGTCCATATGCTACAGCGGAGCGTGTCTCTCTCCCACAAAGTGAATGCTAGGATCCATTTTATTCAAACAAAACAAAAACAAAAACAAACCGACGCTCCAAGCAAAGTGCATAAGATGTGACGGAATAAAAATATAGTTTCAGGGGAGGAACCTGATAATGTTGTCGATGAAGAAGGGGATGCCTTGGGCATCCCCAAGCTTAGACGCTTGAGTCTTCTTAGAATATGCAGGAGTGAACCACCGGGGCATCCCCAAGCTTAGAGCTTTCACTCTCCTTGATCATATTGCATCATACTCCTCTCTTGATCCTTGAAAACTTCCTCCACACCAAACTCGAAACAACTCATTAGAGGGTTAGTGCACAATAAAAATTAACATGTTCAGAGGTGACACAATCATTCTTAACACTTCTGAACATTGCATAAAGCTACTGGACATTAATGGATCAAAGAAATTCATCCAACATAGCAAAAGAGGCAATGCGAAATAAAAGGCAGAATCTGTCAAAACAGAACAGTCCGTAAAGATGGATTTTATTAGGGCACCAGACTTGCTCAAATAAAAATGCCCAAATTGAATGAACGTTGCGTACGTATCTGAGGATCATGCACGTAAATTGGCTTAATTTTCTGAGCTACCTACAGGGAGGTAGACCCAGATTCGTGACAGCAAAGAAATCTGGAACTGCGCAGTAATCCAAATCTAGTACTTACTTTACTATCAAAGACTTTACTTGGCACAACAAAACATAAAACTAAGATAAGGAGAGGTTTCTACAGTAGTAAACAACTTCCAAGACTCAAATATAAAACAAAAATACTGTAGTAAAAACATGGGTTGTCTCCCATAAGCGCTTTTCTTTAACGCCTTTCAGCTAGGCGCAGAAAGTGTAACTCAAGTAACATCAAGAGATGAAGCATCAACATCATAATTTGTTCTAATAATAGAATCATAAGGTAACTTCATTATCTTTCTAGGGAAGTGTTCCATAACTTTCTTGAGAGGAAATTGATATTTAATATTACCTTCCTTCATATCAATAGTAGCACCAACGGTTCGAAGAAAAGGTCTTCCCAATATGATGGGGCAAGATGCATTGCATTCAATATCCAAGACAACAAAATCAACGGGGACAAGGTTATTGTTAACCATAATATGAACATTATCAACTTTCCCCAAAGGTTTCTTTTTAGCATTATCGGCGAGATTAACATCCGGATAACGAGTTTTTCAATGGTGGCAAGTCAAGCATATCATAGACTTTCTTAGGCATAACAGAAACACTTGCACCAAGATCACATAAAGCATTACAATCAAAATCTTTGACTCTCATTTTAATGATGGGCTCCCAACCATCCTCTAGCTTTCTAGGAATAGAAGTTTCAAGTTTTAGTTTCTCTTCTCTAGCTTTTATGACAGCATTTGTAATATGTTTTGTGAAAGCCAAATTTACAGCGCTAGCATTGGGACTCTTAGCAAGTTTTTGTAAGAACTTTATAACTTCAGAGATGTGGAAATCATCAAAATCTAAATCATTACAATCTAAAGCAATGGGATTATCATCCCCAAGGTTGGAAAAAATTTCAGCAGTTTTATCACAGGCAGTTTCAGCAGTTTTAGCTGTTTCAGGTAATTTTGCGCGCTTTGTACTAGGAGTAGAAACATTTGCCAACACAAATTATTTTACCATTGATAGTAGGAGGTGCAGCAACATGTGAATCATTAGCATTGCTAGTGGTGGTAATAGTCCAAACTTTAGCTACATTTTTCTCTTTAGCTAGTTTTTCATTTTCTTCTCTATCCCACCTAGCACGCAGTTCAGCCATTAATCTTATATTCTCATTAATTCTAACTTGGATGGCATTTGCTGTAGTAACAATTTTATTTTCAATATCCCTATTAGGCATAACTTTCGATTTCAAAAGATCAACATCGGAGGCAAGACTATCAACTCTAGAAGCAAGAATATCAATTTTATTGAGCTTTTCCTCAACAGATTTGTTAAAGGCAGTTTGTGTACTAATAAATTCTTTAAGCATAGCTTCAAGTCCAGGGGGTGTATTCCTATTATTGTTGTAAGAATTCCCATAAGAATTAGCATAACCGTTACCATTATTATAAGGATATGGCCTGTAGTTATTACTAGAATTGTTCCGATAAGCATTGTTGTTGAAATTATTATTTTTAATGAAGTTTACATCAACATGTTCTTCTTGGGCAACCAATGAAGCTAACGGAACATTATTAGGATCAACATTAGTCCTATCATTCACAAGCATAGACATAATAGCATCAACCTTATCACTCAAGGAAGAGGATTCTTCAACAGAATTTACCTTCTTACCTTGTGGAGCTCTTTCCGTGTGCCATTCAGAGTAATTAACCATCATATTATCAAGGAGCTTTGTAGCTTCACCAAGAGTGATGGACATAAAGGTACCTCCAGCAGCTGAATCCAATAAATTTCGCGAAGAAAAAGTTAGTCCTGCATAGAAGGTTTGGATGATCATCCAAGTAGTCAGTCCATGGGTTGGGCAATTTTTAACCAAAGATTTCATTCTTTCCCAAGCTTGAGCAACATGTTCATTATCCAATTGTTTAAAATTCATTATGCTACTCCTCAAAGATATAATTTTAGCAGGGGGATAATATCTACCAATAAAAGCATCCTTGCATTTAGTCCAGGAATCAATACTATTCTTAGGCGAGAGATAGCAACCAATCTTTAGCTCTTCCTCTTAATGAGAAAGGAAACAATTTTAATTTTATAATGTCACCATCTACATCTTTATACTTTTGCATTTCACACAATTCAACAAAATTATTGAGATGGGCAGCAGCATCATCGGAACTAACACCGAGAAAATTGCTCTCTCATGACAAGATTCGATAAAGCGAGGTTTAATTTCAAAGAATTCTGCTGTAGTAGCGGGTGGAGCAATAGGTGTGCATAGGAAATCATTATTATTTGTGCTAGTGAAGTCACACAACTTAGTATTTTCAGGGGTGGCCATTTTAGCAGTAGTAAATAAAACAAACTAGATAAAGTAAATGCAAGTAAACTAATTTTTTTGGGTTTTTGATATAGAGTGCAAGACAGTAAATAAAGTAAAGCTAGCAACTAATTTTTTTGTGTTTTGATATAAGTGCAGCAAACAAAGTAGTAAATAAAATAAAGCAAGACAAAAACAAAGTAAAGAGATTGAGAAGTGGAGACTCCCCTTGCAGCGTGTATTGATCTCCCCGGCAACGGCGCCAGAAAATATGCTTGATGGCGTGTATTTCACACGTTCGTTGGGAACCCCAAGAAGAAGGTATGATGAGCACAGCAGCAAGTTTTCCCTCAGAAAAAAACCAAGGTTTATCGAACCAGGAGGAGCCAAGAAGCACGTTGAAGGTTGATGGCGGCGGGATGTAGTGCGGCGCAACACCAGAGATTCCGGCGCCAACGTGGAACCTGCACAACACAATCCAAAGTACTTTGCCCCAACGAAACAGTGAGGTTGTCAATCTCACCGGCTTGCTGTAACAAAGGATTAACCGTATTGTGTGGAAGATGATTGTTTGCAGAGAAAACAGTAAAACAAGTATTGCAGCAGATTTGTATTTCATTATTAAAGAATGGACCGGGGTCCACAGTTCACTAGAGGTGTCTCTCCCATAAGATAAAAGCATGTTGGGTGAACAAATTACAGTCGGGCAATTGACAAATAGAGAGGGCATAACAATGCACATACATGTCATGATAAGTACGGTGAGATTTAATTGGGCATTACGACAAAGTACATAGACCGCCATCCAACTGCATCTATGCCTAAAAAGTCCACCTTCAGGTTATCATCCGAACCCCTTCCAGTATTAAGTTGCAAATCAACAGACAATTGCATTAAGTATGGTGCGTAATGTAATCAATAACTACATCCTTAGACATAGCATCAATGTTTTATCCCTAGTGGCAACGAGCACAACACAACCTTAGAACTTTCTGTCACTCGTCCCGGTGTCAATGCGGACATGAACCCACTATCGAGCATAAATACTCCCTCTTGGAGTTAAGAGCAAAAACTTGGCCGAGCCTCTACTAATAACGGAGAGCATGCAAGATCATAAACAACACATATGTAATAACTTGATAATTAACATAACATGGTATTCTCTATCCATCGGATCCCGACAAACACAACATAGAGTATTACGGATAGATGATCTTGATCATGTTAGGCAGCTCACAAGATCCAACAATGAAGCACAATGAGGAGAAGACAACCATCTAGCTACTTCTATGGACCCATAGTCCAGGGGTGAACTACTCACTCATCACTCCGGAGGCGACCATGGCGGTGAAGAGTCCTCCGGGAGATGAATCCCCTCTCCGGCAGGGTGCCGGAGGAGATCTCCAGAATCCCCCGAGGTGGGATTGGCGGCGGCGGCGTCTCTGGAAGGTTTTCCGTATCGTGGTTCTTCGCCTCAGGGGTTTCGCGACGGAGGCTTTAAGTAGGCGGAAGGGCAACGTGGGGGGCCACACGGGGGTCCCACACCACAGGTCGGCGCGGCCAAGGCCTAGGCCGCACCGCCCTATGGTGGCGGCCCCTCGTGGCCCCACTTCGACTCCTCTTCGGTCTTCCGGAAGCTTCGTGGCAAAATAGGACCCTGGGTCTTGATTTCGTCCAATTCCTAGAATATTTCGTTACTAGGATTTCTGAAACCAAAAACAGCGAAAACAACAAGCGGCTCTTCGGCATCTTGTTAATAGGTTAGTTCCAGAAAATGCACGAATATGACATAAAGTGTGCATAAAACATGTTGGTATCATCAATAATATGGCATGGAACATAAGAAATTATCGATACGTCGGAGACGTATCAACAACCTCACTGTTAAGTTGGGGCAAAGTATTTTGATTGTGTTGTGCAGGTTCCACGTTGGCGCCGGAATCCCTGGTGTTGCGCCGCACTACACTCCGCCACCAACAACCTTCACGTGTTCCTTGACTCCTACTGGTTCGATAACCTTGGTTTCTTACTGAGGGAAAACTTGCTGCTGTACGCATCACACCTTCCTCTTGGGGTTCCCAACAGACGTGTGTCAACTACACGCCAGCAAGACTTTTTCTAGCGCTGTTGCCGGGGAGATCAATACACGCTGCAAGGGGAGTCTCCCACATCCGATCTCTTTACTTTGTTTTTGTCTTGCTTTACTTTATTTTATTTATTGCTTTGTTTGCTTTCTATATCAAAAATACAAAAAAATTAGTTACTAGAATTTACTTTATTTACTGTCTTGTTTGCGCTCTCTATATTGAAAACACAAAAAAAAATTAGTTACTTGCATTTGCTTTATTTAGTTTGCTTTATTTACTACTGCTAAAATGAATACTCCTGAGAATACTAAGTTGTGTGACTTCACTAGCACAAATAATAATGATTTCTTATGCACACCTATTGCTCCACCTGCTACTACAGCAGAATTTTATGAAATTAAACCCGCTTTACTAAATCTTGTTATGAGAGAGCAATTTTCTGGTGTTAGTTCTGATGATGCAGCTGCCCATCTTAATAATTTTTTTGAACTTTGTGAAATGCAAAAGTATAAGGATGTAGATGGTGACATTATAAAATTAAAATTGTTTCCTTTCTCCTTAAGAGGAAGAGCTAAAGATTGGTTGCTATCTTTGCCTAAGAATAGTATTGATTCATGGACTAAATGAAAGGATGCTTTCATTGGTAGATATTATCCAACCGCTGAAATTATATCTTTGAGAAGTAGCATAATGAATTTTAAGCAATTGGATAATGAACATGTTGCTCAAGCATGGGAGAGAATGAAATCTTTGGTAAAAAATTGCCCTACCCATGGACTGACTACTTGGATGATCATCCAAACCTTTTATGCAGGATTGAATTTTTCTTCGCGGAACCTATTGGATTCAGCTGCTGGAGGTACCTTTATGTCCATTACTTTGGGGGCGGCAACAAAGCTTCTTGATGATATGATGATAAACTACTCTGAATGGCACACTGAAAGGGCTCCACAAGGTAAGAAGGTAAATTTTGTTGAAGAAACCTCCTCCTTGAGTGATAAGATTGATGCTATTATGTCTATGCTTGTGAATGGTAGATCTAATGTTGATCCTAATAATGTTCCTTTAGCTTCATTAGTTTCTCAAGAAGAGCATGTTGATGTGAACTTCATTAAAAATAATAATTTCAACAACAATGCTTATAGGAATAATTCTAGTAACAACTATAGGCCATATCCTTCTAATAATGGTAATGGTTATGGTAATTCTTATGGGAATTCTTACAACAATAATAGGAGTGCACCCCCTGGTCTTGAAGCCATGCTTAAAGAATTTATTAGTACACAAACTGCTTTTAACAAATCTGTTGAAGAAAAGCTTGATAAAATTGATGTTCTTGCTTCTAAGGTTGATAGTCTTGCCTATGATGTCGATCTTTTAAAATTGTAAGTTATGCCTAGTGAAGATAAAGATATTAAGTCATTTGCTACAGCAAACGCCATCCAAGTTCTAATTAATGAAAATATTAGATTGTTGGCTGAATTGCACGCTAGGTGGGAAAGAGAAGAAAAACTAGCTAAAGAGAATAATGTAGCTAAAGTTTGGACTATTACCACCACTAGTAATGATAATGCTTCACATGTTGCTACACCCCGTACTATCAATGGTAAAATATTTGGTGTTGGCAATGTTTCTACTCCTAGTGCAAAGCGTGCAAAATTGCCTGAAACTGCTGAAATTGCTAAAACTGCTGCAACTGTTTGTGATAAAACTGCTGAAATTTTTCAAAATATTGGGGACAATGATCCCATTGCTGTAGATCATAATGGTTTACATTTTGATGATTGTCGCATCTCTGAAGTTATAAAGTTCTTACAAAAACTTGCTAAAAGTCCCAATGCTAGTGCTATAAATTTGGCCTTTACAAAACATATTACAAATGCTCTCATAAAAGCTAGAGAAGAGAAATTAAAACTTGAAACTTCTATTTCTAGGAAGTTAGAAGATGGTTGGGAGCCTATCATTAAGATTAAGGTCAATGATTTTGATTGTAATGCTTTATGTGATCTTGGTGCAAGTATTTCTGTTATGCCTAAGAAAATTTATGATATGCTTGACTTGCCACGATTGAAAAACTGTTATTTGGATGTTAATTTTGCTGATCATTCTATAAAGAAACCTTTGGGGAGAATTGATAATGTTCGCATTACGGTTAACAATAACCTTGCCCCCGTTGATTTTGTTGTCTTGGATATTGAATGCAATGCATCTTGTCCCATTATTTTGGGAAGACCTTTTCTTCGAACTGTTGGTGCTATTATTGATATGAAGGAAGGCAATATTAAGTATCAATTTCCTCTCAAGAAAGGTATGGAACACTTCCCTAGAAAGAGAATGAAGTTACCTTATGATTCTACTATTAGAACAAATTATGATGTTGATGCTTCATCTCTTGATAACACTTGATTCACACTTTCTGCGCCTAGCTGAAAGGCGTTAAAGAAGAGCGCTTATGGGAGACAACCCATTATTTTACTTCTGCACTTTTGTTTTATATTTGAGTCTTGGAAGTTGTTATTATTGTAGCAACCTCTCCTTATATTTATTTTATTGCATTGTTGTGCCAAGTAATGTCTTTGATAGTAAAGATGATACTATATTTGGATTACTGCGCGGAAACAGATTTCTTACTGTCACGAAATTGAGCATCCCCTTCTGTAGGTAACTCAGAAAAATCTGCCAATTTACGTGCGTGATCTTCAGATATGTACGCAACTTTCATTCAATTTGAGCATTTTCATCTGAGCAAGTTAAGTGCCCCAGAAAAATTCGTCTTTACGGACTGTTCTGTTTTGACAGGTTCTGCCTTTTATTTCGCATTGCTTGTTTTGCTATGTTTGATAGATTTCTTTGTTCCATTAACTTTCAGTAGCTTTGTGCAATGTCCAGAAGTGTTAAGAATGATTATGTCACCTCTGAATATATGAATTTTTTATTATGCACTAACCCTCTAATGAGTTTGTTTTGAGTTTGGTGTGGAGGAAGTTTTCAAGGGTCAAGAGAGGAAGATGATACAATATGATCAAGAAAAGTGAAAAGTATAAGCTTGGGGATGCCCCCGTGGTTCATCCCTACATATTTTAAGAAGACTCGAGCATCTAAGCTTGGGGATGCCCAAGGCATCCCTTCTTCATCGACAACTTATCAGGTCACCTCTAGTGAAACTATATTTTTATTCTGTCACATCTTATGTGCTTTACTTGGAGCGTCTGTTTGTTTTTGTTTTTGTTTTTGTTTGAATAAAATAGGATCCTAGCATTCCTTTTTTGGGAGAGAGACACTCTCCGCTGTTTCGTATGAACACATATGTTCTTAGCTTTACTTTTAATGTTCATGGCGAAGGTTGAAACTGCTTCGTTCATTGTTATATGGTTGGAAACAGAAAATGCTTCACGTGGTAATTGGTATAATGTCTTGATTAATTTGATACTTGGCAATTGTAGTGCTCATATAGATCATGTTTAAGCTCTTGCATCATGTACTTTGCACCTATTAATGAAGAACTACATAGAGCTTGTTAAAATTTGGTTTGCATGATTGGTCTCTCTAGAGTCTAGATATTTTCTGGTTAAGGTGTTTGAAAAACAAGGAAGACGATGTAGAGTCTTATAATGCTTGCAATATGTTCTTATGTCAGTTTTGCTGTACCGGTTTGTACTTGAGTTTGCTTCAAACAACCTTGCTAGCCTAGCCTTGTATTGAGAGGAATTCTTCTCGTGCATCCAAATCCTTGAGCAAAAAACTATGCCATATGTGTCCACCATACCTACCTACTACATGGTATTTCTCTGCCATTCCAAAGTAAATTACTTGAGTGCTACCTTTAAAATACTATTCCTTGTCTTTGCAATATATAGTTCATGGGAAAATAGCCTTAAAATCTATTGTGGTATTGAATATGTAGCTGTGTGTCTTATTTCTTATAAGTTGCTTGTTGAGCGGTAACCATGTTTCTGGGGACGCCATCAACTATTACACCTTTGTTGAATATCATGTGAGTTGCTATGCATGTTCGTCTTTTCTGAAGTAAGGGTGATTTATCATGATCAAATGGTTTGAGTATGCATATTGGTAGACAAGAACATTGGGCCGCTAATAACTAAAGCCATGAATCATGGTGGAAGTTTCAGTTTTGGACATCAATCCTCAATCTCTTATGAGAATATTATATGTTGTTGAATGCTTATGCATTAAAGAGGAGTCCATTATCTGTTGTCTATGTTGTCCCGGTATGGATGTCTAAGTTGAGAATAATCAAAAAGCGAGAAATCCAATGCGAACTTTCTCCTTAGACCTTTGTACAAGCGGCATAGAGGTACCCCTTTACGACACTTGGTTGAAACATATGCTATGCAATGATAATCCATGTAAATCCAAGCTAATTAGGACAAGGTGCGAGCACTATTGGTAATCTATGCATGAGGCTTGCAACTTATAAGATGTCTTATACATAACACATATGATTTATTACTACCGTTGACAAAATTGTTTCTATGTTTTCAAAATGAAAAGCTCTAGTACAAAAATAGTAATCCATGTTTCCCTCTGCGAAGGGCCTATCTTTTACTTTATGTTGAGTCAGTTTACCTATTTCCTTCTATCTTAGAAGCAAACACTTGTATGAACTGTGTGCATTGATTCTTACATGTTTACCTATTGCACTTGTTATATTACTTTGTGTTGACAATTATCCATGAGATAAACATGTTGAAGTTGAAAGCAATTGTTGAAACTTATATCTTCCTTTGTGTTGCTTCAAAGCTTTCTACTAAGAATCTATTGCTTTATGAGTTAACTCTTATGCAAGTCTTATTGATGCTTGTCTTGAAAGTACTATTCACGAAAAGTCTTTGCTATATGATTCAGTTGTTTATTCATTGTCTTTACCATTGCTTCGAATCGGTGCATTCATCTCATATGCTTTACAATAGTATTGATCAAGATTATGATAGCATGTCACTTCAGAAATTATCTTTGTTATCGTTTACCTACTCGAGGGCGAGTAGGAACTAAACTTGGGGATGCTTGATACGTCTCAAACGTATCTATAATGTCTTATGTTCCATGCTACTTTTATGATGATACTCACATGTTTTATACACACTTTATGTCATTATTATGCATTTTCCGGCACTAACCTATTGACGAGATGCCGAAGAGCCGATTGTTGTTTTCTGTTGTTCTTGGTTTCAGAAATCCTACAAAGGAAATATTCTCGGAATTGGACGAAATCAACGCCCAGGGTCTTATTTTTCCACGAAGCTTCCAGAAGACCGAAGGGGATACGAAGTGGGGCGACGAGGTGCCGCCAGCATAGGGCCACGCGGCCAGAGGGGGGCCCGCGCCGCCCTATGGTGTCGGCCCCTCGTCAGCCCTCCAACGCTGCCCTTCCGCCTACTTATAGCCTTCGTCGCGAAAACCCCTGTACCGAGAGCCACGATACGGAAAACCTTCCAGAGACGCCGCCGCCGCCAATCCCATCTCGGGGGATTCAGGAGATCGCCTCCGGCACCCTGCCGGAGAGGGGAATCATCTCCCGGAGGACTCTTCATCACCATGATCGCCTCCGGATTGATGTGTGAGTAGTTCACCCCTGGACTATGGGTCCATAGCAGTAGCTAGATGGTTGTCTTCTCCTCATTGTGCTATCATGTTAGATCTTGTGAGCTGCCTATCATGATCAAGATCGTCTATTTGTAATGCTACATGTTGTGTTTGTTGGGATCCGATGAATATGGAATACTATGTCAAGTTGATTATCAATCTATCATATATGTGTTGTTTATGTTTTTGCAAGCTCTCCGTTGCTAGTAGAGGCTCTGGCCAAGTTGATACTTGTAACTCCAAGAGGGAGTATTTATGCTCGATAGTGGGTTCATACCTCCATTGAATGCGGGACGAGTGATGGAAAGTTCTAAGGTTGTGGATGTCTTGTTGCCACTAGGGATAAAACATCAATGCTTTGTCTAAGGATATTTGTGTTGATTACATTACGCACCATACTTAATGCAATTGTCTGTTGTCTGCAACTTAATACTAGAAGGGGTTCGGATGATAACCTGAAGGTGGACTTTTTAGGCATAGATGCATGCTGGATAGCGGTCTATGTACTTTGTCGTAATGCCTGATTAAATCTCATAGTAGTCATCGTGATATGTATGTGCATTGTTATGCCCTCTCTATTTGTCAATTGACCAACTGTAATTTGTTCACCCAACATGCCATTTATCTTATCGGAGAGACACCACTAGTGAACTGTGGACCCCGGTCCATTCTTTACATCTGAAATACAATCTACTGCAAACTCTGTTCTTTACTGTTCTTCGCAAACAAACATCATCTTCCACACTATACATTTAATCCTTTGTTTACAGCAAGCCGGTTAGATTGACAACCTCACTGTTAAGTTGGGGCAAAGTATTTTGATTGTGTTGTGCAGGTTCCACGTTGGCGCCGGAATCCCTGGTGTTGCGCCGCACTACACTCCGCCACCAACAACCTTCACGTGTTCCTTGACTCCTACTGGTTCGATAACCTTGGTTTCTTACTGAGGGAAAACTTGCTGCTGTACGCATCACACCTTCCTCTTGGGGTTCCCAACAGACGTGTGTCAACTACACGCCAGCAGGGTCCCATTTTGCAGCAGCGGTCTTAACGTTTCCAAGGTGGCACAAGACCAAAAGAAAAATGAAGTAGCCAGAAATCAGGGGGTGAAAAAAATCCAAGAAGAAAGATTTTAATTGGGCTGCATCTGGACATCTGGGCCTTCGAACTATCCTGCTTGGCCTTTTGACTCGTACAATTTCAGCCCACTCCAAAACAGGAAAGTTCGGAATTTTCTAAATAAACAGGAAAGTCCTATGCTTCGCAAAAACAAAAAAACAAGGAGATTCAACATTTAAGTTTGTTTATGTAAAAATAAAGATTTAATTTATCCGTTTGAAATAGCTCAGAGCGCAATACACTGTTTATTGTCTGCCAAATAATTTCGTTCTAAGAGGATGACATGCGGGACCCATGAGGCAGCAGCATCCTCAGTGTTTATTGTTCATAGAGGCTGACATGTGGGACCCGTGAGCCAGCAGCGTCCTCAACGTTTTAAAGGCGGCAGGAGATCGAAAGAAAAAATAAGCCAAAAATCATTTGGTAAACAAAATCCAAGAAAAGAAACATTTACCGTTCTGAGAGGATGACATGCGGGACCCATGAGGCAGCAGCATCCTCAACGATTCCAAGGCGGCGAGGGATCAAAGGAAAAAAAAAAGGAAATATCCAGAAATTAATTAGGGGTTCAAAATAAATCCATCAAAGGAAACTTTTAGTGTTCACAGAGGATGATATGTGGGACCGACCTGCCAATAGCGTCCTCATCGTTTCAAAGGGGGCAGGAGATCAAAAGAAAAAGGCAAATTAATAGCCAAAAATTAGGGGTCAAAAATAACTCCAAGAAAGGAAACTTTTATTGTTCGTAGAGGATGACATGCGGGACCCATGAGCCAGCAGCTTACTCAACGTTTCAAAGGCGGCATGAGATCGAAAGAAAAAGGCAAGTGACAAAATATCAGGTGCCAAAGATAATCCAAGAAAAAAACTTTATTGTACATAGAGGATGACATGCGGTTCCCAATTAGCAGCAGCGGTCTCAACGTTTCAAATGCGGCTTGAGATCAAAAGAAAAAGAAAGTTGATTGTACATAGAGGATGACATGCGGGTCCCATGAGTCAGCAGCTTACTCAACGTTTCCAAGGCGGCAGGGGATCAAAAGAAAAAGGAAATAGCCAAAAATCAGAGGGTGAAAAAAAAACCCAAGAAAATAAACTTTTATAGCACATAGAGGATGACATGCGGGTCCCATGAGCCAGCAGGGTCCTCAACGTTTCAAACGTGGCATGAGATCGAAAGAAAAAGGCAAGTGACCAAATACCAGGAGCCAAAAATAATTCAAGAAAAGAAACTTGATTGTACATAGAGGATGACATGCGGGTCCCATTTAGCAGCAGCGGTATCACCGTTTGAGAGGCTGCACGGGATCGAAAGAAAAAGGCAAGTGACTAAATATCAGGAGCCAAAAACAATTCAAGAAAAGAAAGTTTTATAGTACATAGAGGATGACATGCGGGTCCCATTTAGCAGCAGCGGTCTCACCGTTTGAGAGGCGGCAGGGGATCGAAAGAAAAAGGTAAGTGACCAAATATGAGGTGCCAAAAAAATCCAAGAAAAGAAAGTTTTATAGTACATAGAGGATGACATGCGGGTCCCATTTAGCAGCAGCGGTCTCACCGTTTGAGAGGCGGCGGGGGATCGAAAGAAAAAGGTAAGTGACCAAATATGAGGTGCCAAAAAAATCCAAGAAAAGAAAGTTTTATAGTACATAGAAGATGACATGCGGGTCCCATTTAGCAGCAGCGGTATCACCGTTTGAGAGGCGGCAGGGGATCGAAAGAAAAAGGCAAGTGACCAAATTTGAGGTGCCAAAAAAAACTCCAAGAAAAGAAAGTTGATTGCTCATAGAGGATGACATGCGGGTCCCAATTAGCAGCAGCGGTCTCAACGTTTCCAAGGCGGCAAGGGGTCAAAAGAAAAAGGAAGTAGCCAGAAATCAGGGGGTCAAAAAAAATCCAAGAATAGAAAGAATTTTGGTTCATAGAGGATGACATGCGGGACCCATGATCCTGCATCGTAAACGGCTCGATCGGAGAGTGTTGAACGAGATGGCGCGATCGAGAAAAAAAACAATGCCAGAGAGGCTGCCATCTGGGCCCTACATCCCTGGGCGGTGCGGATTTGCATTGACTCGGCCGGCGAACCCGAGAATTCGAGATGCACCACGTCCCGGGCCACCATACGCGATGTTTTGGCCGTTTTCGTCAGGCTAGGTGGCCTCAAAAACGAGAAAAAAATGTTTTGACATGCACAACGGAGAGACCAAAAATCGTCAGCCATGGTGCACCAGCAACCACGGCGCGACTTCAACTTCGTCGGCCATGGCAACTTTTCTTGTGGTGCAAGTGACAACATGGTATGCCTGAGTGATAGAAAAGGTACCACAAACATACTCCGTCTAGGGGTAAAAAGGGGAGAAATATGAAGTGGGGAAGTGACAGTAATATCATGATGTGTGACACAATAAATAATATGTTTACTTCTTATTAATTATGTGTTTTGGACAATTAGCCACTATAAATACTGACTATGAAAGCATGATAACTGTGTGTACTTTTATTGTCTTGTAACATGATATCCACCATGGTTTGAGAGAGAATGATCAAGTGAAAGCATGAACCTGGGGTCCATTGTTCCTATAAGAGAACGGATCCGTTTTGTCCTCTTGCATTTTTAGGATTGAGACACTTTTACATTTTTTGTTTTGTTTTCACTTTCAAGCATCAAGTGAAATCCCTTCGTTACTTTATTTTGTTTAGTGCATAGACAACTATAATTGTGACACCCAAGTTGAGAGAGTAAATAGCATATTTTCATATTGAGAGGTGCTACAGTGATCCAATGCTCTTGGAGGTTATGAAGTATTTTTATGGCGTTGTTGCCGGGAGCATGGTTCTTAAGCTTTTATTCTTCTTTGCACTAGACATTAGATTTACTTTCAATTTTACATATTGCATTAGTTTTATTTTCAGCTTGTTGCATATCTTGTAATCACCTAGTCTTGGAGGTGTATACTTCTTTGACTTACTTCCTTGTGAGCTTTTCTTTAGTTTACTTTCAGTTTTGCACTGTAATTTAGTTTATTTTTATTTACCTTTCCGTCATATCAAAAAGATATAAAAAATGGAAAAATAAAAATACCGTAAAATGTATTCTTGTGGTTCCAGAATGATTAGAGAGTCCTACTTCTGTATGCTAAAAAACTTGAATCTTCCTCCTTCTACTAATGCTTCGAATAAAGGAAACTATGTTGATAGTTCCATGGAGGGTACTAATGTTTTGTGTGAAGAAACTGACAAAGGAATAATGTTGGGGGTGTCCATGCGCCAGCAAGAAGAGGAGCGTGATGATGAAAAACAACAAGATGATGAAAACATAAGCTTGGGTATATCCATGCATCCCCTAAAAAGGGAGATAGAGAATGAAGATAAAAATGAGCAAGAAAATGAAGAATGGGGATGTCCCAAATGTGATATTATTTCTCAAACTCAAAACTCATTTAGTAGAATTTTATGGATCTTGTTATGATGATGAATCCGATCATGATATGCCTCTATTGATTTTATGATTCCAAATAATGAATTTGATAATGCGTATGTTTTGGGTGTGCAATATATGATGATTCTTTAGATGATGGTACCATTTTGCTTGATGATTCTCCATGCGTATTCTCGAAAAAAAAGATAATTCTCCATGCTTAGAAATTGCGACTATCTTATAGAAGGATAAATATGATACTCTTATTCATGAGTCATTCTTGAGTTCTCATATTTACACCATAGATGATACATATGATTTTGAAGGAGATATGCCCTAGAGGCAATAATAAAGTGGTTATTATTTATATCTTTATGTTTATGATAAATGTTTATATATCATGCTATAATTGTATTAACCGAAACATTAGTACATGTGTGATATGTAGACAAACAAAGAGTCCCTAGAATGCCTCTTAACTAGCTTGTTGATTAATGGATGATTAGTTTCATAATCATGAACATTGGATGTTATTAATAACAAGGTTATATCATTGTATGAATGATGTAATGGACACACCCAATTAAGCGTAGCATAAGATCTCGTCATTAAGTTATTTGCTATAAGCTTTCGATACATAGTTACCTAGTCCTTATGACCATGAGATCATGTAAATCACTTATACCGGAAAGGTACTTTGATTACATCAAACGCCACTCGCGTAAATGGGTGGCTATAAAGGTGGGATTAAGTATCCGGAAAGTATGAGTTGAGGCATATGGATCAACAGTGGGATTTGTCCATCCCGATGACGGATAGATATTCTCTGGGCCCTCTCGGTGGAATGTCGTCTAATGTCTTGCAAGCATATGAATGAGTTCATAAGAGACCACATACCACGGTACGAGTAAAGAGTACTTGTCAGGAGACGAGGTTGAACAAGGTATAGAGTGATACCGAAGATCAAACCTCGGACAAGTAAAATATCGCGTGACAAAGGGAATTGGTATTGTATGTGAATGGTTCATTCGATCACTAAAGTCATCGTTGAATATGTGGGAGCCATTATGGATCTCCGGATCCCGCTATTGGTTATTGGTCGGAGTGAGTACTCAACCATGTCCGCATAGTTCGCGAACCGTAGGGTGACACACTTAAAGTTGGATGTTGAAATGGTAGAACTTGAATATGGAATGGAGTTCGAATATTTGTTCGGAGTCCCGGATAAGATCCCGGACATCACGAGGAGTTCCGGAATGGTCCGGAGAATAAGATTCATATATAGGATGTCATTTTATGTGTTTGAAAATGATTCGGAAGGTTCTATGGAAGGTTCTAGAAGGTTCTAGAAAAGTCCGGAAGAAACCGCTAAGGAAGGAGGAGTCCCGGAGGGACTCCACCTCCCATGGCCGGCCAACCCTAAGGGGGAGGAGTCCCAAGTGGACTCCCCAAGGGGGCCGGCCACCCTCACATGGAAGGGGGGAATCCCACCTCAAGTGGGATTCCCACCTTGGGTAGGTTTCCCTATCACATGGAAGGTTTTGGGTTCGGGTCTTATTCGGAGACTTGTAGTCCAACACTTGGGGCTTCCACCTATATAAAGAGGGACCAAGGGGAGGGGGCCGGCCACCCCAACAACCACCAAGGTGGCCGCACCCCTTGAGGCCGGCGCCCCCCTCTCCCAAACCCTAGCGGCTCTCTCTCCTCCACCACATCCCGCACGCTTAGCGAAGCTCCGCCGGATTTCTCCACCACCACCGACACCACGCCGTCGTGCTGTCGGATTCAAGAGGAGCTACTACTTCCGCTGCCCGCTGGAACGGGGAGGTGGACGTCGTCTTCATCAACAACCGAACGTGTGACCGAGTACGGAGGTGCTGCCCGTTCGTGGCGCCGGAACCGATCGTGATCAAGATCTTCTACGCGCTTTTGCAAGCGGCAAGTGATCGTCTACCGCAGCAATAAGAGCCTACTCTTATAGGCTTTGGAATCTCTTCAAGGGTTAGTCTTGATCATCCCCTCGTTGCTACCGTCTTCTAGATTGCATCTTGGCTTGGATTGCGTGTTCGCGGTAGGAAAATTTTTGTTTTCTATGCAACGTTATCCTACAGTGGTATCAGAGCCAGGTCTATGCATAGATGGTTGCACGAGTAGAACACAATGGTTTTGTGGGCGTTGATGCTCTTGTTATCTTTAGTTGAGTACTTTGCATCTTTATGGCATAGTGGGATGAAGCGGCTCGGACTAACTTTACATGACCGCGTTCATGAGACTTGTTCCTCGTTCGACATGCAACTTGTATTGCATAAGAGGCTTTGCGGGTGTCTCGTCTCTCCTACTATAGTAAAGATTCAATTTACTCTTCTATTGACAACATTAGTATCAACGTTGTGGTTCATGTTCGTAGGTAGATTAGATCTATATCGAAAACCCTAAACCACGTAAAATATGCAAACCAAATTAGAGAACGTCTAACTTGTTTTTGCAGGGTTTGGTGATGTGATATGGCCATAATATGATGATGAATATGTATGAGATGATCATTATTGTATTGTGGCAACCGGCAGGAGCCTTATGGTTGTCTTTAAATTTCATGTTGAGTAGTTTTTCAAAGTAGTTGTAATAGTTACTACATGAGGTGAACAACCATGAAGACGGCGCCATGAACCTTGACGCTACGCCGACGATGATGGAGATCATGCCCGTTGATGATGGAGATCATGTCCGTGCTTTGGAGATGAAGATCAAAGGCGCAAAGACAAAAGGGCCATATCATATCACATATGAATTGCATGTGATGTTAATCCTTTTATGCATCTTATTTTGCTTAGAACGCGACGGTAGCATTATAAGATGATCCCTCACATTAATATCAAGATAATAAAGTGTTCTCCCCTCGTATGCACCGTTGTAACAGTTCGTCGTTTCAAAGCATCTCGTGATGATCGGATGTGATAGATTCAACGATTCACATACAACGGGTGTAAGCCATGTTGCACACGCGGAATACTTGGGTTTGCTTGACGAGCCTAGCATGTACGAGACATGGCCTCGGGACAACGGAAACCGAAAGGTTGAACACGAGTCATATGGATGATATGATCAACATGTTGATGTTCACCATTGAAGCTACATCATCTCACGTGATGATCGGTTTTGGTGTAGTGGATGTGGATCGTGTACCACTTAACAACTATGAGGGATGTTGTATTAAGTGGGAGTTCATTAGTAATTAGATTAAAACATGAACTAATTATCATAAACATAGTCCGAGTAGTATTTTGAATTATTTTTTGTAGTATTGGCATCCGTTTTCTACTATGCGCTAGTCTTGTTATTGAGATAGAAATACTGTTAAAATCTGATAAGAAACTTTACGGATTGGTACCGTATTGTTAATGAATCAAGAAATGATTAAGTCCTATTGCAAACTTTTAGTAAACCTCACTTTTTGATTCAAAGAGCTATGGTTTCAATTAGTACCTAAAGTTATCTTGTCTCCGTGAAACTTGAAAGTTCAAATTTGTTTGAAAAGTAAGGAGCTGAAAATTTAGTTTTCAGAAATAATCAAGGTACGAGATATATGTGATATCTAAGACCTTATTGCAAGATGATAGAATATAAATTTGGTGAGACTACATAAACTCATAAGTTTTATGGGAATGTACGAAGGTTGAAGACGCAAGGCGTCCCAATCCTCCAACTATTGGGGCACTAACAATATTCGCATATCCATGAAGTGATTGTCCTTAGTATGCACCGTTGCTAAGACTCGTCGTTTCGAAGCATCACGTGATGATCGGGTGTTATAGATTCTACGTGTGCTTCCAACGGGTACAAGCCTGTTTTGCATATGCGAATACTAAGGTTTAAACTTTATGAGCCTAGCATGTACAGACATGGTCTCAGAAAGTTATCATGAATTGATGGATAAAATTATGAGTGAAATTGTTCATCGTATTACAAATTTACTAATAGTGAAATCTGAAACACTTGTCATATGATGATCAACTTCAAAGTAAGAACCTCAAGGTTATTGGTATTTGACCAACAAACCTAGAAGTTATTGATGTTGAAATGTTTTTCCGAATAATGAGGAAAGCTAAAAGAGAAGCCGCAAAAGATATTTTGGCAAAAGAAAAGAAAAGACTAGAAAGTCTAGCTCAGGTGTATATAAATGATATACATGTTATGGTTGTATTCCTAGTTAAGTCACACAATGAAGTTCTTGTGTATTAGTACCATATTGGTTGGTATGAAGTGTCATACAAAAACAACGCAATACAAGAATACAATGGCCTAAGTGACTAACAAGGAATATGATAGAAATGCACGTCTGGAACAAAATAAAGTGTTATTATGTTCGTCGTTGGCATTCTATCTAGCCCTTAGAATTTATAATAAAGAACTTAATAATTGTTATTTTGCTCTGGTCAAATGAAAACAATGAGTTGTTCAAATTATGACATTACTCCATGTACGATGGATAAGTTATTATAAATCTTAATGGTGAAACACACATACATAACACTGACGCTAAAATGCCATAAGGCAAATGATTTGAATTCCACTTATTTGTGGAACCGCCATTTAGGTCATGTTAGAAAGGAATGCATGAAGGAACTCCATGCAAATGGATTTTTGGAGTTACTTGATTTTTGAATCATTTGGCGCTTGCAAATCTTTTCTAAAAAAAAAAAATGACTAAAATACCGTTCATAGGCCAAGAGTTGAACGGGCAACTAACTTAGTGGAAACATACATGCTGATGTATGTGGTTCACTGGGCATAGTTGTGTGCGGGAGATTCTTCTACTTCATAAAAACTTCCAACAATGAATTGAGTATATATATATGGATATATTCAATAAGGAAGAAGTTTGAAACATTTGAATGAATTCAAATAAATTTCAGTATGAAGTGGAAATCATCGTAATAGAAATCAAATATCTATGATTGGATCATGGTGGAAATATTTGAATTACGAGTTTTAGCGAACATCTAAGAGAGTTATGAAATTGTTCTACAACTTACGTTTCTTGGAGTATCATAGTGATGATGAAGTATCCAAGAGATATATCCAAACTTTGTTGGATCAATGATGAGATAAAATATTGATGCCATTATATTTTTGTGGATTATGCTTTAGTGACTACCGCTTTTACACTCGAATAGAGCATCATCATGATCCGTTGAAATGACACCATACAAGTTATGGCATGGGTATAAACCCTAATAGTCAACCAAAATCGGATGAATGTCTTTGTTGGTTATCCCAGAGATTTAATTGGGAATTCTTCCCACGAGACAAAGACAAAAGTGTTTGTCAATGTTTCTTATTTCCGAGAAATTGTTCCGAGTGAAGTATTTGAGTGGGAGGACAATATAATTTGATAAGGTTTATGAACCTCGAGCATAATGATCGAAGTAGCGCAGCATCGGAATTGGTTTCGGAAGCGGCCATAACGATCATGGCTCCCATGACTACAAAATGTTTTAGCCATGGAGATCGAAGTACATATTGAATCTTGTAGGTATGGTTTACTTTGTGATCAAATAAATGATTTGTGAACAAAGCATTGTTTTTTGAACAAAATGATAAATCAACTACAAACAAAGAAGTTATGATGGGCCCTGACTCCGTTAAAATGGCTATACGCCATGAAATCCAAGATAGATGAATACTTTATGAAAGTAAATGGATCTATGAAATTGATAGACTTGGATGAAATATCCTTGAAGAAAGCTTGACTTATTGAAAAATTGTTTACGACAAAGTTCAAAGAGTTGAATACGATAAGATTTGATCTTCCGTAGCAATGCTTATAGTCTATGTGGATTGTTCTAGTAATCACTACATATTTCTTTTATGAGATATGCTAGTAGGATGGCAAAATACACTACTTAACGAAGTATGTATACAAGATACAACCAAGAGTTTTGCTGGTCCGTGGAATACTAGATATGTATACAAGCTTCAATTGGATGAAGTAAGTATCACGGAGTTGGAATTTTCACCGGATGAAATAGTCAAAGAGTTTTTGATTTCATCAGAGACGATGAAGAGGCTTGCATTTGCAAGAAATTAAGTGGGAGCGCTAAGACACATTTATAATACTTTATGTAGGTGACATATAGTTGGTTATAAATGATGTAATTATATACTTGATTAAAAAGGTTTCATTGAGAAATAACTTCAATGAAAGGATATGGACTGAAACAAATTTAGTGTCAAGATCTATGAAGATAGATTGAAACACATAAATAAGTTTAAGTCAAAGTACATATGATGGATATTGAAGTAGTTCAATATAGAAATATTAAGAAAATGTTCTTGTCATGTGAAGGTTTAACAAGACTTGAGTGTATCCGACACTCAATGAGTAAAAACACATGAGTGATTATAGATCACGAATAATATGTACACAATCAGATATCATGTGCTATAAAGTGTTATGAGCATATACCGGAATGATTCATATGATGATCATTGGATCGACAGTAAGAATATCCTTGAGTACTTTAGAAGAACTAAGGATATATAAATATATTTTTGTATGAAGAAATGACAAACAAATCGCCGTAAGGTGTTACACCGATATTGGTTTAGTCACATATAAAATATAATTTCAATCTCAAATTAGACTAAGTGTTGTTTAAAATGTAGCACAATGAGCTAGAAGTTGTCTATGCTAGATTTAGAAGAGTTCTAAATATTGTGACGGATTCTACAAAAGAAGGCAGAGTATGTCATTATTTTGACAATGACAAAGGATGTTAAGTCAAGAGGTTCTTTGAGAACTTGGTATAGTTCCGACAGAGTCAGAACTTTGAAGCTATATTGTGTGTGACAATATTAGTGACATATTTCAGACAATGGAATTAAGGTTCCACCGGAAGATCAAACATATTTAAATGCCAACTCATTTGGAAATGAGTGATGCGTTGAGACGCAAATGAATTACAAAATACATACGTTTCCGAGCGTGTCGGATCCGATGACTAAAAACCTCTCCCGTGAGCAATACATGATAAAGCACCGGAAGGCCAAGGTGTTATATCTTTACAAATGTAAACTAGATTATTGACTCTAGTGCAAGTGGGAGATCGAAGGAGATATGCCCTAGAGGCAATAATAAAGTGGTTATTATTTATATCTTTATGTTTATGATAAATGTTTATATATCATGCTATAATTGTATTAACCGAAACATTAGTACATGTGTGATATGTAGACAAACAAAGAGTCCCTAGAATGCCTCTTAACTAGCTTGTTGATTAATGGATGATTAGTTTCATAATCATGAACATTGGATGTTATTAATAACAAGGTTATATCATTGTATGAATGATGTAATGGACACACCCAATTAAGCGTAGCATAAGATCTCGTCATTAAGTTATTTGCTATAAGCTTTCGATACATAGTTACCTAGTCCTTATGACCATGAGATCATGTAAATCACTTATACCGGAAAGGTACTTTGATTACATCAAACGCCACTCGCGTAAATGGGTGGCTATAAAGGTGGGATTAAGTATCCGGAAAGAATGAGTTGAGGCATATGGATCAACGGTGGGATTTGTCCATCCCGATGACGGATAGATATTCTCCGGGCCCTCTCGGTGGAATGTCGTCTAATGTCTTGCAAGCATATGAATGAGTTCATAAGAGACCACATACCACGGTACGAGTAAAGAGTACTTGTCGGGAGACGAGGTTGAACAAGGTATAGAGTGATACCGAAGATCAAACCTCGGACAAGTAAAATATCGCGTGACAAAGGGAATTGGTATTGTATGTGAATGGTTCATTCGATCACTAAAGTCATCGTTGAATATGTGGGAGCCATTATGGATCTCCAGATCCCGCTATTGGTTATTGGTCGGAGTGAGTACTCAACCATGTCCGCATAGTTCGCGAACCGTAGGGTGACACACTTAAAGTTGGATGTTGAAATGGTAGAACTTGAATATGGAATGGAGTTCGAATATTTGTTCGGAGTCCCGGATAAGATCCCGGACATCACGAGGAGTTCCGGAATGGTCCGGAGAATAAGATTCATATATAGGATGTCATTTTATGTGTTTGAAAATGATTCGGAAGGTTCTATGGAAGGTTCTAGAAGGTTCTAGAAAAGTCCGGAAGAAACCGCTAAGGAAGGAGGAGTCCCGGAGGGACTCCACCTCCCATGGCCGGCCAACCCTAAGGGGGAGGAGTCCCAAGTGGACTCCCCAAGGGGGCCGGCCACCCCTCACATGGAAGGGGGGAATCCCACCTCAAGTGGGATTCCCACCTTGGGTAGGTTTCCCTATCACATGGAAGGTTTTGGGTTCGGGTCTTATTCGGAGACTTGTAGTCCAACACTTGGGGCTTCCACCTATATAAAGAGGGACCAAGGGGAGGGGCCGGCCACCCCAACAACCACCAAGGTGGCCGCACCCCTTGAGGCCGGCGCCCCCTCTCCCAAACCCTAGCGGCTCTCTCTCCTCCACCACATCCCGCACGCTTAGCGAAGCTCCGCCGGATTTCTCCACCACCACCGACACCACGCCGTCGTGCTTGTCGGATTCAAGAGGAGCTACTACTTCCGCTGCCCGCCGGAACGGGGAGGTGGACGTCGTCTTCATCAACAACCGAACGTGTGACCGAGTACGGAGGTGCTGCCCGTTCGTGGCGCCGGAACCGATCGTGATCAAGATCTTCTACGCGCTTTTGCAAGCGGCAAGTGATCGTCTACCGCAGCAATAAGAGCCTACTCTTATAGGCTTTGGAATCTCTTCAAGGGTTAGTCTTGATCATCCCCTCGTTGCTACCGTCTTCTAGATTGCATCTTGGCTTGGATTGCGTGTTCGCGGTAGGAAAATTTTTGTTTTCTATGCAACGTTATCCTACAGATTTATGTAAGAAATATATGCAAGGTTTGAAATTACCCGGAACATTTTTCAAGGACCAAGGAGGGAGGAATTAAAATCAATCATTGGCCATAATACCCAAGATCCTCTAAAAATAAAAGGTACATGGCTACAAAGAAAGCATTTTACGGGAGGCAACCCAACTGTTTTTATCTTGGTATTTTCTTTTGGGTCCATTCTGTAGCAACATTTTTTATTTTCTGTTTAGTTTATTGGGGTTTTTAATAAAGTACCAAGTTTTACCTAGTTTGGATAATGAAGTTGATAACACATCTGTGAAGTTGTAGATTGCTACACATTTTTGTTCATGATTGTTTTTATTTTTTATTGTTAGATCCTATGGGCCTTGGATTTCTAATATAGTTACAACTTTTCATCGTTTGTATGCACAAAAAATGAAAAAATCCTGACACTTCTAAGTGGTCTAGATAATTACGCTTTCCAACATCTATTTTTTTTGATACAGAAGTGTTTTCTCTGATGTTTTTTAGATTATTTTTGAGTCTTTTTAAATATTTTGGATGCTAGACATTTCAGAAAAATCTTTGGACATTTGATATCCCAATTTTTTTAGAATTTGGATTGCATCTTGAATTTTATCTTTATGCCACTAACATCACCCCGTAGAAAAAGAAATGAAAGAAAGTTTTGTGTTGAATATTTTTTGACTTGGAATGGAGGAAACAAAACAAGGGGCTATCAAAGAATTGTGAAAACCATAAGATTGGGCATTCCCAAGGAACCCCACTGGCGTATCACATTCTCGGTTTGCACACCTCTAAACTTTTTTTTGAGCAACATATGTTTTTGCAAAACTTGGAGTGTCTTTATCTAGTTTAATTAATTAATTTATTTTTGTTTAGAAGTATTTTTTGAATAAATTCCAACACCTAAAAATGTTCTTATTTTATATCATTTAGCTACTGGAATAGTATCGATTTTAAGTTTGGATTCTATTAAACAAAGGCAAATAGATGAATAGTTACATAAAAGGAACCGATGACTAGTCTTACACTTTGTGTGATGTTTTATTGTTGAGTTTATGATATATTGCAAGTGTCACATGTAGTAATAGCAGTAATTTACCTCTTTTATGTTCAATTTTAAGATTATCTTTCATGTTAGGAAATGATGAGTACTATATGGACACTTTTGCACGTCTTTTCCTAGTGGCTAAACTTCTCCCTATTGGTAGCCTTTCACGTACTAAACATGATTTAGTGTTTGTGCATCCAACTACCTTGAGCCAAGTGATTCTGGTGAGTATGACATATCTACCTATATATGGCTTTAAAATGCCATTCCATGTATATTTCTCATGGACCAATTTATTTAGATTCCAAATATTTTATGCCTTTGTCTATGCTTGGTATGGATAAATAGTTGTGGGGTGACCATGAACACAACCACCTTTGTAATAATAAAATGAGTTGTAAAAGATGAGGGCGAAAACCCTCCAACCAAGGGTGGTATTATCATTATGAACAAGAAAAGGAAAATGAAAATTGTTAATAAAAATGCTTTATGGGATAGGTTGCATATGCCATTTGTTTAGTTAAGTTTGACATGATTTTTTTACCGTTAAATTAGGCCACACTTACATGGTGGACCTTTTCAGCTTAGAACATATTCAACTGATCTTATTGTCATTGGAGTACGGATAGTCATCTATATATTTTTCGATAAAGGAAATATATTAATATCAAAAGATACCAATTACACCTAGCCTCTGCAACAACGCCCCATCCTAGTGGCAGTACGGATGCACACAGCCAAAAAAGAGTAAATAAAACTAAGAAATAAAAGTCCCGCTACAGCATTCTAGACCTAGCAACAACAATACAACCACCACCGTGACAACACCTGAAATACGGAATCTCCAAAAGCGACACCTACAAGAAGGGAACAGTGCACCAACGTCATTGTCGCTCGACCAAAGGCTTAGGTTTTCACCCTGAAGATAGTCCCACTCTCAAAACAATGCCTCCAACAAGGTCATTGCGAGGCACAACTAGTTACGGCCAGACCTTGGGTTTTCACCCTGAGAGGTAAGACTCTGAACTTCACCTGTGCTGCTGCCCCCACATGCATATCACTGCTGCGGAGCCCGGAACACCAAGCAAATCCCTCAGCATCACGGAGACTCGAACCTCCTTTAGCCAGTCCACCAATCCGGCCTTCATGATATTCCTTCTTCTAACTTCACAATGGACCAAAAAGTCACCTGATGTCAACACAGAATAGAGCTTCGCGCCGCTCCCTCCGGAACCAAACGGCTAGAATAAAAATATGGGTGCGCGCGACCGAATACCACCCGATCCAACAAACTCCAGGCAAAAGATGCACTGTTCCATTCGCCAGCGGAGCTTTCCGGAACTCATCTCTCCAGCCAGATCAAGGAAAACTGACCTCCGATAGATCTTCATCTTCGCTTGCGAGAAACCCTAGGAGCGCCACCAAAAACAAAGCAAGACCAGCAGCCCCCACGCCGCCAGTTCCTCCTGCGAGATCACCAGAGAAGAGGACGGCGACGCGGATCATGCGTACCACCGCCGAACTGTCACCGGGGGCAGAGGCCGCCACCGCTCCACCGAATCCTCCATGGCTACCGACGGAGAGCATCAGGCCCCGGCCAAGTAGCCATGCCGCCCGGCTTCCTGTACCGGCGCTTCATCACCTCCCATGGTACACCGCTACGGAAACCCTCTCCTCCCCCTCGTCGTTCGACGGAAGGGGCACCGCCACCTCCGGGGCTGGGGCCGAGGCCGGCAGTAGCGCCGGCTGTAGGGTGGCGGTCCGGGGGCGGCTGTGCGGGGCGGGCAGATCCTCTGCCACCGCCCGGGAGGGGGCGGGAGAGGAGGAGTTAGGGTTCATACACCATGGTGTGAATAAGGTGTGACTAACAGTACAAAGGGGCAATAGATACTCCAAGGATTTGGCCAATGATTAAGTTAGGAACGAGTGTTGCCCGAGTAATGTGACTACTGAGAGAAGAGGGTAACATCAAAATTATGGACTACTGAGCAAGCTAACTGAATGGTGGAACTACAAGTTCTTCGATTTCATATGTGATCCTAGGAAGATTTTAGCTAGCCATGTGATATACATAAAACAAATATTGTGCATTCTATTTGGCTAGCTGGCACGACCTCGGGGGTTCATGTGCCCAATATAAGTATATGAGGCATGTTCTTAATTTGGCCCTACTTGATGTTCATTTCGCTTTTATTTTGCCGCTATGGGAGATTTACATCATTGTGTACCCGCTTATGCACGGGTTGCATAGCGACAGCGACATCAACACGGGGTTGCGGCGGTGATGACGGATGTACTTAACATTGTAATTAACTAGTATGAGGAACTAGATGCACAATGTTGTGTATCTTTTACCAATGGATGTATTCGTCTTTGCAACTATTGTATGTATAACAACTTGTAGTACCAATGGACTGATGTATGTATGACCTGATTTTTTTTTAAAAAAATCTCTATTAACATACTTGTAGAGTGTGATGGTAGGGCACGCCACGAGCATTCAACTACTGGTAGCATGCAAGTGCCGCACACAGCCGGTGTATCTAAGCTACTAGTAGCGTGCCCGGTCCGCACGCTACTAGTAATCACTTACTAGTGGCGTACCGGGTGTGCCAACATTGTTTTGGGTACACAACCAGGAGTGTTTTCTATACTTGTGTGGTTATCTTGGAGATCAAGATTATAAATTTGTGTTGGATTGGTTTGAACAAATTATTGGTTTAAAACAGGACAATGAGAGTATATCTCCAAGTAAAATCAATAAGGTACAAAATAAGTTAAAGGTTTTTTTTGACTCAAACTTTTTTTAGTTTGTAGAGTTAAGAAACGAAAGTTCAAAAGTTTAGGGTGTTACGGAAACTCTCACCCTGGTTTTCCTAGTCAAAGTCTCAAATCAATTGCTTTTCTGTTGATTCATATTTTTTCGATAAAGGGAATATATTAATATCAAGAAAATACCAATTACACCCAGCTTATGCAACAACGCACCACCCTAATAGCACTACGGATGCACACGGCCAAAAAACAAGAAAATAAAACTAACAAATAAAAGTCCCGCTACAGTATCTCGGGCCTAACAACAGCAATACATCCACCGCCAAGACAACACCTGAATTACAGACTCTCCAAAAACGACGCCTCCAAGAAGGGAACAGTGCTCAAACACCATCGTCGCCCGATCAAAGATTTTAGGTTTTCACTCTGAAGATAGTCCCCGCTCTCAAAACAATGCCTCCACCAAGGTCATTGCCAGACACAACCAATTAAGGCCAGACCTTGGGTTTTCACCCTGAAAGGTAGGACTCTGCACTTCACCTGTGTTGTCGCCCCCACTTTCATACCGCTGCTGTGAAGTCCGGAACACCAAGCAAGTCCCTCAACAGCGCAGAGACTTGAACCTCCCTTAGCTAGTCCTCCCCTCCAGCCTTCATGAAATTCTCTTCTTCCGACTTTCATCATGGATCCATAGTCACTTGATGTCAACACAGAAAAAGAGCTTCGCGCTGCTCCCTCCAGAACCAATCGGTCGGAATAAAAACATGGGTGCGCACGATCGAATACCTCCGATCCAGCAAACTCCAGGCAAAAGCACTGTTACATTCGCCGGCGGAGCCTTCCGGAACTCAACTCTCCGGCCAGATCACGAGTCCAGGCCTCCGGTAGGTCCTCCACTTCACGCAAAAGAGGCCCTAGGACCGCCGCCTTTATTCAGGTCAGACCCCCACGTCGGCGACCATCCTGGGCTGGCCACTCCAACCCTCCACCGGCGACACCATCGCCGGCTTCGAAGCTCCTCCATCTCGCCGCCGGAACGCGGTGATAGATCAAAAGATCCACCACCACCAACCGCAGGCCGATCCTCTCCGGCGAAGAAGAGGGTCACCTCCACCGTCGAACCCAAGGCTGCTGCCCCGGGCATCCTCGTACCGCGGGAGAAGCCCAAGATCATTGCCCCTCACCGGCGAGAGGCGGAGGAAAAGGCGCTGTCCGCCTCCACCAGCCACCACCGCTGGCATGCCGCCGATGGGAGGCGGGGAGGCCGCAGCCCGCAGCTGGATCGTCCCCGGGAGGACCGCCGCCGCCCCTCCATCCTCGTCCGACCGCCGCCGCCCCGGGAGGCGGAAGGGCCGCCGCCGCGTGAGAGACTCCTTGGCCGCCGTTCTCGACGCGTCACGAGGGAAGGCCCCCGCCGCCGCCACGCCCCGAGATCTTAGCCCCGGCGGCGTTGCCGGCGGCGGCGGCGGGAGGTTTGGGAGGCTGGGTGCGGGAGGCTAGGGTTGGGGGCTGGGTCTCGTTAGTTGATGAAAATAAGTCCTGTTCCATACAAACCCAGTTCGTTGCAACCAAAGCAACAAAAACTGCAACTTCGTCATAGAAAATTGTCGCTGACATGTTCTCAAGTATAAGCTGCTATTATTTGTGGAGCATGTGCCTCTAATACAATGACCAAGAAATGTTGCATGTAAGACTCGATCGATGTGTATCTGTGCATAAAATTAATAAAATAGGACTCTTTTCTGCTACAAGTTTGACGTTTTCTTTTCTCATAAACGATATCAGGATACCTCTTTAGAGCTTACACTGTTTTGAGGTTTAGGGTCTATGAAAGCACAAGGCTATAACTATATATATGATTTAGAAGGATTTAGTGAAAACTGTTTTCCATGCAAAATCTAACGTTAAGATCCATTATTCTTTTTTTTTAGATTACACAAATGTACTAGAGAAAAGCAATACTCCCTCCCTCCGCTTCATAATTGTTAAAATATGTCTGTTTCATTGATTAAGAAGAAACTTGGTGCCTAGTTTTTTTTTCGAGTAAGTGCCTAGTTAATTAAAAAAAGGCGAAAACCAATACAACTAGGACCCACGCTCATCCAAGGCGGGACGAACACAACAATTGATGTCAACCGCACAAACACAGACTAATGGGAGAGAAGACGCTGTGGCTGCTACGGGAGGAGCAGATTCAGAACTACACGTCACCACCAAACTAGTCGACCTCGCACCTCTGCGGAGAGAAGATATCGTAAATGCTATGGGAGGAGCAGATCTAGGACTCTGCAAGGAAGATGAAGAAGCAAACACTCCAGTCAAAACTTTGCCAAGAACGGATGCCAGCTCAAGAGCATGGAAAAACGCAAGCCAAACAAGGGTGGGTCTCAGAAATGACTGAGATCAGCACAAAAACAGCAGAACTAGAGGAAGTTTCAGAGAGAACTCCCAGAGGAAAGCCACGTAGCTAGCCAGAACCCAAGCGATTGCTGTGACGCGGCCGGCCGTACGCCAGACGCTGATTTCATCCCTCATCAGATCAAACACTTCCTCTCCTGAGTGCTGGACACCATCGAATACTCTGGAATTTCTTTCCTTCCATATTCGCCCAGTGGACAAGGCACCACGGTGTCGAAATCACGATGAAGTGTTTTAGGCGCATGTTTCATCAGCTGCAGCCACGAGCCCACGACCCACCAGTCTTCCATGCTCGCAAAGAGGGTACTGGGAACAGGGAATTCTGCCGCCGATCCAAGCTCTGGCATGCTGCCACACTTCTGCGCTGAACCTGCAGTGGACGAACATGTGAGAGCAGCTTTCAGGGGCTGCGAGATACATCGGGCATGCGACACTGTTAGACTGCTCATAGTGGGAGTAACATAGCTAGTAACATCACACATCTCAAGGCATTTTGGTGACATGCCATGTGAGTAAATGAAGAAAAAGAGTGAGGTGATAACTAGCTATGTTACCATAACATCACACACCCCAAGGCAAAATGAGTCTACAACATAATAAATGACACAATGCATGACACCACATCTAAGTTACTACCCACTATGAAGGTAGTAACCTAGACTAGTAACATGACATATGTTACTAGTCTAAGTTACTTCCCACTATGAGCAGCCTTACTCGACGTTGCAAGGATGATAGTTTTTTATTCCAAATTGACGCCATGGTTCTTTCCTGTTTGGAATACTTACACTCTACCTACACGTACACTGGTCTGACATGGCCAATCTTAGTACTACCTCCATTTCAAGGAATAAGACCTAGTGTCGTAGTTATGGGCTTACGACATGATTTCAGCTAGTTCAACTACGCACTTTCAATCAGGTAGCATTGTCCAAGATACTGCTAGGGCTGTAGGGCATCATGACCAAGGAACGGATTAAAATGGCCATGCATGGAAGCACCAGTTACGAGATGGGTGGAGAAATAAAGCACATGGTTTATGTACAAGACCAATGTCGATTTAAGTGTTGCTTAAAATTTATAATATAATCTAACGTAAAGAAATCAGTAGAAGAGATAAAGTGGAAGATATGCAAGTCATTATGGAACTCTATAGTTTTGCATGACATTGATAATAATGCATTGGTCTAATGTTGTCATACAAATATCTGTGACAATAGCGTCTGAATACACTTAATCGATACGTTCAAAAGTTCCACTAATATTTTCTCAATATGGACGTAATGGTTGCAACAATTTTATCTTTCTCAAATCAATAGAATATGTGTGGGGCCAGCTATTGGCCAAGAAATAACGCAAAATAAGTTTTTCATATTAGCTTTCATGAAATTCTGATGTGCATAAAAGGAGATACAAAAAAATAGAACATGGCACTAATAATGAGATTAAAACCATAAAAGCATTGGTATTTAATTTACCTAATAAAAAACAATACCGAGCTTCTTACAATCTTATTCAGGCTATAATTTGTTCTACAATCTAAAATGCTTTCGTGGTACTCAAGCATCTCAATTGTAGAATCTAATAGCAAATATAATTAACAATTTTTTCGAGCAACATACAAACAATTACCTGAGATAATTAATGCCATATGTACATGACAAATCTAGCTGCCCATTTATAGTTGGCTGCTGAATTATGTATTATGCACAATTTTCCCTCTGATGCTCACCTCCATCATTGTTTTAAAGATTATCCCACTAAGGTAATTGACATGGAAAAATAGAAAATGTGGTAGCTACATGTACAAATTATAGCATTACAACGATGTAACTGAGAATATATAAGTAATTAAGTCAGCTAGTAGAACTGTAGAAAGTATGTGACGAAGTAACATATTACAAACAGATAGCAAGCTGGTCATTCGGGATCTAACATCTTTAAATTTAAAAAACTCAAATATGTAATAACCAGCTTACTATATATGTAGAGAACACATCTTAATATTGATTTAATTAACATGATCTTACATGATACTGGCTGGGGACTACCCGTTGATTCCTTGTCGTTGGTCCAAATTATGCAAATTAATAATTGACGCACAAAATAGTGACAAAGGAGCATGAGATGATCGACCTATTTCTTAGCTTACCTAAGCATTTCATAAACCAAAAGAGGAACGCGCATGCATACACGCAGAGCTAGCAATGGTAGACTAGACTGAACATGAAACCAATTTTATTGCAACAGATTAAAATCACAAGGCTACTTCAGTGTATATTCGAGTATATTTACATTACATAAATAGGCATACCTAAGCATAGTTGGCCAGCAAAGCGGGTTGATGAGCCACAAACTCTAGCTTCGTGGTAACAGAGAACACCTCACCGTGCCTCATAGGTTACTCCCAGTGTTTCCTGTGGCGCTCTTTCATCTGTACAAAACATAACTGCTGCAAGATTCATTATGAGTATTATAATAGGTTTATGAGTTGCCTCGTGCAGTCGTGCCTGTGGGCTGTGGTGCCAGGAGCTATATACATTCAAATGTCGACATACAGAAGCATGAGTGTGGGCAGATGTATGATCGTGGCATCGTGTGGCATACGGCCATGTGCAAATCGTAGCATGGAAACATATAACTGAATAAACAAATAATTTCAATAGTAGGGCATCGATCATATCTAGAATCTTACTACCAAGTTGGTGTTAAAACACTAAAGTTTGGGAGATTGTATCTTCCACAAAGAAAGAAAAACAATGATTTGATAATAGCCTACTACTCTCTGTTATATATAAGAAAAGATATGTAAAGAAAAGGTATTGTGCTTTAAGAAAAATCAATGCAACATGGAATTGGATAGCCTGTTGACTCTTCCTGGATGCAATTTAATCAAGCAGAGCACCAAAAATACATGGCACCACAGAGAGCATGAAATCATCAGCAGAGCAGTACATACATGTATGAAGAGTAACAAGGTAAAGATGTACTGAACAAGATATCAGTTTTATTGCACCAAATCGATGAAGAAGCACAAAGCTACCTCAGTATCTATAACAGTAGGTAACTAGGCATAGCTAAATTAGGAAAATTTAACAAGCACAGTGGGGTTTAATTAAGCGGCACCATATCTAAGCTTTCCGATTACAAAAGGCACAACTCACTGCCTCATATAACTACGGGAGATACATTCATATAAGTAGCCGTAAACACGCATATACGTACCTACGTACTCGAGATTGAATAAGCATACACAGCATGCAGCTAGCAGCGATCAATTCGGAGTATATATATACTATCTCTTCGCGGGCAGATCCCAGATTCGTTTCACCGGCGAGCACATACGCTCGAGAGGTACACTTCAGGCGGCAGGCGCGCAGTCATAGTCGTCATCGTCGTCGTCGCCGTCCGTCTCGGCCTTCCTATGCCGCTGGCCGCACCAGTCCTCGGACGGCGCGGCGGCGTAAACGGCGTAGGAGGCAATGCCACCGTCTTGGACGATGTGGGTCATGACCTTGGACGCCGGCGCCATGATCGAGAAGCTAGCTTGAGTGATTCACGAGCTGCTTGAAGCTACGAGAGTTGAAGCAAGCTGCTAGCTACTACTGGCGGTGGTACTGATGTGGCTGACGGGTGCTGTTGTTGGTGCTAATGCTAGCTGTGTTGGTGTGTGATGTTAATTTGCAAGAGCATAGCCTTGTGTGGTGTGGGTTTTATAGGACGGCAAGGGGAGGGGAAATGTGGCGGCACGCGGCGGCGTGCGCTGCGAGCGTGCGTCGGCCGAGCTGGACCGTGGCATGGCTGGGCGCGGCACGGGCGCCGGGCGGCACAGTCAGCAGCCGGGGTGTCCCTCCCAGCCGCCCACGCCCCTGACAGGTGAGCGCCCGGGCCAAGCGCGGTCTACATGCCAGTGCCCGCCGCAGCTGCGGCAACGGGTGCCCGGGACCGCCCGACGTGGAGATAGGAATCGCAAGGTTGAGGATGGAGGACCACCGGCAGTGAGAGAGAGAGCACCGTCGAGGTACTCACCGGGCTCTTTATCACGGGCATCTCCATCGGGCGATATTTCTCGCTTTTTTCACAATTCGGTGCGGATATATATTCTGTCGCCTGCGTCTGCTGCCGGCGAGCGGTGTTTGTTAATTATAACCTCCACGACGCGCAATCGCCACACGAGCGGTATGTATAAAAACAAAGACGATTACGAGGTTGCCTATAATGTGGAAGTGCCGCACGTACTGCTCATTGTTAATACCCTGGTTAAGGTCCTCATTTGTTTTATCACTGTTTTATATCATGGCCTGAGCACGTGCAAATGGTGCAACCTTTTTTTCTTCCGAGTATCACAATGGCAGAGCAAAGGAGACTTCACCAACATCTACATAACTAAGATGCATACAACGACGGTGCAGGAAAAGGTAAAGTAAAAAAGAGAAAAAACATGAATCATGAAAAGATTGTAGATCGTTTATGATGTTGGAGGACCAATCCATAAATCTCGCTCCGAGCCATGTGGGTTAGAAATATCTCTCGTCGTATCCCGTAATCGTGTAAATACCTTCATAAATATGTTTTGATTCCCCAGACATTGTAGATATGGACACGAACGGGAGCAAATGAGTACACCGGTAGATTAGCTGCATAAGAGAAAAAATATTGCTTTATAAATCTTGTCATTTCTATATAGTCAAAGTGATAATATTATGGAAAATGTTTCCACCCTAATAAGAATTCTAAATCTAAACTAGTGATTAATTTCATGTAACCATTTGCCGAATACGTTGCAAAACTATGTGGTGGATGCAACTTAGAATCTGCATGGATGACTGCCCATATAGACCAGCCGAATTTGCATTGAAAAGTAAGTGTTTGATTGTCTCATCATGATGACAGAACACATACTTTGTGTATTTCCATGCCAATTGCATTTCACAAGATTGTTTTTACTAAAATTTATTCCATTTCCTAGATACCACACAATTTTGTAAGTTTTCAGTAGTACCTTCATTTTTCAAAAAAAAAATCAACTAACAATTCTGGCTAGACCGCAACTTTATACATAGAATCCACCGAGACTTTCCGTTCTCATGTAGATTCCACCAAAATTCATCAGTTTCTTTCGAAAAGTGAGCCATTTAGAACCACTCTAGTAGAGAATTCCATGTCGCAAGCCCGAGGCCAATTAATTCTGGTATGAGCGTCACATTTGGTGGAGAAAACTCCATAACCATAGGAATAGTATCGCTCTTGTGAATGAAAAAGTTGTACATACACTAGTAGAAACAAGAGCTTTTATCCTGTCCTCGAAAGTGCTTTTGCACCGGATTTGGCACGAACCGGTGCTAAAGGGGTCATTAGCACCGGTTCGTGCGGTCTGCACGTCCAGGGGGCATTAGCACCGGTTCGTGCGGGACCTTTTGCACCGGTTCGTAACACACGAACCGGTGCAAAAGGGTTGGCGTCAGCCACGAACTCTTTGCACCGGTTCGTGTTACGAACCGGTGCAAAGTCTACCCTTTGCACCGGTTCGTAACACGAACCGGTGCAAAGGTTTTTCTGCTCCCCACGCACCTCCACCACCACCCCCCCACCGTGGATCGCCTTTTTTAACTACTGTAAAATAGAAAAGAAAATGATAGATTATTCAAAAAATAAAATCTTTTGAGATTCATGTATGTTATGCAACCTACTATTAGGGAAAATTAACAAATTTGAATTTTCACATTTATTGCAAAAAATGTTTGAAAAATGGTAAAACCGCATTAACTTTTGCATACGACGTCGGAAAAAAACGTATAATATATCAAAATCATCGTGGGAAAAAATTACATCCGAATTCACCGGGGTTTACCCGGTTAGCTAATTTTTAGATTTTGAAAATTCCAAATGAAAATATGATAGCAGAAAGATTTTAGTTTTTTTCCAGAAATTTAGGATTTTATATTTTTTTTATTTTTTAAAATTAAAATTAATAATTGCATCATGCATAAAGATTGCTATTACTTTTAGCAAATTATAAGATTTTCAAATTTTTAGGTTTTAGGTTTGGCAAAAAAAAAATTAAAAATTAAAAAATTGAAAATAATTTAAAATAATGCAAATTATAAAGTTAATGTTTATTTATTTATTCAAGATTATTATTACAACATTACTTTGGTTTATTAAAATAATTATTTGAAATTCGAACAATAAAGAAATATGACATCGATCGACATGTTAATAGGATTGATATGATACTAGTATCACATACATACGCGCGAAGCACTTGGATGCGGGATGGAAAGAAACTTGGAAGTTAAGGGTGCTAGTGCTAGAGTAGTGGGAGGATGGGTGACCGAGCGGGAAGTTTGAGCATGAGTAAGTAATTGGACTAGAGATAAGGGTAGTTAGAGACTAAACTTGTGAAATAACTAAAATATTAGAAATTCCGAAAAAAGAAAAAAAAAAGGAGTAGAAAATAATTCGAAAAAAGTGTTTTTCTGCCGCGGCAGCGTTTTGGGACGTTTTTCTGCCGCGGCAGACCCTTTAGCACCGGTTCGTATTACGAACCGGTGCTAAAGGTCCTCCCGCTCGGACGCCCGAGAGCCGCCACGTGGTGCACCCTTTAGCACCGGTTCGTAACTGAACCGGTGCAAAAGGGGGGGGGGCCTTTTGCACCGGATTGTTTGCACCGGTTGGGCATCCGGTGCATATAGCCCTTACCAACCGGTGCAAAAGGCCCGTTTTCCACTAGTGATAGCTGGATATTGTTACCGAAGAATGGCATTTCCCAACCACTTATCCTCACATAATCAAATCTCCGAGCAATCCTTCATAATAAATGATTCAAGGTGGAAGAAGTGTTCCTTCGTCGCCATTAGACCGGGTCACAATAAGAGTCACGGGATTTCCAATAAACTTGTGACAATGCTTGTTTAGGTGCAGCCCATTTAAGTTGTTTGAAATTATTTTGTTTTGGTCAATATATCATGGCCAACTTATCAAATGATGTGTCTAACGGCCACACTTAGGGACATAAAGAGGTCAGCTAGTTCATATTATTGATGTATGTGATGGAATTTCACCCAAGGAATTAGCAATTTTGGTGATGATGACGGCTATGCTTGTATACCGTAGATGAATTAACTGAGGTTGACCCTAGTGGAATTTCCCATGACAACATAGGGCGGAAATTAAGTTGAAATTGATCTTACATGTATAATAGGTGCTAGTTTTTTTTTTTTGCGGAAATTTTATCGATTTGTTAATAATCATCAAGAGTACTATAGATAACCCAAAAGTTAATAGGCTCACAAAACTGGCATGTTCGATCAAACTTGGTGACTTTTCTCAGGAGTTTTATGGGATATTTTAGAAACAAGTGGAATATTTGTATGTCTGAAAGTGGAGTATATAAATTGGTCCCTACACTCAAGATTGTGCATTTTGAGCGGCCAAAATAGAGTGTAGACCATATAGATTTGAAGGGTCGTCAAAGAGAAATGTGTTTTGAAAGGTCAAGTCTTGGTCCATCCTGGAGTCATTTCGTGCTCATATGCAGCGACATCTGAGCTATGCTACTAAACATGCACAACTGGTAGCTATGTGCAATTGCTCTGGCAGAGATGTGCCTGGTTCTAGCACTTTTGTCATTTCAGCGCTTTTGAAGTTTCAACAAGACATACATTGTTACGTTGGATAACAGAGATGTGCCTGGCTCTAGCAACTAGCAAGCGGCTCTGTCAAAGCGTGACCGCATAGTGCGTGGGTCACCATGGCGACACCATTGCAACAACACACCCAAAAGAACAAGATAGGGACACCAGACAAAAGTCACCCAATATACATGCCCCCGTACGACTTCAATTTCAAATCTCCAGCAGGATTGCCGTAATAGAATCTTTTGTTTTGCTTCTTCATTTTCCTTCTTTAATAGGGTTTGTTTGCATTATTAATATTTTTAGGATATTTCATTGTTTCAGCGCTTGGCTGTAATTGGTATCTTTAAGATATTAATATATTTTCTTTGTCAAAAATTCTCCTTAGATCACCCTAGCGGTCTGTCCGTCGAGACGCAAACGCGGTCTAAATATGCGATGCCCACGTGTCTGCGCGGTCGTGCCGCGCGGGTCCACCGGACAGTGACACATGTAACTAAAAAGTTTCACATTATTATTGATTGGCCAAAATGATCATCTTTACAGAGATAGTTAGTCGAGTTAGCCTAAACCTATGACGGCTGTACCTATTCGCCGTCGTGTGGCCTACTACGACCAGGGTTACTCGCAGTCGCGTGGCCTAATACTAGTCGTGACCAAAGGGGCCGGCACCGTCGTCGGAGCGCATTCGACCGGCGACCGTCATGCGCTGTACCTGGCGCCGGGTCTCCCTGCAGGCTTCCTCTTCCCGCCGCGGCGTTCGATGGCCTCGGTCAGAGAGGAGTCCCATTGGACTCTCTACGCCGCCATGTGACGCCCCGGAACCGGTACCATGAGGATTCCAGCGATCCCGCCGAAATCCGCACGATATCGATCCAGAGACGCCCTCCGACACGGCGTGCGTGACGAATCACACACGTGATGCCAGAGGAATTAACACGAGCGGTAACATTACAACAGGATTACAATAGAGCCCACAAGAAACATATATTACAACAATGACTCCAACGAGTCAAGATACAAATATACAATACAAAGATCCAAATCATACAGGAGATCAAAAATGTTCGAGTACGGACAAGATACAAATTGGACTAAGAGTCCTGAAGATAACCAGCAGCGTCCATAACCCTGCCCAGGCCAAGCCGGAGGGTAACCTTGCTAACGTCATCTTCATCGAACATATCTTCATACCTGCCCGGTTATGTCCCGTAGAAGCAGCAATAAGTACGGCTCATAATTAACAAGATTTCAAGAAGTATAAGCATTCGTCAACCAGTCGTCCTTTGTACTTGAGGCACGCAGTAGACTTAGAGGACGCAAGAGGAACGTCATAGGCAATATGGTGGGATTAAGCGGCAGCGCGCAAGCACTAAAAACCTATAGAGACACTCTACAACATTCCTCTAATCAGAGAAGGTGAGAGACCGCATAAACTAGCAGTTCTATACTCTGCAAACATAACACAGCCGATGTGTTCTCCCTTCGCAAAGAAGTACTAGCAAAGGCACTCACACTGTTGACAAGTTTTAACCAATTATTATTTAAGTTGTTCTATCTTACTAAGCAAGTTATTAGCATTTAAACAACAGGTGTAAGTTGTCTATGGTCGAGTCATACAGCTCCAAGTCGTCCATAACCGCGGACGCGGCATATCTATAAGATTGTAACCCTGCAGGGGTGCCCAAATGTGCCCACACGCACGATCAACCCACTTACGACAGGTGGATATCACGACACACACTCTCCTTCACTACAACAATGTCCAGGAAGTCACCTAACTAAGTTAAACCCGTATCAGAGTCCGGCCGTGCTCCGAAGCGGACTCAGCTATTGCGTCAGCGTACTAGGTGATCAGTGCCCAGCGGGATGACCACTTCGCAGCGTCTCCGCAACCTACGAACGTGCAAGAGACAACGGGGTACAAGGCCCCAAAGTAACATCATATCATCTGACCACAAAGAAACAAGCTTGCACGCCCGAGAGAAACAAAACATTCAAACTAATTGTGGCAACTGGACAAAGCTGTAGATTCCGGCAATGGTCGAGGGGAGACCCGGTAAGCATACCCACGTGTGGTTAGAGCGCTCAGTCTCGGAACAGATAACAAGAACTCGGGATCCTAAGATATTTAGGAAACACAAGTGAGCCGTCACAAAACGAGCAGCTGACCCACCGATGCCTCCGCTAAACAATTATCAACAACTAAAGTAACCATGATTCTTCCCAACATATAACCCGATAAGATAACAATAACGGTAACGAGATAAGACAGCACTAGCATGCACTACGACTCGCAAGGGCAGACTCGATAACCAAGCAACGGTTGTAGGGTGTGGTGGTGGCAAAAATATAGGCTGCTTGAGGTAACAAGTGGATAGGACACGTGACAAGAACGCAACTAAAGGCTAGCATGAGGGAGAAGGCAAAATTGTTGGCGTCAGAAACCCACTGGCGGGCAGCGACGGGCAACACAGTAGAGCCGGGAACAACTAGGGCTGCGGCTGGCCCCAGTCCCTCAGAGCGACGGCCCGCAAAGCCTCCTGGTCACACGTCCGATGCTATCGTAAGGGCGTGTCACCTAACCTATACCTGGTCAGGAAGGTGTTAGATGATGCCTCGCTTAGTTTCCTGCATGGCATACACGTAAACATTAAATACGAGCCTCGATCGGCTCTCAGGTTATCCTGTGAATCGGCTCAAAGAGCCGATCCACCCATGATTCGTACAAGGTGTCCGAATATATGGTGGTCCTGCTTGATCAAAATAAAGCTAATGAGATCTACGACGATTTAGGGTTTTCACCGCATAATCGGATCATCCTACTCACGATTGGGCCTCGCGCTCGCGCACGGTGACCGTAAGCCGATCCTAGACAGGGCCTAAAAACCAACACGAGGTTGATCCCCGGAACGTCCCGTCTAGGGCTAGCAAACTCCACCCTACACGCCGCTGGATCCTCCAACCCTTTGTAAGGCCTAACTATTGCGGATGTTAAACTAATCCTTGATGAACAAGGAACAACCGTAACGGATCGGATCTACTAAACTATGATCAAGCGGGGTGCCGCCCCTACACCTAAGATAGGTGTAAGGGCGGCTAGATGTGCAAGGGTTGCATAACGAAAGCATATGATACGAAGAACAATGCTAACCCTAACACATCTAAGATAACTACGTTGCTCGCCATCAAAAAGGCTTCAGCACGAGCAACGCATGAACAACGTGGGCAGGCTTGTGCTGCCTAGATCGCAAGATGCGATCTAGGCAGCATGGTGCTTACCGGAGAAACCCTCGAGACGAAGGAGTTGGCGATGCGCCGAGATTTGTTTGTGTTGAACGTTGGTTGTTGGTTATTCCATAAACCCTAGATACATATTTATAGTCCAAAGGACTTTTCTAACGTGGGAATAATCCCCACCGTGTACGAGATAAACTCTAACTTTTAATCTATGACGCAATCTACTATAATTAAAGATACACGGGCAATCTAGCCCAAATTCTTCGTGCAAGGCCGCTTCGAGAGATCTTCCACGTGTAATCTTCCAAGCCCATCTCCCTTACGGCCCACCTCCCGATCCGGCCAAGATGCGGTGATAACACATGCCCCCCTGGTTTTGGAAATGACATTTCCAAAATCATTACGCTTTTCTTTCGTCGGGTCATGTCGTGGCGAAGCGGAACTGCCGCAGAACCTTCCATCATTACGCCTCGCCTCCTGGGCTTCTCTGTACGAATTGACAATTTCGGCATCACATCCTCGAGAACCGTCATGGCATTAAATCTCCACTACACTCCTTTTATTTATCTGTGCCAAATGGTTCACCACTCCATCCCCTTGCTCTGCTCTGTCCACCAACGCCAAAAAACCCTCTTCCCCTGCAGCCATGTCTCCCTCTTCCTCCTCCGCTTCAGGCCTCTCTCTCCAATCGTCGCCGAAGAACAAGGAAGAGGACGACCCCCGCTCCGGGGCGAACCCCATCTCCTCTGACAAGGAGAAGAAAGAAGGAGAAGCAGAGAAGACCAAGGCCTCCCCCTCCGCCGAGGCTCCCGTCGAAGAAGCGCTCCCGCATGTGGGCGGACAGCGAGGACGACGATGACGACGAGGAAGGAGAAGATGAGGAGGAGGAAGATGATTCCTCCTCCTCCGCCGGGTATCCTCCAACGAAGCGCTTCCGCGGCTGGGCGGATAGCGAGGATGATGATGATGACGAGGAGGAGGAGGAAGCCCCGGCCGACGGCTGGGACAGCGACGGCGAGGACTTCTCCGGCAGTAGCGCCGATGGCGACGCCGACGACGACGCTAGCGAGGAGTAGTTATGTAGGACCAGTAGCCCTTTGAGCAATCGGCTCTTCTTTTGTTCTTCTTTTGAGCAATCGGCTCTTCATTGTAAGAAATCCCAATATTAATGAAGAATTTCCTTTTAACTTGATTTCGCCGATTTCTTTCATGCTGATTTAGCCGATTCTTCCTCATCCGACCTTGTCGACTGTTGGCCTAATCCATGCTTAATGACTGATGGCAACGCATCAGTTTCTTAGGATAATCTGCGAGACAGGCCAATTCAGTCATCCATCCAAGCTAGCCAACTCTGCCGATGACGATGGCACAGCCGATCTTAGTAGGTCGGCGATTTGATCTTGAGCGGCGTCTTTAAGAGAGCCCCGGAACTCGTCTTGGATGCTCAAGCCGATGATTCCGTAACAAAAAACACCACTCTCCAGAACAGTTGCGATGTAGGGCTAGCCGATTCCAACCAAATCGGCTCCCCCGAGCAAGGGCCTTTAGGGCGATCTGCCCCCCGAGCCTTAATCAAGGCGAATCAGCCAAATGTGCCGCCATTAGCCTCAAATCATGACGTAGCCAGCCGATTTTAACAACATCGGCTCCCCAGAGCAGAGAACCTTCAGGGTGAGCTGCCCCCCCGAGCTTCTTCAGTCCACTTCCTTGTCTGAGGCAAACCACCCTTAGCCTGATCTGCACATCCCTGCTGCTCTTGGCATTGTTTTTGAAGAGAGGATCCGAGCCATTAAACCACTTCATTAAGGAGTTCTTCCATTAAAGTCTCTCTTCGTGGCCCAGTTCCTGCTCCATCGGTCCTCTGATCATAACAGTTATATCCTTAAGTCGATGGCCATGCATCGGCTGTGCTTAAAAAAATTTGAATTTTTACGGCCGATTTATGTATCGGCCCCCATACCTCAATATCCATCATCAAAGAATATCTTGGGCTGCTGGGTACTTGCAAGACATTCCTACTGCATATCCTCGTGTTTCATCCACCTAGGTGCCCCCCCGAGCCGATTCTGTCAAGAAAATTGATGGTATCGGCTCTTCAGGTATCCCCTGTTGGATTAAATGCTGAACCCAGGCAGAATGGATGGTGAGGATAATTTTGGCCGATTGCTGGAATCGGCCTCCACGTTGCTTGTTCGACGAAGGTTTTGGTAATGTCCTTCCATAAATTTTTTGGGGCCGATCACAAGGATCAGCCTCGCCACGTTTGCTCATTGATTTGCTCTTGCTACTCGTTCAGGCCGGTAGATAAAACCAGCCCAATTTCTGACTTTATCATGTTGGTGCGCTTGGTGTCATCCACCTTGAGTGCATCGTGTAATCGTGGAGCACTAAGCTTCGTCGGAAGGACGAGTACCATGTTTGTGCCAGCCGATGTTTCGTCATCGGCTTTCCTTTGCTTGGGACGCCACTCCATTTTCCGTGGACGACCCTCTTCATCCAGGGATCGCTGAACTTTCGCAGCCAGATCAGGTCTTGCCTTCCTCAATGTATGCAAGTATAACCTTTCGGCTTCCTCCAGGCCGCGCAATCGCTGAACCCTGCGCTTTTGGGAACGGCTGAGTCCATCAGGGCACCACCTTCGCCGGTGGTACCTGTCTTCTTCTTCTCCCTCGTCTTCTGAATCTTCGAGATCTTTCAACCGAGGGGACTCAGCGCGTTTGCTTTGTGGCGGGAGAGGCCCTAGGCGCTTGAATACGGACACGTTGGCTGCCTCCTTTTTCTTCGGTTGCATTACGGGCAATTGCCGATTGTGGGCAATCGGCTCATTCCTGAATCCCGGCGAGTGTCCGAAGAAGGGACAGTCCCAGTGCCTATCCTCGTCGACTCGCTCCCCCAACTTTTCCTTGGCACGGCGCTCGTGCTCCTCCTCCTCGCGATCATGCCGACGACGTCTCCTGTCGTCCCTAGCCAGACGATCTTCTTCATCATCGTTGTTGTATCGCCGGCGTTGGTCATACTGACTCACATACTTGTTGAGGAGGTGATCAGAGAGAGGTCGTTGATACCTTATGTTTTTCACTTCTCCCTCTGTGACGTAGCGCTTGCCGTCTTGGCGGAGCCGATCGCGTGGAGCGGCTTCCTCTGTATCTTTGCTATGAGGGCAGCTGCCCTCATCTCCGTCCTTACCAGAGTGGTGTCCAGGTCCTACCATGTTGATATTGCACGAGAAATCCGGCTGGCACCCTCCATGGTAAGTATACTCCACCATGTTCACGGCGGGGAAGGGGTGTGTGTCGACCTTCATGGCGTACTGGTTGAAAATTAACCGTCCATTTTCTATCGCCATTTGGATCTGCTGCCGCCACACCCTGCGGTCGTTGGTGGTGTGGGTGAACGTGTTATGCCACTTGCGGTATGGCTTTCCGTTCAGCTCTTGCACCGTGGGGATCTTGTGGCCTTCGGGTACCTTTATATGCTTCTCCATGAGTAAGAGATCAAAAATCTGCTCGAGTTTTGGTCACGTCGAAGTCGAACCCTTTTGGAGGGCCTTGTGGCTTCACCCATTTGCAGGACACGGGGCCTGCCGCTCGAGTCCATTCAGCCACTGCTACCTCTCGATCTCCCGCAGCACCTTCATCCTCGTCTGCCTCAACCAGGGTCACCGCACGCTTGAATTTGTCCTGGTAGACATCTGGGTGGCGCTGCTCATATGCTGACAGCTTCTGCACCATGTGCGCCAATGAAGGGTAGTACGCTTGGGAGGCCACGTCCTTAATCGATGATGAGAGACCCACCACCGCCAACTCGACTGCTTCTTTTTCACTTACATGAGCCGAAAAGCATCGGTTCCTAATGGTCTCGAAGCGGCTGGACGTATTCGACACTTGTCTCCCCGCGCTTCGTCGTACTTGTGCTAGATCGGCAATACCAACCTCGGAAGCCTCTGAGTGATACTGCTCATGGAACTGCTCTTCCAACTGCTTCCAAGTCCGGATGGAGTTCGGTGGCAGCGATGTGTACCACCCGAAAGCCGATCCTGTGAGGGACTGTGCGAAGAACCTCACACGCAACTCGTCTGATGCTGAGATCGTGCCCAGCTGTGCCAAATATCGGCTCACATGCTCGATGGAGCTGGAACCATCCGATCCACTAAACTTTGTGAAGTCCGGGAGCCGATATTTGGGGGTAGCGGGATCAATTCGTAATCATTGGGGTACGGCTTGGTATAGCCGAACGTCTTCCTTTTCGGCATCATGCCGAACTGATCTTTCAGAGATTGCACAAATCTGATCCGCGGTGATGGCTGAAGGTGTCGAACCACTGAAGATTCGCCGGGGTGGCATACTTAACCAGCCATGCTTGCTTTTCCGGTTCTAAGCCAAGCTGCAGGAGCTGGGCTGCGGAGGTTTGTCGGAGTGGCGTACTTAGCTAGCCACGTTTGCTTCTCAAGATCTGCTCCTGACGTTCCTCCTGCTGTTCCAGAGGCCCCTGCTGTCGCAACATGGTTCGAGAGTGCCCAGGTATTGCAGTCTGGTACGCATGCGCACGCGTATCCGTGCGGGATCTCCTTGGGTGCCTCAAGTAGGAATTGGTAGTCACTAGGATCACCACCAATCTTGTAGACGACGTATGCCGATGAGTTCGGCACTTCCGGTGCTGCCCATGCGAACGGCAGCGGAGGATGGGACTGGAGTGGCATCTCTCCTTTGTAAGTCCCCAGAGCTGGTCCCGACGGAGAATACCGGTGGCTCATGATTTCCTGGACCACGCGCGGAGCGACACGCTCCAAAGTGTTCACCAGGCTCTCAGAGTGGCGGTGCAGCGAATGAGCCACCATGTAGTTGATTTCCTGACGCAGCGACCTGGTGCGTTCTTCTGACGGGGCGGACAGGTCCACTCCATCGAGTGCGCCTTCAGGTGTGAACCCCTTCCACCTGACGCCATGGGAGCGGGTTCTGTGGAAAGAGCCGATGAGTTCGGCTTCGAGGGTTGCCTTGATCTCGTCATGTTTCTTCTTGAGCTCATCGAGGCGGATCCTCGTACTTGACCGGAGTGCTTTCCGCCATCTCGGATGTAGATGGCGATGTGGTGGATGTCGAAGGTTGTCCCACCGGGCGTGCCGAGAATGTGTTGGCGTCGAAACCCACGCGGCGGGCAGCGACGGGCAACACGGTAGAGCCGGGAACAACTAGGGCTGCGGCTGGCCCCGGTCCCTCGGAGCGACGGCCCGCAAAGCCTCCTGGTCACACGTCCGATGCTATCGCAAGGGCGTGCCACCTGACCTATACCCGGTCGGGAAGGTGTTAGATGATGCCTCGCTTAGTTTCCTGCATGGCATACACGTAAACATTAAATACGAGCCTCGATCGGCTCTCAGGTTATCCTGTGAATCGGCTCAAAGAGCCGATCCACCCATGATTCGTACAAGGTGTCCGAATATATGGTGGTCCTGCTTGATCAAAATAAAGCTAATGAGATCTACGACGATTTAGGGTTTTCACCGCATAATCGGATCATCCTACTCACGATTGGGCCTCGCGCTCGCGCACGGTGACCGTAAGCCGATCCTAGACAGGGCCTAAAAACCAACACGAGGTTGATCCCCGGAACGTCCCGTCTAGGGCTAGCAAACTCCACCCTACACGCCGCTGGATCCTCCAACCCTTTGTAAGGCCTAACTATTGCGGATGTTAAACTAATTCTTGATGAACAAGGAACAACCGTAACGGATCGGATCTACTAAACTATGATCAAGCGGGGTGCCGCCCCTACACCTAAGATAGGTGTAAGGGCGTCTAGATGTGCAAGGGTTGCATAACGAAAGCATATGATACGAAGAACAATGCTAACCCTAACACATCTAAGATAACTACGTTGCTCGCCATCAAAAAGGCTTCGAGCACGAGCAACGCATGAACAACGTGGGCAGGCTTGTCTTGCCTAGATCGCAAGATGCGATCTAGGCAGCATGGTGCTACCGGAGCAACCCTCGAGACGAAGGAGTTGGCGATGCGCCGAGATTTGTTTGTGTTGAACGTTGGTTGTTGTTTATTCCATAAACCCTAGATACATATTTATAGTCCAAAGGACTTTTCTAACGTGGGAATAATCCCCACCGTGTACGAGATAAACTCTAACTTTTAATCTATGACGCAATCTACTATAATTAAAGATACACGGGCAATCTAGCCCAAATTCTTCGTGCAAGGCCGCTTCAGAGATCTTCCACGTGTAATCTTCCAAGCCCATCTCCCTTACGGCCCACCTCCTGATCTGGCCAAGATCTGGTGATAACAAAAATAAAATAGGTGAGCGACTCCTGCAGGGACAGGAGTATAGGGGAAATGCTTGCCTGTTAAAGCTTGCCGAGGAACATCCGGAGAACTTGGCGTAGCTCGCATCAACTCAACGACCTATCCGTGAAGAAGCAAAGCACTGGAACAAACAGCGGATGCACAACTTACTACTACGGCAAAAGAATCGGCATGATGAAGATATGATATGCATGGCATGGCAAACATGATGCGGCGATGCAACTTATCCATATTAAGCGGAATCGGAATTCCGACACACAATTATTAGGTTTGAGTTATTTGTCTACCCCGCATATTAAATGTTGATTAGCATGGCAAAATATGGCATGGGTGAGCTACGGCGAGAATTAAATGGAACCGGGATAAGATAACGACCCCGCACAATTCCATATTTAATATTAGGTGATTCGCTATTTACCCGAACCCACAAGATATGCGATGCGATGCAACATGTATGATTGATGCAACAAGTTAGATGCACATTTATAAAATAGGTTGGTTCAGCTCGGGGTCTCACGGTAACAAGGATGGTCGCCGGATTTGGAGAGGTAGATGAAGTCGAGGTTTGGTCTTCGTATGCGTGAAGGAGAACTTGCGGTTTGTGTAGATGGTCTCCGGGGTCGAGGCCGAACTTGGAATGGCGTCGGTGAACTTGGAAATGAACCAAAGATCAGCGAACCCGTTTCGCCGGAAGAGCCCGAGAGTTTTCACCCAGATACATCTTCGCGCAGCAGCACACACGGTCTTCATCGTCGGAGAACTTCACGTTTTCCCAGCATCTCCCCAACACATGCAGCAGAACATGGTCACCACAGACCACCAGAAAACGAGGACGCGCGGGATTTGGCACCAGGTCGACCTGCAGGGCGACGGCCTTGGGCTCGACGCAGACGTTCACGCGGTGCAGAGCAGCAGGACATGGAGCAGCAGAGGCAGGGACGTCGCGCGAGGCGTGGTCTTGGTCTGGGTGACGTAAGGCGGAGGAGGGAGGCAGCGAGGCGCTCAGGAATGGCGCCAGCGGAGCGCTGAGGCTCGCAGGAGCGGCCAGGTCGAGGGCGTCCTTGGCTACGAGGTGGAGGGCGGCGCTGGAGACGGGGAGGAGCTCGAGTGGCCGGAGGACAGAAGGGCGCGGGGTTCCTGCCGACGTGGAGGCGCGCTCGGGACGACGAGGAGAGAGCGAGGGTGGTAACTGACGGCGGCGCGCTAGAGGGAGCTCCCGGCGGCGAGGACTGATACGTCTCCAACGTATCTATAATTTCTTATGTTCCATGCTAGTTTTATGACAATACCTACATGTTTTATTCACACTTTATAATGTTTTTATGCATTTTCTGGGACTAACCTATTAACAAGATGCCACGGTGCCGAGTTCATGTTTTTCTGCTGTTTTTGATTTCAGAAAAGTTTTTTTACAAATATTCTCGGAATTGGACGAAACAAAAGCCCACGGCCCTATTTTCCACGGAGTGTTCCAGAAGACCGAAGAGGAGTCGAGGAAGGCCAGCAGGGGGCCCTCCCCATATGGCGGCACGGGGGGCCCCACAGCCGCGCCGTGACGTGGGGAGGGAGCCCCCTGGCTCCCCCGACGCTGCCCCTTCGCCTATTTATTCCTTCGTCCCCGAAAACCCTAGTACCGAGAGCCAAAATACCAGAACAGTTCCAGAGACGCCGCCGCCGTCAACCCTAAATCGGGGGGTTCAGAAGATCTCCTCCGGCACCCTGCCGGAGAGGGGAATCATCACCGGAGGGCTCTACATCACCATGCCTGCCTCCGGACTGATGCGTGAGTAGTTCATCCTTGGACTACGGGTCCATAGCAGTAGATAGATGGTTGTCTTCTCCTATTGTGCCATCATGTTTAGATCTTGTGAGCTGCCTATCATGGTCAAGAGCATCTATTTGTAATGCTACATGTTGTGTTTGTTGGGATCCGATGAATATGGAATACTATGTCAAGTTGATTATTGATCTATCATATATGTGTTGTTTATGATCTTGCATGCTCTCCGTTGCTAGTAGAAGCTCTGGCCAAGTTGATACTTGTAACTCCAAGAGGGGGTATTTATGGTAGATAGTGGGTTCATGTCTCGATTGAATCTGGGGGAGTGACAGCAACCCCTAAGGTTGTGGATGTCTTGTTGCCACTAGGGATAAAACATCAATGCTTTGTCTAAGGATATTTGTATTGTTTACATTACGCACAGTACTTAATGCAATTGTCTGTTGCTTGCAACTTAATACTGGAAGGGGTGCGGATGCTAACCGAAGGTGGACTTTTTAGGCATAGATGCATGCTGGATGGCGGTCTATGTTCTTTGTCGTAATGCCCTAAGTAAATCTCATAGTAGTCATGATATGTATGTGCATTGTTATGCCCTCTCTATTTGTCAATTGCCCAACTATAATTTGTTTACCCAACATGTTATTTATCTTATTGGAGAGACACCACTAGTGAACTGTGGACCCCGGTCCATTCTTTTACATCTGAAATACAACCTACTGCAGTCATTGTTCTCTTTTGTTTTCTGCAAGCAAACATCATTTTCCACACCATACGTTTAATCCTTTGTTTTCAGCAAGCCGGTGAGATTGACAACCTCACTCTGTTAAGTTGGGGCAAAGTATTTTGATTGTGTTGTGCAGGTTCCACGTTGGCACCGGAATCCCTGGTGTTACGCCGCACTGCACTCCTTCACCAACAACCTTCACGTGATCTTCATCTCCTACTGGTTCGATAACCTTGGTTTCTTACTGAGGGTAAACTCGCTGCTGTACTCATCATACCTTCCTCTTGGGGTTCCCAACGGACGTGTGCTTTACCGTCACAAGCAAGGACGCGGCCCTGCTGCGCACGGGCGCGAGACGAAGAGAAGAACGAGCGTCTCGCTCGGGTTCTAGTCGGGGCTGAGAGGTGAGAGTGGGGATGGGGCAGAGGACCCGATGGAAAAACTAGCCGGCGGCGGGAGGGGTCTTTTGCAAAAGTGCCAGGGAGAGGTGGGGATGGTTAGGGTTTGGCCGGGCGGGCCAGGTGGGCTGCCGGCTGGACTTTAGGTGGGCTGGCGGTGGAGAACCAAGGAAGAGGCCGACTGGGCCTGGCTGGCCTGGTTCGGCTGGGAGGTCTCTCTCCCCTTTTTTATTTTAAAAACTGTTTGCTGTTTCTTTTAAAACCCATTTCTAAATATATTTAGCAATGAAATTTAGCAGAGAAAGAAGGATTATAATTTGAAATAAAATATGGGATTATACTAGAAATAAAATAAGGTTTAATAAAATATTTTTGATGTTGAAAATATATGCATGATGCCATGACTTGGAACGACATGGAAAAACAAGCAATGGAGAAAAAAAATCTATGGGGTTTTTCCGGGTCGTTACAAACGACACCACTAACAAGGAACCTCGCCCCGAGGTTCCACGCCATGATACGGGGGAGAGAAGTGAACTAGCGGATCTTCTGACGACGTGTCGATCTCCTCGACACCACTAACAAGGATTGTTGCTCCATATAGAACGGTCGACACCACTAACAAGAAGTCGTTGTTCCGCTGTTGATGATGCGCTGTTGTCGAGATACTCCGAAGATCGGACCTAATAGGTAAGGGTCAAAGATCGTCCAACCCGCGTCGGAACCTAAGACTAAGAGAAACTCGGATAAGAGAGAAGACTCAAAACTCGTGTAGGTAAGAGGAGAAAGAATTTAGGGAAGGAGAAAATCAGAGCTAATCAGATCTATCCAACGAATTTTAGAAAATAGGTTTTGACACTAGACACAACAACGTCTGTTGGCAAGGTTATCCTACAGGATGGACTAGTAAGGTACCGTCAACCTGAGGCTCTGATACCAACTTGTGATGCCCCGGAACCGGTACCATGAGGATTCCAGCGATCCCGCCAAAATCCGCACGATATCGATCCAGAGACGCCCTCCAACACGGCGTGCGCGACGAATCACACACGTGATGCCAGAGGAATTAACACGAGTAGTAACATTACAAAAGATTTACAATAGAGCCCACAAGATACATATATTACAACAACGATTCCAACGAGTCAAGATACAAATATACAATACAAAGATCCAAATCATACAGGAGATCAAAAATGTCCGAGTACGGACAAGATACAAATTGGACTAAGAGTCCTGAAGATAACCCACGGCGTCCATAACCCTGCCCAGGCCAAGCCGGAGGGTAACCTTGCTAACGTCATCTTCATCGAACATATCTTCATACCTGCCCAGTTATGTCCCGTAGAAGCAGCAATAAGTACGGGTTCGTACTTAACAAGACTTGAAGAAGTATAAGCATTCGTCAACCAGTCGTCCTTTGTACTTGAGGCACGCAGGGGACTTAGAGGATGCAAGAGGAACGTCATAGGCAATATGGTGGGGTTAAGCGGCAGCGCGCAAGCACTAAAAACCTATAGAGACACTCTACAACATTCGTCTAATCAGAGAAGGTGAGAGAGCGCATAAACTAGCAGTTCTATACTCTGCAAACATAACACAGCCGATGTGTTCTCCCTTCGCAAAGAAGTACTAGCAAAGGCACTCACACTGTTGACAAGTTTTAACCAGTTATTATTTAAGTTGTGCTATCTTACTAAGCAAGTTATTAGCATTGAAACAACAGGTGTAAGTTGTCTATGGTCGAGTCATACAGCTCCAAGTCGTCCATAACCGCGGACGCGGCTTATCGATAAGATTGTAACCCTGCAGGGGTGCCCAAATGTGCCCACACGCACGATCAACCCACTTACAACAGGTGGATATCATGACACGCACTCTCCTTCACTACAACAATGTCCAGGAAGCCACCTAACTAAGTTAAACCCGTATCAGAGTCCGGCCGTGCTCCGAAGCGGACTCAGCTATTGTGTCAGCGTACTAGGTGATCAGTGCCCAGCGGGATGACCACTTTGCAGCGGCTCCGCAACCTACGAACGTGCAAGAAACAACGGGGTACAAGGCCCCAAAGTAACATCATATCATCTGACCACAAAGAAACAAGCTTGCACGCCCGAGAGAAACAAAACATTCAAACTAATTGTGGCAACTGGACAAAGCTGTAGATTCCAGACAATGGTCGAGGGGAGACCCGGTAAGCATACCCACGTGTGGTTAGAGCGCTCGGTCTCGGAACGAGATAACAAGAACTCGGGATCCTAAGATATTTAGGAAACACAAGTGAGCCGTCACAAAACGAGCAGCTGACCCACCAATGCCTCCGCTAAACAATTATCAACAACTAAAGTAACCATGATTCTTCCCAACATATAACCCGATAAGATAACAATAACGGTAATGAGATAAGACAGCACTAGCATGCACTACGACTCGCAAGGGCAGACTCGATAACCAAACAACAGCTGTAGGGGGTGGTGGTGGCAAAAATATAGGCTGCTTGAGGTAACAAGTGGATAGAACACGTGACAAGAACGCAATTAAAGGCTAGCATGAGGGAGAAGGCAAAATAAAATAGGTGAGCGACTCCTGTAGGGACAGGAGTATAGGGGAAATGCTTGCCTGTTAAAGCTTGCCGAGGAACATCCGGAGAACTTGGCGTTGCTCGCATCAACTCAACGACCTATCCGTGAAGAAGCAAAGCACTGGAACAAACAGCGGATGCACAACTTACTACTACGGCAAAAGAATCGGCATGATGAAGATATGATATGCATGGCATGGCAAACATGATGCGGCGATGCAACTTATCCATATTAAGCGGGATCGGAATTCCGACACACAATTATTAGGTTTGAGTTATTTGTCTACCCCGCATATTAAATGTTGATTAGCATGGCAAAATATGGTATGGGTGAGCTACGGCAGAATTAAATGGAACCGGGATAAGATAACGACCCCGCACAATTCCATATTTAATATTAGGTGATTCGCTATTTACCCGAACCCACAAGATATGCGATGTGATGCAACATGTATGATTGATGCAACAAGTTAGATCCACATTTATAAAATAGGTTGGTTCGGCTCAGGGTCTCACGGTAACAAGGATGGTCGCCGGATTCGGAGAGGTAGATGAAGTCGAGGTTTGGTCTTCATATCTGTGAAGGAGAACTTGCGGTTTGTGTAGATGGTCTCCGGGGTCGAGGCCGAACTTGGAATGGCATCGGTGAACTTGGAAATGAACCAAAGATCAGCGAACCCGTTTCGCCGGAAGAGCCCGTGGGTTTTCACCCAGATACATCTTCGCGCAGCAGCACACACGGTCTTCATCGTCGGAGAACTTCACGTTTTCCCAGCATCTCCCCAACACATGCAGCAGAACATGGTCACCACAGACCACCAGAAAATGAGGACGCGCGGGATTTGGCACCAGGTTGACCTGTAGGGGGACGGCCTTGGGCTCGACGCAGACGTTCACGCGGTGCAGAGCAGCAGAACATGGAGCAGCAGAGGAAGGGACGTCGCGCGAGGCGCGGTCTTGGTCTGGGTGACGTAAGGCGGAGGAGGGAGGCAGCGAGGCGCTCAGGAATGGCGTCGGCGGAGCGCTGAGGCGCGCAGGAGCGGCCAGGTCGAGGGCATCCTTGGCTACGAGGTGGAGGGCGGCGCTGGAGACTGGGAGGAGCTCGAACGGCCGGAGGACAGAAGGGCGCGGGGCCCCTGACGACGTGGAGGCGCGCTCGGGACGACGAGGAAAGAGCGAGGGTGGTAACTGACGGCGGCGCGCTAGAGGGAGCTCCCGGCGGCGAGGACGCGGCCCTGCTGCGCACGGGCACGAGACGAGGAGAAGAACGAGCGTCTCGCTCGGGTTCTGGTCGGGGCTGAGAGGTGAGAGTGGGGATGGGGCAGAGGACCCGATGGAAAAACTAGCAGGCGGCGGGAGGGGTCTTGTGCAAAAGTGCCAGGGAGAGGTGGGGATGGTTAGGGTTTGGCCGGGTGGGCCAGGTGGGCTGCCGGTTGGACTTTAGGTGGGCTGGCGGTGGAGAACCAAGGAAGAGGCCGACTGGGCCTGGCTGGCCTGGTTCGGCTGGGAGGTCAATCTCCCCTTTTTTATTTTAAAAACTGTTTCTTTGTTTCTTTTAAAACCCATTTCTAAATATATTTAGCAATGAAATTTAGCAGAGAAAGAAGTGAAGGAGATATGCCCTAGAGGCAATAATAAAGTGGTTATTATTTATATCTTTATGTTTATGATAAATGTTTATATATCATGCTATAATTATATTAACCGAAACATTAGTACATGTGTGATATGTAGACAACAAAGAAGTCCCTAGTATGCCTCTTAAACTAGCTTGTTGATTAATGGATGATTAGTTTCATAATCATGAACATTGGATGTTATTAATAACAAGGTTATATCATTATATGAATGATGTAATGGACACACCCAATTAAGCGTAGCATAAGATCTCGTCATTAAGTTATTTGCTATAAGCTTTCGATACATAGTTACCTAGTCCTTATGACCATGAGATCATGTAAATCACTTATACCGGAAAGGTACTTTGATTACATCAAACGCCACTTGCGTAAATGGGTGGTTATAAAGGTGGGATTAAGTATCCGGAAAGTATGAGTTGAGGCATATGGATCAACGAGTGGGATTTGTCCATCCCGATGACGGATAGATATACTCTGGGCCCTCTCGGTGGAATGTCGTCTAATGTCTTGCAAGCATATGAATAAGTTCATAAGAGACCACATACCACGGTACGAGTAAAGAGTACTTGTCAGGAGACGAGGTTGAACAAGGTATAGAGTGATACCGAAGATCAAACCTCGGACAAGTAAAATATCGCGTGACAAAGGGAATTGGTAACGTATGTGAATGGTTCATTCGATCACTAAAGTCATCGTTGAATATGTGGGAGCCATTATGGATCTCCAGATCCCGCTATTGGTTATTGGTTGGAGTGAGTACTCAACCATGTCCGCATAGTTCACGAACCATAGGGTGACACACTTAAAGTTGGATGTTGAAATGGTAGTACTTGAATATGGAATGGAGTTCGAATATTTGTTCGGAGTCCCGGATGAGATCCCGACATCACGAGGAGTTCGGAATGGTCGGAGAAGAAGATTCATACATAGGATGTCATTTTATGTGAATTAAAATGATCCGGAAGGTTCTACGGAAGGTTCTAGAAGGTTCTAGAAAAGTCCGGAAGAAATAAGGATGGAAGGTGGAGTCCCAGAGGGACTCCACCCACCTGGCCGGCCAACCTAAGGGAGGAGGAGTCCCAAGTGGACTCCCCACCATGGTGGCCGGCCACCCCACCAAGGAAGGGGGGAGTCCCACTCCCCCTAGGTTTGGACACTTGGAAGGTTTTGTTGGGGTCTTATTCGGACTCTTTGACCTAAACCTTGGGGCCTCCACCTATATAAAGAGGGGGAGAGAGGGGCTGGCCGGCCACTCAAGGCACCACCATGGCCGCACCCCTCAAGGGTGCCCTAGCCGGCGCCCCTCTCCCCAAACCCTAGCGGTCTCTCTCCTCCACCATATCCCGCACGCTTAAGCGAAGCTCCGCCGGATTTCTCCACCACCACCGACACCACGCCGTCGTGCTTGTCGGATTCAAGAGGAGCTACTACTTCCGCTGCCCGCTGGAACGGGGAGGTGGACGTCGTCTTCATCAACAACCGAACGTGTGACCGAGTACGGAGGTGCTGCCCGTTCGTGGCGCCGGAAGCGATCGTGATCAAGATCTTCTACGCGCTTTTGCAAGCGGCAAGTGAACGTCTACCGCAGCAACAAGAGCCTCATCTTGTAGGCTTTGGAATATCTTCAAGGGTGAGACTCGATATCCCCTCGTTGCTACCATCTTCTAGATTGCATCTTGGTTTGGATTGCGTGTTCGCGGTAGGAAATTTTTTGTTTTCTATGCAACGTTATCCTACAGTGGTATCAGAGCCGTGTCTATGCATAGATGGTTGCACGAGTAGAACACAATGGTTTTGTGGGCGTTGATGCTCTTGTTATCTTTAGTTTGAGTACTTTGCATCTTTGTGGCATAGTGGGATGAAGCGGCTCGGGCCAACTTTACATGACCGCGTTCATGAGACTTGCTCCTCGTTCGACATGCAACTTGTATTGCATAAGAGGCTTTGCGGGTGTCCGTCTCTCCTACTATAGTGAAGATTCAATTTACTCTTCTATTGACAACACTAGTATCACCGTTGTGGTTCATGTTCGTAGGTAGATTAGATCTTACTCGAAAACCCTAAACCACGTAAAATATGCAAACCAAATTAGAGACGTCTAACTTGTTTTTGCAGGGTTTGGTGATGTGATATGGCCATAATGTGATGATGAATATGTATGAGATGATCATTATTGTATTGTGGCAACCGGCGAGAGCCTTATGGTTGTCTTTAATTTTCATGTTGAGTAGTATTTCAAAGTAGTTGTAATAGTTGCTACATGAGGTGAACAACCATGAAGACGACGCCATGGACCTTGACGCTACGCCGACGATGATGGAGATCATGCCCGAAGATGATGGAGATCATGTCCGTACTTTGGAGATGAAGATCAAAGGCGCAAAGACAAAAGGGCCATATCATATCACATATGAACTGCATGTGATGTTAATCCTTTTATGCATCTTATTTTGCTTCGATCGCGACGGTAGCATTATAAGATGATCCCTCACATTAATATCAAGATAATAAAGTGTTCTCCCCTCGTATGCACCGTTGTACAGTTCATCGTTTCGAAGCATCTCGTGATGATCGGATGTGATAGATTCAACGTTCATATACAACGGGTGTAAGCCATGTTGCACACGCGGAATACTTGGGTTTGCTTGACGAGCCTAGCATGTACAGACATGGCCTCGGAACAACGGAAATCGAAAGGTTGAACACGAGTCATATGGATGATATGATCAACATGTTGATGTTCACCATTGAAGCTACATCATCTCACGTGATGATCGGTTTTGGTGTAGTGGATTTGGATCGTGTACCACTTAACAACTATGAGGGATGTTGTATTAAGTGGGAGTTCATTAGTAATAAGATTAAAACATGAACTAATTATCATAAACATAGTCTGAGTAGTATATTGAATTAATTTTTGTAGTATTGGCATCCGTTTTCTACTATGCGCTAGTCTTGTTATTGAGATAGAAATACTGTTAAAATCTGATAAGAAACTTTACGGATTGGTACCGTATTGTTAATGAATCAAGAAATGATTAAGTCCTATTGCAAACTTTTAGTAAACCTCACATTTTTGATTCAAAGAGCTATGGTTTCAATTAGTACCTAAAGTTATCTTGTCTCCATCAAACTTGAAGTTCAAATTTGTTTGAAAAGTAAGGAGCTGAAAATTTAGTTTTCAGAAATAATCAAGGTATGAGATATATGAGATATCTAAGACCTTATTGCAAGATGATAGAATATTATATGGTGAGACTACATAAACTCATAAGTTTTATGGGAATGTATGAAGGTTGAAGACGCCGGGCGTCACAATCCTCCAACTATTGGGGCACTAACGATATTCGCATATCCATGAAGTTATCATCCTTAGTATGCACCGTTGCTAAGACTCGTCGTATCGAAGCATCACGTGATGATCGGGTGTGATAGATTCTACGTGTGCATACAACGGGTGCAAGCCAGATTTGCACATGCGAATACCAAGGTTAAAACTTTATGAGCCTAGCATGTACGGACATGGTCTCGGAAAGTCATCATGATACAATGGATAAAATTATGAGTGAAATTGTTCATCATATTACAAGGTTACTAATAGTGAAATCCGGAACACTTATCATATGATGATCAACTTCAAAGTAAGAACCTCAAGGTTATTGGTATTTGACCAACAAACCTAGAAGTTAATGATGTTGAAGTGTTTTCCGAATAATGAGGAAAGCTAAAAGAGAAACTGCAAAAGATATTTTGGCAAAAGAAAAGAAAAGACTAGAAAGTCTAGCTCAGGTGTATATAAATGATATACATGTTATGGTTGTATTCCTAGTTAAGTCACACTATGAAATTCTTGGGTATTAGTACTATATTGGTTGGTATGAAGTGTCATACAAAACAACGCAATACAAGAATACAATGGCCTAAGTGATTGACAAGGAATATGATAGGAATGCACGTCTGGAACAAAGTAAAGTGTTATTATGTTCGTCGTTGGCATTCTATCTAGCCCTTAGAATTTATAATAAAGAACTTAATAATTGTTATTTTGCTCCGGTCAAATGAAAACAATGAGTTGTTCAAATTATGACATTACTCCATGTACGATGGATAAGTTATTATAAATCTTAATGGTGAAACACACATACATAACACTGACGCTAAAATGCCATAAGGCAAATGATTTGAATTCCACTTATTTGTGGAACCGCCATTTAGGTCATGTTAGAAAGGAACGCATGAAGGAACTCCATGCAAGTGGATTTTTGGAGTCATTTGATTTTTTGAATCATTTGGCGCTTGCAAATCTTTTCTAAAGAGAATGATTAAAATACCGTTCATAGGCCAAAAGTTGAACGGGCAACTAACTTAGTGGAAACATACATGATGATGTATGTGGTTCACTGGGCATAGTTGTGTGCGGGAGATTCTTCTACTTCATGAAAACTTTCAACAATGGATTGAGTATATATATGTGGATATATTCAATAAGGAAGAAGTTTGAAACATTTGAATGGATTCAAATAAATTTCAGTATGAAGTGGGAATCATCGTAATAGAAATCAAATATCTATGATTGGATCATGGTGGAAATATTTGAATTACGAGTTTTAGCGAACATCTAAGAGAGTTATGAAATTGTTCTACAACTTACGTTTCTTGGAGTATCATAGTGATGATGAAGTATCCAAGAGATATATCCAAACTTTGTTGGATCAATGATGAGATAAAATATTGATGCCATTATATTTTTGTGAATTATGCTTTAGTGACTACCGCTTTTACACTTGAATAGAGCATCATCATGATCCGTTGAAATGACACCATACAAGTTATGGCATGGGTATAAACCCTAATAGTCAACCAAAATCGGATGAATGTCTTTGTTGGTTATCCCAGAGATTTAATTGGGAATTCTTCCCACGAGACAAAGACAAAAGTGTTTGTCAATGTTTCTTATTTTCCGAGAAATTGTTTCGAGTAAAGTATTTGAGTGGGAGGACAATATAATTTGATAAGGTTTATGAACCTGAGCATAATGATCAGAGTAGCGCAGCATCGAAATTGGTTTCGGAAGCGGCCACGATGATCATGGTTCTCATGACTACAAAGTGTTTTAGCCATGGAGATCAAAGTACATATTGAACCTTGTAGGTATGGTTTACTTTGTGATCAAATAAATGATTTGTGGACAAAGGATTGATTTTGAACAATGATAAACCAACTACAAAACAAAGAAGTTATGATGGGACCTGACTCCGTTAAAATGGCCATGCGCCATGAAATCCAAGATAGATGAATACTTTATGAAAGTAAATGGATCTATGAAATTGATAGACTTGGATGAAATATCCTTGAAGAAAGCTTGACTTATCGAAAAATTGTTTACGACAAAGTTCAAAGAGTTGAATACGATAAGATTAGATCTTCCGTAGCAATGCTTATAGTCTATGTGGATTATTCTAGTAATCACTACATATTTCTTTTATGAGATATGCTAGTAGGATGGAAAAATACACTACTTAACAGAAGTATGTATACAAGATACAACCAAGATTTTTGCTAGTCCATGGAATACTAGATAGGTATACAAGCTTCAATTGGATGAAGTAAGTATCACGGAGTTGGAATCTTCACCAGATGAAATAGTCAAAGAGTTTTTGATTTCATCAGAGACGATGAAGAGGCTTGCATTTGCAAGAAATTAAGTGGGAGCCCTAAGACACATTTATAATACTTTATGTAGGTGACACATAGTTGGTTATAAATGATGTAATTATATACTTGATTAAAAAGGTTTCATTGAGAATTAACTTCAATGAAAGGATATGGACTGAAACAAATTTAGTGTCAAGATCTATGAAGATAGACTGAAACACATAAATAAGTTTAAGTCAAAGTACATATGATGAATATTGAAGTAGTTCAATATAGAAATATTAAGAAAATGTTCTTGTCATGTGAAGGTTTAACAAGATTTGAGTGTATCTGACACTCAATGAGTAAAAACACATGAGTGATTATAGATCACGGATAATATGTACACAATCAGATATCATGTGCTATAAAGTGTTATGAGCATATACCAGAATGATTCATATGATGATCATTGGACGACAGTAAGAATATCCTTGAGTACTTTAGAAGAACTAAGGATATATATATATATATATATATATATATTTTTGTATGAAGAAATGACAAACAAATCGCTGTAAGGTGTTACATCGATATTGGTTTTGTCACATATAAAATATAATTTCAATCTCAAATTAGACTAAGTGTTGTTTAAAAGGTAGCACAATGAGCTAGAAGTTGTCTATGCTAGATTTAGAAGAGTTCTAAATATTGTGACGGATTCTACAAAAGAAGACAGAGTATGTCATTATTTTGACAATGACAAAGGATGTTAAGTCAAGAGGTTCTTTGAGAACTTGGTGTAGTTCCGACAGAGTCAGAACTATGAAGCTATATTGTGTGTGACAATATTAGTGACATATTTCAGACAGCGGAATTAAGGTTCCACCAGAAGATCAAACATATTTAATGCCAACTCATTTGGAAATGAGTGATGCGTTGAGACGCAAATGAATTACAAAATACATACGTTTACGAGCGTGTCGGATCCGATGACTAAAAACCTCTCCAGTGAGCAATACATGATAAAGCACCGGAAGGCCAAGGTGTTATATCTTTACAAATGTAAACTAGATTATTGACTCTAGTGCAAGTGGGAGGCTGAAGGAGATATGCCCTAGAGGCAATAATAAAGTGGTTATTATTTATATCTTTATGTTTATGATAAATGTTTATATATCATGCTATAATTATATTAACCGAAACATTAGTACATGTGTGATATGTAGACAACAAAGAAGTCCCTAGTATGCCTCTTAAACTAGCTTGTTGATTAATGGATGATTAGTTTCATAATCATGAACATTGGATGTTATTAATAACAAGGTTATATCATTATATGAATGATGTAATGGACACACCCAATTAAGCGTAGCATAAGATCTCGTCATTAAGTTATTTGCTATAAGCTTTCGATACATAGTTACCTAGTCCTTATGACCATGAGATCATGTAAATCACTTATACCGGAAAGGTACTTTGATTACATCAAACGCCATCTGCGTAAATGGGTGGTTATAAAGGTGGGATTAAGTATCCGGAAAGTATGAGTTGAGGCATATGGATCAATAGTGGGATTTGTCCATCCCGATGACGGATAGATATACTCTGGGCCCTCTCGGTGGAATGTCGTCTAATGTCTTGCAAGCATATGAATAAGTTCATAAGAGACCACATACCACGGTACGAGTAAAGAGTACTTGTCGGAGACGAGGTTGAACAAGGTATAGAGTGATACCGAAGATCAAACCTCGGACAAGTAAAATATCGCGTGACAAAGGGAATTGGTAACGTATGTGAATGGTTCATTCGATCACTAAAGTCATCGTTGAATATGTGGGAGCCATTATGGATCTCCAGATCCCGCTATTGGTTATTGGTTGGAGTGAGTACTCAACCATGTCCGCATAGTTCACGAACCGTAGGGTGACACACTTAAAGTTGGATGTTGAAATGGTAGTACTTGAATATGGAATGGAGTTCGAATATTTGTTCGGAGTCCCGGATGAGATCCCGGACATCACGAGGAGTTCCGGAATGGTCCGGAGAATAAGATTCATACATAGGATGTCATTTTATGTGAATTAAAATGATCCGGAAGGTTCTACGGAAGGTTCTAGAAGGTTCTAGAAAAGTCCGGAAGAAATAAGGATGGAAGGTGGAGTCCCAGAGGGACTCCACCCACCTAGCCGGCCAACCTAAGGGAGGAGGAGTCCCAAGTGGACTCCCCACCATGGTGGCCGGCCACCCCACCAAGGAAGGGGGAGTCCCACTCCCCTAGGTTTGGACACTTGGAAGGTTTTGTTGGGGTCTTATTCGGACTCTTTGACCTAAACCTTGGGGCCTCCACCTATATAAAGAGGGAGAGAGGGGCTGGCCGGCCACTCAAGCCACCACCATGGCCGCACCCCTCAAGGGTGCCCTAGCCGGCGCCCCTCTCCCCAAACCCTAGCGGTCTCTCTCCTCCACCATATCCCGCACGCTTAAGCGAAGCTCCGCCGGATTTCTCCACCACCACCGACACCACGCCGTCGTGCTGTCGGATTCAAGAGGAGCTACTACTTCCGCTGCCCGCTGGAACGGGGAGGTGGACGTCGTCTTCATCAACAACCGAACGTGTGACCGAGTACGGAGGTGCTGCCCGTTCGTGGCGCCGGAAGCGATCGTGATCAAGATCTTCTACGCGCTTTTGCAAGCGGCAAGTGAACGTCTACCGCAGCAACAAGAGCCTCATCTTGTAGGCTTTGGAATCTCTTCAAGGGTGAGACTCGATATCCCCTCGTTGCTACCATCTTCTAGATTGCATCTTGGTTTGGATTGCGTGTTCGCGGTAGGAAATTTTTTGTTTTCTATGCAACGTTATCCTACAAGAAGGATTATAATTTGAAATAAAAGATGGGATTATACTAGAAATAAAATAGGGTTTAATAAAATATTTTTGATGTTGAAAATATATGCATGATGCCATGACTTGGAACGACACGGAAAAACAAGCAACGGAGAAAAACAAATCAATGGGTTTTTTCCGGGTCGTTACAAATTGTGACACCCCGGACCCGGTACCAGGAGGATTCCAGCGAGCCCGCCGAAATCCGCACGATATCGATCCAGAGACGCCCTCCGACACGGCGTGCGCGACGAATCACACACGTGATGCCAGAGGAATTAACACGAGCGGTAACATTACAACAGAATTACAATAGAGCCCATAAGAAACATGTATTACAACAACGACTCCAACGAGTCAAGATACAAATATACAATACAAAGATCCAAATCATACAGGAGATCAAAAATGTTCGAGTATGGACAAGATACAAATTGGACTAAGAGTCCTGAAGATAACCAGCGGCGTCCATAACCCTGCCCAGGCCAAGCCGGAGGGTATCCTTGCTAACGTCATCTTCATCGAACATATCTTCATACCTGCCCGGTTATGTCCCGTAGAAGCAGCAATAAGTACGGGTCGTACTTAACAAGACTTCAAGAAGTATAAGCATTCGTCAACCGATCGTCCTTTGTACTTGAGGCACGCAGGGGACTTAGAGGACGCAAGAGGAACGTCATAGGCAATATGGTGGGGTTAAGCGGCAGCACGCAAGCACTAAAAACCTATAGAGACACTCTACAACATTCGTCTACCAGAGAAGGTGAGAGAGCGCATAAACTAGCAGTTCTATACTCTACAAACATAACACAGCCGATGTGTTCTCCCTTCGCAAAGAAGTACTAGCAAAGGCACTCACACTGTTGACAAGTTTTAACCAGTTATTATTTAAGTTGTTCTAGCTTACTAAGCAAGTTATTAGCATTTAAACAACAGGTGTAAGTTGTCTATGGTCGAGTCATACAGCTCCAAGTCGTCCATAACCGCGGCGCGGCTTATCTATAAGATTGTAACCCTGCAGGGGTGCCCAAATGTGCCCACACGCACGATCAACCCACTTACGACAGGTGGATATCACGACACGCACTCTCCTTCACTACAACAATGTCCAGGAAGCCACCTAACTAAGTTAAACCCGTATCAGAGTCCGACCGTGCTCCGAAGCGGACTCAGCTATTGCGTCAGCGTACTAGGTGTTCAGTGCCCAGCGGGATGACCACTTCGCAGCGGCTCCGCAACCTACGAACGTGCAAGAGACAACGGGGTACAAGGCCCCAAAGTAACATCATATCATCTGACCACAAAGAAACAAGCTTGCACGCCCGAGAGAAACAAAACATTCAAACTAATTGTGGCAACTGGACAAAGCTGTAGATTCCGTCAATGGTCGAGGGGAGACCCGGTAAGCATACGCACGTGTGGTTATAGCGCTCAGTCTCGGAACAGATAACAAGAACTCGGGATCCTAAGATATTTAGGAAACACAAGTGAGCCGTCACAAAACGAGCAGCTGACTCACCGATGCCTCCGCTAAACAATTATCAACAACTAAAGTAACCATGATTCTTCCCAACATATAACCCGATAAGATAACAATAACGGTAACGAGATAAGACATCACCAGCATGCACTACGACTCGCAAGGGCAGACTCGATAACCAAACAACAGCTATAGGGGGTGGTGGTGGTAGGCTGCTTGAGGTAACAAGTGGATAGGACACGTGACAAGAACGCAACTAAAGGCTAGCATGAGGGAGAAGGCAAAACAAAATAGGTGAGCGACTCCTGCAGGGACAGGAGTATAGGGGAAATGTCTGCCTGTTAAAGCTTGCCGAGGAACATCCGGAGAACTTGGCGTAGCTCGCATCAACTCAACGACCTATCCGTGAAGAAGCAAAGCACTGGAACAAACAGCGGATGCACAACTTACTACTACGGCAAAAGAATCGGCATGATGAAGATATGATATGCATGGCATGGCAAACATGATGCGGCGATGCAACTTATCCATATTAAGCGGAATCGGAATTCCGACACACAATTATTAGGTTTGAGTTATTTGTCTACCCCGCATATTAAATGTTGATTAGCATGGCAAAATATGGCATGGGTGAGCTACGGCAGAATTAAATGGAACCGGGATAAGATAACGACCCCGCACAATTCCATATTTAATATTAGGTGATTCGCTATTTACCCGAACCCACAAGATATGCGATGCGATGCAACATGTATGATTGATGCAACAAGTTAGATGCACATTTATAAAATAGGTTGGTTCGGCTCGGGGTCTCACGGTAACAAGGATGGTCGCCGGATTCGGAGAGGTAGATGAAGTCGAGGTTTGGTCTTCGTATCCGTGAAGGAGAACTTGCGGTTTGTGTAGATGGTCTCCGGGGTCGAGGCCGAACTTGGAATGGCGTCGGTGAACTTGGAAATGAACCAAAGATCAGCGAACCCGTTTCGCCGGAAGAGCCCGAGAGCTTCACCCAGATACATCTTCGCGCAGCAGCACACACGGTCTTCATCGTCGGAGAACTTCACGTTTTCCCAGCATCTCCCCAACACATGCAGCAGAACATGGTCACCACACACCACCAGAAAACGAGGACGCGCGGGATTTGGCACCAGGTCGACCTGCAGGGCGACGGCCTTGGGCTCGACGTAGACGTTCACGCGGTGCAGAGCAGCAGAACAAGGAGCAGCAGAGGCAGGGACGTCGCGCGAGGCGCGGTCTTGGTCTGGGTGACGTAAGGCGGAGGAGGGAGGCAGCGAGGCGCTCAGGAATGGCGTCGGCGGAGCGCTGAGGCGCGCAGGAGCGGGCAGGTCGAGGGCGTCCTTGGCTACGAGGTGGAGGGCGGCGCTGGAGACGGGGAGGAGCTCGAGCGGCCGGAGGACAGAAGGGCGCGGGGTTCCTGCCGACGTGGAGGCGCGCTCGGGACGACGAGGAGAGAGCGAGGGTGGTAACTGACGGCGGCGCGATAGAGGGAGCTCCCGGCGGCGAGGACGCGGCCCTGCTGCGCACGGGCGCGAGACGAGGAGAAGAACGAGCGTCTCGCTCGGGTTCTAGTCGGGGCTGAGAGGTGAGAGTGGGGATGGGGCAGAGGACCCGATGGCAAAACTAGCCGGTGGCGGGAGGGGTCTTTTGCAAAACTGCCAGGGAGAGGTGGGGATGGTTCGGGTTTGGCCGGGCGGGCCAGGTGGGCTGCCGGCTGGACTTTAGGTGGGCTGGCGGTGGAGAACCAAGGAAGAGGCCGACTGGGCCTGGCTGGCCTGGTTCGGCTGGGAGGTCTCTCTCCCATTTTTTTATTTTAAAAACGGTTTGCCGTTTCTTTTAAAACCCATTTCTAAATATATTTAGCAATGAAATTTAGCAGAGAAAGAAGGATTATAATTTGAAATAAAATATGGGATTATACTAGAAATAAAATAGGGTTTAATAAATATTTTTGATGTTGAAAATATATGCATGATGCCATGACTTGGAACGACACGGAAAAACAAGCAACGGAGAAAAACAAATCTATGGGGTTTTTCCGGGTCGTTACACGCCACCTCTGCCGCCTCCACGCGCGCCAAGCGCACCAGCTCCTCCTACGCTGCCACGCGCGCCTGCTCCTTCGCCGCCTCCACGCGCACCATCTCCTCTACCGCGATCGCCGCCACGTCGGCGTGGTAGCGGGTTATGTCCATCGCCGCTGCCTCCGCAGCCTCATCCCTCGCTGCAATGGCCTCCTCTAGCTCGCGGTTCTCCTGGTTGATCTGTATGTGGTCCTGGCCCCTCCACGCGGCCGACACCAGGTTGGAGCATAGGTACACCCGCATCGCCGCGAGCTTGCGCCTCCGACGCTAGAGACTGAAGGCGATTGGCATCCCGAGGGAGGCTCTCAAACAACGCGAGCAATGCCCGCTGCTCGTCACTCACATCCTCGCCTTCCTCGTCATCGGGGAGGAAGTCTACCTCGTCAGCGTCCTCGTCGTCGACATCGTGGATGGCGGTGTCGGTGGGTGGGGATACCGCCAGGTCGACTCTGGCCACAACCATCTTCGCCCTCGCTGCCACGAGTTCGCCGCCGTGCGAAACAGCGGCGAAACGCGCCAATCTATTGGTCGTGCGTAGGAACCACCGGCCCCACCCAGGAAGCAGTAATCGTCGGCGGCAGGTCTCGACTGGACGTTAAACCGTCATTACCGACTTTGAACGTTACAAGGGGAAAAATACGCCGGTCTGCTGGGCATACCCCCGTCGCAAACGGTCACCACAACCCTGCACATCAGATTTGGTGTCCACGGACCGACGCAAACAGTCGCACTTGGTAACTTTTGACGTCCGGTTTGTATCGGCTCCTTGGAGATGCCCTCAGCATATATGATTTGCTTTTGAACAGGGATGGGTCTAGAAAAACCCCAATTGCTGCAGTAATTTCATAAGCGGTGGGTAAAAAGGTGAAAATAACATAAAGTCCTTTTTTTTTCTTCATAAGAAACCATGTAAAGAGGAGGCGGAGCGGAAAGAAAGAGAGAGATGGGGGAGTTTCGGCCCAGTTCAGCAACGCTCCAGCTCCCAGCTCCCCTGCCGGAGCGCGCGAAGCAGCACCGAACGCGCCAACTCCACGGATCTGAAACCATAGAGCGGAGCGACTCGCAGTGCAATATCGCGGAGCGACTCCCTCCCATTTAACTCTCCCGGCCATCTTTCGAAATAGACTTCCACTCCGCTTTATAAATAAAGCCGCAACGGCCGAATCGATACAAAGTGGAGAGGAGAACCTCTTACAAAGCAGATCAAAGATAAAACAACAAAAAAACACAGAAAACCCAAACTTGGCAGGGGAGACATTGACACGGGACCAAGTCGAATCGGGGCTCCACGACGACGCCCTCAAAAAGGTAACGATGTATTGCGCCGCCAAGTGGCAGAGCCAGGAATTAAACTGAGGGGGATCGAAACTAAGCTCTAAAAAAATTTTGACTGAAAAGAGCAAATGTATTCAACAAAAGAGGTCCAAATAGTTTCAATTTACATATTTTATCAAGTACAACAAATTATAACCATCTAAACGAGTACGGCCTCTCGATAAATATGCCCATCTCATTTTGTCTCTGATTTCAGGGTACCAAATGACTCAATTAGTATCCGAATTCCGGGGTCGGCAACCACATTTGCTAGATCAAAAAAATTAGGAACATTTGCCTACAACATTGAAAAGGAAACTAAAAATTACCCCTAATTTCTACCTTGTAATGATGCAAGCAAGTATCAAAACTCAAGAAAAGAGGGAAATCAACCTGTATGCGTGCCCTCTTGTGTGATTCCTCATTGCCGTCGGCGTCCATCGAAGAAGCCAGCAGCGGAAGGGGTAACGCAGCGGGGCGGGCCGGGCGGGGCGGGGAAATGCGGCAGCGCGCGGGGGAAACACGGTGGGCGGCGGGGAAAAGCGGCGGGGCGGCGGGCGAGCCGCCAGAGCGGGGCGGGGAAAGGCGGCGGGGAAAAGCGGCGGGGCAGCGGGCGAGCCGCCAGAGCGGGGAGGAGAAAAGCGGAGGTGGGCCGGGGAAACACGGTGGGGCGGCGGGGAAAAGCGGCGGGACGGCGGGCAAGCCGCCGGAGCGGGGCGTGGCGGCGGCGGCAGTGCTAGGTCTTGTTGTGCGGGGCGGCAGGGGTGTGCTCACTCAGTCGCCCCGTCCGTCGTTCGATAGTCGATACCGGTTGGGCTTGACTGGGCATGGGAGTCTTTTTTTCGTCAAAAACTGAGGAGGGTTGAACGACCACGCTCGACCCGGTGGTGGCTCCACCCATGGCACCGCCACCTCCGTCGAGACCGCGAGGTCCAGGGTTTTCACCCAGAGCCATACCACGGGGCGGATACCCACAACGACGGCCCCAAGAGGATTACGACACCCGCAGGCAGGGGCGGCGCCAGGGGTATTCCTTGGTATGGTAGTGAATACCCATTATTTTGTCAAAACCTTGAAATTTCTTCATAGATCAGTGGAAAAATTAGCAAAAACATGAATGATGGTGGAAACATGAATACACTAGTTCAAAATGAATACACGCCACCTGATTTCTGGCGCCGCCACTGCCCGCAGGCATCACCGCCGTTGGTGCCGAGGCGCTGAGTTTTTGCCTGCAAGCATCCGCACATCGCGCCTGAGAACTCAGCCACCCGCTGTCCCCAAGTTAGGGTTCCGAAACACAATTTGGGAGTTGCCAAAGCTGAAGCGTCGCTAACACCAGGATCCCCCATCGTCTGCTCCTCGCCATCCCCATGATCAAAGAGTGATACCACCACCACCGCCACGTTGCCCGTCGTAGACCCACCTGCGCAGTCCACCTTTCGGGGCCGCTGCCCCGGCATCCCCACGAACTCGAGCTCATGATCGTCGTCCCTCGGCCAGAATCGAGAACAATCTCGCTGCTGCTGCCCTGATCTTGGCCAGTTGATCACCGTATCCACCTCCAGCCTCCAGGATATCTCAACGTAAAGTGAAATGGCCGCATGCGCCTTGTCCTGACTGACAAGTGCACGATAGGAAGGAATAAGCTATTGTTGGCACTCTACTAATTTTCCTCACAGTTAACAAATATTAATTGTTTAGATGAATATTCTGAATGTAATGGGGATGTAGCTCAAATGGTAGAGCACTTATATATGCATTTTAAGAGGAAGGGGGATCGATACCTCCCATCTCCAATTCCGATTTTTTTATATATTTTTACCGCTGTTGTTTTATTTGCTGCATAATAAGTTGAGACCAGTCCGATAGAAAAGTCTGGCCCGTAAGGCTTCATGGGCTGCTTCTTCGAGGTTTAACTGGGCTTGAAGGTAGAGGCTAGGCTCTAATTTCCATTAATACCCAAGGCATTTCTCAAAAAAAAAAAATCCACAGGCTACATTGCAAAGAAGATTGGAGCCTTTTTGGGAGATTTTATAATATGCCACGCTTTACTTTGTTCCTCTATTATTTGCCACATTTTACTTTGCCATTTATTATTTGCCACACTTTAGATTTATTTCTTGATAATTTGCCCTTTTTAGTCTTTTACATAACTATTCTTTTTTTTAAACACAAAAATACTTAGTCAAATACATTGCTATACCGCTGTGGCTGAAACTTAACTGGTTGGATCAAAATCATCGAATCAAAATGAACCAAACGGATCCTCCAACGTAAAGCCAGTACTATTTCCCCACTAGCGTGTATGCGCGTCCATCAGGTTCCAGCCTAGAACGGAGTAGCTCGATCTAGCACACACAGACGAGGGAGCGGCAGGATCCGCGCCGGCCGACCGGCCGCCATGCCCATGCTCGTACCTGTGGCTGGACGAGCCACAGCGAGCTAGCCCAGGGCAGGCGCGAGACAAGGCAGGGGATGCAGCGGAGCTCCTCGACGAGTGGTCCCGGGCTAGCGGGGACGAGCAAGATGGCGCCACGGTGGCGCTCGGCGGCGGCGACAACTGGTGGGCGGAGCTCGCCGCGGCGCTGGAATGGCGGCGGGGATGCATTGAGGTATAGTGCTCTACCATTTTTCTCCAAGCTTCTGGCCAACCGCCTTGCGCCCATCCTGCCCGACATCGTTTCCAAATGCCAGAGTGCTTTCGTGAAGAAAAGGAGCATTCATGACAACTTCTTACACGTCCAGAACCTCATCAAGGAGCTCCATTCCTCGAGAACCCCATGCCTTTTCCTTAAGCTCGACATCTCCAAGGCCTTCGACTCGGTGGGGTGGGCCTACCTCCTTGAAGTCCTTACGGCTTTGGGCTTCGGGCAAGCTTGGAGAGACTGGATCTGCCTCTCGCTGGCCTTTGCCACATCCAGGGTGCTCCTGAATGGTGACGCCGGACGCCCTTTCTGCCATAAGAGGGGTCTACGCCAAGGCGACCCTTTGTCGCCTATGCTCTTCATCCTCGCCATCGACCCCCTACAGCGCATACTCTCCAAAGCTACCCTTCATGGCATCCTGAGCCCCATTCGTTCACGGATTACCAGATGCCGCATCTCGCTTTACGCCGACGACGCGGGAATCTTTGTCAACCCCCTCAAGTAAGAACTTCAGGCCATCTCCTCCATCCTCCACTGCTTCGGCCAGGCGAGCGGTCTCATCACCAACATGACCAAGACGGAGGTCTTTCCGGTACGCTGCGATGAGGTCGATCTACCCGATATCCTCGCCGATTTCCCCGCCAAGATTGCATCCTTCCCCAGAAAATACCTTGGACTACCCCTGCACTTCCGTCGCCTTCGCAAAGTGGACTTACAACCGCTCATCGACAAGATCGCGGGAAAGCTCCCGGGTTGGATGGGGAAAAATATCGCGCGGCCGGGGAGGGTCACGCTCGCAAGGTCGGTTCTCTTCGCGACTGGAATATATCACGCCACCGCCATCCCCCTATCCAAATGGGCAAGATATAAGATCAACAGGATTGCCAGAAACTTCGTCTGGGTTGGGGATGAGGGTGAACACGCTGCGCAAGGAAAGGCGCTTGTCAACTGGAAGACTGTTTGTAGGCCTAAAGGTCTGGGAGGCCTGGGGATGCCTGATCTTGAGAGAACGGGCCGTGCCTTGCGACTACGTTGGCCTTGGCTAAACTGGACGGACCTGATCGCACCTGGGCTGGCTCAAAGCTTCCATGTGATGAAAAGGACATGACCCTATTCAGGGCCTCCACGAAGGTTACCATCGGTGATGGGGAAACTGCCTCCTTCTGGCACGACAACTGGTGCGGCCGCGGACCTATGGCCACATGGGCTCCTGATCTTTACTCCATTGCCTCTAGGAAGAACCGTCCAGTCGCAAAAGAGCTACGAGACAATAACTGGATTCGTTCTGTAGCCAGGATCAGCTCCCCTATCCAGCTGACACAATATCTTGAGATTTGGGACATCGTGCAGGCAACCACCCTCGACCCACTGGGTTCGGACTCCATCTCTTGGCTTTTATCCCCCAGTGGGACCTATAGCGCATGTTCGGCCTACAAGGTCCAATTCCTCGGTAGCCACCCCGGCTTCGTTGCCAAAAAGATTTGGGAGGCTCATGCGGAACCGAAGTGTAAATTGTTCGCCTGGCTGGCGCTCCATGGGAAGCTCCTCACGGCTGACATGCTTGCTATTCGGGGCTGGACCCATGACCCGACATGTGCCCTCTGTCAACGCGCCCCTGAGACGGCCTTGCACCTCTGCAAAGATTGTCCTTTCACTACGGCCATCTGGACCATGGCGAAGGGATGGGACAATGACGTTTCCCCGGATACCAGAACCTCCTTCACCTCCATTACCGAGTGGTGGGACGATACCGTATCAGCGGGCGCTTCTTCTACGTGCTCTGGAACGCATGGAAGGAACGGAACCGTCACATTTTCACCGGTCTTTGGCTGACCTACCCCGAGGTTGCGGATATTACTAGAGAAGACATTTCTCAGCGGCAGCGTGCCTTTGCTAGCTTTGGGCCGGCCATCCCGGCCGAGCCAGATTAGTTCCTTTTGCTTTTCCTTTTGGTGGGTTTTGCCATGTTACCACCTTAATCTAAACATGCATCTCTCGGTACAGTTTGGTTTGTCTTTCCCCCTTGCTTAATGAAGAGGCAGTGCTCCTGTCGGTTGCTCTAAAAAAAAATGCATGGAGGTAGAGCTCGCGGTCGCCTGCTGGAGGCGCTTTTCTCCGATCATGCCTGGTCCTTCCGTGGTGGCCGGTGGGCGGCGGCGGCGCTCGCGCCCTAGCTTACCTGTTTCTCGTCCACAACGGATGATGGATTTGATTGACCAGTTTGGATGGTCGATTCTTTAACTTTCAGTCACAACGGTACAAGCATTGTATTTAACTACGTATTTCAGTGTTAAAAAATCAATAGTTCCGTAAAAGACTAAACAGGGCAAATTATTAAGGAATTAATCTAATATGTGGCAAATAATAAATGGCAAAGTAAAGTGTGGCAAATAGTAGAGGAACAAAGGAAAGCGTGGCATATTATAAAAACTCCCAGCCTTTTTACGTGTGTTAATTGTTTTTTGATCGGAGAAAAACATGTGCAGTTTTGCGGCGGAGTGCATGAAGAAATCAGGAGATTGCTTCTTTTTTTAATTTGAAAGGTTTCAAGCATTTTAGATGGAGGACCTAAAATGAAAATGAAAATACAACCAAACACTCTACTTTTAAAAAATACCCTAGAAAGACTTTAAAAACCAGTTGGGTTCCTCTCCTCTGAACAAGACAATGTGCTCAACACCAAGGCCGCATGCGTCATCGCCGAGGACAAAACCACTTGGCGACGGGTCTACTATTAATGCCGAAACAAAGTCGTCAGCCTGGAGGTTGAAGAGGTTGTGGCGCATGCAGTACCAAGACACAGAGTGACCACGCCAGCCATGGATAACAATGACATGTCTTCACCGTCATTAATGCACTCAACTAGTTGTAGCAGTCTGATCTTCCACTAGAGCACCATATCTCGTTGACCCATCCATCCTTCTGCAACCTTCGGAACGAGGATGAACATAACCGCCATCATCAAAGTTTCCACCGAGCATATTGAAGGAGCTCTCACCAGATCTGCTCATCCTCGTAGGCCTCCACCATGGAGGAAACTTAGAGGAGAACACAAGCGACCCCTGGCCGCAGCTCGTGAGCGGCCAATGGGCTGCTGTAGGTAAAGAAAAGGAGATGAAATAAGGTAGAAGCGTCAGTAATCAAAGCAAACCTACACCATTTATCTAGATGGATGATAGCAACATAAGAATCTGCCCCTCCCTTCTCACATCGCCGCCTCCCCAACCATCCCTCTAACATCCCCATCCTTCACATCACCTTGTTTTGTGGCATCAGCGAGACAAACCCCTCTGAGTCGCCGGCACTGCACCCTGCACCCCACCACTAAGTCTAGAGCTAGGTTGTTGCTTTGCTCCAACCTTGTCAGCGTCTTTTCCTCCACAGATTCTTGTCGGTCGCGGCATCGCTGGCTTAGCTCGTTTGGTAGGTTGCCTAGAAGAGAAGGATGACATGGGCTGCGAAGAGAGAAATGGCAAAAGAAGAAAAAAAAGGATACAAAGGCAGCCCCATATGCGATGCATGAGGCATGTTGGGGTACAAGGCAAGGACGATATGTGTGCAGTAAGCGGTGTACATTATTTGACCAAATTTTGTTATTTTTCTGCAGACAATTATGACGAAGAAGAGTGAAAGAATACTTATTGAGTCTCCTTGCCTTTCGCGAATTCAAACGGGGATCAAACACATTCCAACAACCGCGCAAGATTTGAAATGAAACCAAATCCAACCTATTCCTGCTCAGCCTTGGGCCCTTTCCTGAAATTCTAAGAGAGTAGTACAGCCCCAGCCTGTTGCCTCTGCCTAGTAGGACGCTATGTTAAGCCCATGACGGACAAATATGCACTACGGGAGACAAGGAATCTGCCGAAGGCTTCTTTCTCATAACAAACTCATGACTAGAGATAACATGTTAAAGAGAAAGATGAACAAACCTGAGTGCTGCGGGTTCTGCTCTGAAAATGAAAGCATTGATCACCTTTTCTTCCAATGCATTGTGGCAAAACAAATTTGGAAATTCATAGCCAGCTTTTTCAACATTCAAATTGGCCATGACTACATTTCTGTTGCTAGATTCTGGGTGGCAAACAAAAAGCACCCAGTTTTGAATTCTATTTGTGCTGCCACTCTTTGGTGCATTTGGAAATTTCGTAATGACATGATCTTTAATGGGCAAACATGTGGCTTAATTTGCATCAGATTCTTCGAATGATCCTACTGTCGATCAGGCGATGGAAGATCATTTTCAAGGACCCAATGCTTTCCCTCGTCGACCGCTTCTGCGAGCTTGCACTGAAGGAAATATTGATGAACTTCCGCATCGAGGGTGGCTGACTGAGACTCGTTCCCGCCAAGGTCTCTCTCCTCCATCGGCCAAGAAGAAGGCGTTGACTGGCACCTGGTCTACTCCTACCTCGACCTTGGATGCGGCCTCGTGCATCTCTCCCGCGTTTACTGAAGCATGAAGCCTGATCGCTTGTGTACCCCCTTTGGGATGCCGTGGAACTTCTGTTTTGCCCTTGATAGGACTGTCGCTCTTTCTTTAGTCTGAACCTAGCAAAATGTTTCTAGTCTAGCTTTTCCCTATAGGTTGATGTTTCAGTTTATTTCTAGTTTTGTAATGAGACTGCTTTGAACCTCGGACCGTTTTGGTTTCATTGATCTATCAATGGAACTGGGGAGAGGTCCTCCCTGTTGATCTAAAAAAAAGGAATTTGCCGACGTCGACACAACAACCACGGCCGTCGGCACAGGCTGTGTCGACGGTGACCGTCGGCGTACCGTCGTCGGGCCAGTTCTGGTCGGGGGCTGCACCGTCACCATCAACGCAGGATAACACCGTCGACACAGGAGGCACCGATGGCTGGCCGGCGGCCGTCGGTCGTACCTCCGTCGGCGCCCGACCGGTGGGGTCCACAACTCGGTTACGTCCACGGCTGTTGCACGGCATACTGTGCCGACGGTATAACCATCTGTACAAAAAAATCCGAGAAACGGCGCCAACGACGTATTGAACTGGTCTGGAAATGGCGCGAAACTGGCACATGTTGTGCCAACGGTATCACCGTGCATTTTGGTTCAATTAGCACAGGAATTGCATAGAAAATTGCAGAAAAATAGCAGATAATATCATTAAATGTTCCAGTAACATATATAACACAAATATATCACCATATCCCACATATAGCACAAATATATCACACAAGATCATCCTACATAGTCATCCTACATAGATCATCCTACATATAGCAATAGTCATCATCTAGCTAGTACAATGTAGCAACTATCATCATCTACGGAGGACAATAATCACGCAGCTCTGATGATGTGAAGCAAGCGAAAGGTGGGTCGATGCTCGGGGAGGTAGAACCACGACGAGAGCCACCGGGCGAACTGGAAGCATGCCGAGCTGCGCCAGAAGCACCAGGAGAACAACGACCGGGGTGCATCAGTGTACCATCAGAAGAGGCGTTCCCGGATTCTCCCAATCCATACATGTAACAACAAGTTAGCAACTTAGCCATGTAACAACAAGTTAGCAACTTAGCCAAGTTAGCAACTTAACCAAGTTAGCAACTTACCGGGGTCGCCTGACGCTGACGCTTGTATATGCAAGCGAATTCCTCCTTCGATGGGAACACTGGCGTCGGCCCCGGATGAGGTGGCTCTGACTCTGTTTCCTCGCGCACTCCAGTCATCATAAACCGAGTGAAGGTCTGCAAGATAGGAGAGAGATATGTCAAGTTCAAACAACAAGACTTATAATGTTTTGCAACCATAGAGATTAAACTTACTGCCATCTGGGGGGTGTGGGCACAAGAGTTGGCCGTCGGCAGACTCCCTGTCTCCCATAGTGTTGCTGAAATCTTTGCAATCATCACCAGGTTTCGCGGACAAGAAGAAACCAGAACAGCATACGTAGGGTGTTGGAAACTCAGAAAATTCGATGATTCGTATTCTGAATTTCCATCATCATTGGCAATGAGTTGCAGTCGTTGCAGCAGAGCAGAGTAGAGCAGAGAAGATTCGTACAGCTGTGTTTGTTCGTATGCAAATACTAGGGGCCAACAGTGGATGCAGATACCAGTGGTATACACAACAAAACACCCGGGTTTTGTGTCTGCAATATGAGCTTAATTTCATGGTTGTTCGTCTACTTCGATTAAAAGAAAAACCGGCTGCTGCTATCAATCTTGTGGTTGTTGCCGCAACTTTGAGTGTCCTTCATGTGCCCGGAAAGGACAGGATCGCTTACCTTCCTTGACAGTGTTTATGTGCTATCACAATTTGAATGTTGGTATGGTTTTCTTTATGTGGTTCCAGTTGACATTTTGCCCTGCACACAAGAAGCTCTGTTATCAAGAACCCAGTGGCCAAGTAGCCATCTGCTCATTGTACTCTCCTTAACGTATCTAAGCTAGGTTCAAAGCATGCAACCCCTGATTTGTACTTTGTAGGCGATCGAGATAATTGGCTGGGGAACTAAACAAACCTGCTGGCCGGCTGTTTCCTGCGAAATCTCCCACAGCCCCGGCGCATGTGAATCGATGCGGCCAAAATCCTGGCATTCTTGCGCGAGTACCCGAGGCCATGTGGAAGGTAGCCCCCCTCGCCTTAATAAAATCTAACCTACCACGTAAATCGGCTGTGTTCATCCCTCTTGGAGACCGGCCGAAGAATTTGAAGGATACGTGTTGCAGATGAGACTTGTTAATTTCGAAGCGGCTTGTGTTCAATATTAACGGTATCATGATCACCTACAGTGCATGATTCATGGGCGGCGCAAAAGGCTCCGGCTGTATGTATTGGCGACATCTGGTGAGGTGATTCATGTCTACGCCGACGCCGCACACAGGCATATAACCTGTGACCAACAAAATGACACCCTGGAGGTCGACAAATTCAGTTAGGATAATCTTTGCATACAAGGACGGATGGGTAGATTTTGACGGATTGATGGATCAGAGATTCGCCTTTTATATAACCTAGCAGCAGTCCTTGATATGGCGCAGATGTTATAGATCAACACACTGGTGGACTCTAGGACGAAAAATTCAGCTCTGGTAAATAGACACGGCTTGCTGCTCGGCACAAACTCATCTCTCCTAATCTAGAGGAAATGCTGACTCAAAGCAAAAGGCAGCACGTGATTATCCAACTTCAACATACCCAACTTTTTTTTTTTTATGAAAACAAGTACGTGTTCAAACAAGATTACAAGAACAGAAACCGCACACGTTCTTGAGATCATTTTTGACTGAGTAAATTCCAGTTTTTACCCCTTAGTTCACATTTTTGACACCAATTACCCCATTTAACAATTTTTCATCCATATTACCCCATTTTAACAAAAAAAAAAGTCAGTTTTTATGCTTTTTAAAAATCAGAGAGCCAATCTAAGGAATTCATTTTCTAAATGTTTGAGTGAAACGTTTGGCCGATGGCATGCAACATCGCTCAATTTCCCCGCCCAAGTTAGCAAGGTTGTTAGACGTACGTACAGACTACTTTGAGGCAGCAATCGATGACGGCAGAGAACTCATCGAGGTGATCGCTGGCTATCTCAGAGCCAAACTAAGTGAATTCCTTTTCTGAATGTTAGAGGGGAGCATTTGGTCGACGACAAGCTGCTGGCTGTATTAAAATCTCGTAGCTAGCAAGCAATGCACAGGTGATTAGCCACATACACACAACCACGTGTGCTTCTTCGTGTTTCTTGCGAGGCATTAAGATTATATTACATGAGTTGTACACGTGATTATATACTTACACAGCAAAGTCAGGTGTGTCATCATTATTTCCAGCAAAATGGTGATTACGTACTCCAGCAAAATGGTAATTATGTACTCTGTACAGGTTGAGGCTTTCTTTGGTCGCCGGAAAAAACCTCAAGGAAAAGTGTCGACTGACCCCCCATGAAAAATCATTTGAAAAATCTTACGGAGGGTGAAAATTGGCAAAACTTTTGTTAAATGTGGTAATACATAGTATATTAAGTGGGGTAGTTAGTGTCAAAAAATTTAAACTAATTAAGGGGTAAAAACTGGAATTGTTATAAAAGCGACAAGCAAATAACGAAGAACGAAACAAGAATACACGCAGGGGACACAAGATTTAACGTGGAAAACCCCTTCCAACACAGAAGGGGAAAAAACCACGGGCGCCAGCCAGCAAAACTTCACTATATCGAGAGGTGTTTACAAACTCCGTGGGTTATCTTATAATCTGATAAACCATAGCTGGTGGCTTACAAGATGTATATATAGGCGGTGCCAACGATCCGTACCGTACCGCGGGGGGGCCCAAGCCTCCGGCGACGGGCCTCGCTCCGCTCATCAGAAGTTAGCCTCTCTTTAGTATATGAATTTGGATCACAATACAGCAAACTCCACCTTGAGACAAATTTCATCTTGTAGCATGAACTTCAACAATCTCCTGAACAACAAAGGAAAAAAAACACTTGCTGGCGCCAACAACCACTTGGGCTAAACAGTTATACCAACCAAGCTCGAGCAAAGCTCAAACTTGGAAATGAGAACTGGCTTTGTCATCATATCAGCAGGATTATCATGAGTACTTATCTTGCATACCTTCAGTTTACCTTGAGCAACAATGTCGCGAATATAATGGTACTTGATGTCAATGTGCTTTGTCCTCTCATGGAATATTTGATCTTTAGTAAGGTATATTGCACTTTGACTGTCAGAAAACAAGTTAATGCAAGAATCATCTCCACAAAGCTCAGCATACAAACCTTTCAACCAAACAGACTCTTTGCCAGCTTCATTAATTGCTATATATTCTGCTTCGGTCATAGACTGGGCAACAACAGATTGTAACGTTGCCTTCCAACTCACAGCGCATCCACCAACAGTGAACACATAACCTGTGAGGGATCTTCTCTTATCCAAATCGGCAGCAAAATCTGAATCCACATAGCCTACGAGTCCCTCACCGGTCTTGCCAAACTTCAAGCAAGCTTTGGATGTGCCATGAAGGTACCTGAAAATCCACTGAACAGCTTTCCAATGTTCTTTACCAGGATCAGCCAGGTATCGACTGACCAAACTCATAGCATATGATAAATCAGGACGAGAACAAACCATGGCATACATCAAGGAACCAATAGCACTAGAATATGGAACTCGAGACATGTACTCAATATCTTCATCAGTACTAGGACATTGCAATGCTGACAATTTGAAGTGAGAAGCAATTGGTGTACTAACAGACTTTGCATCATGCATATTAAAACGATGAAGAACTTTCTGAATGTAATTTTGCTGACTAAGAAATAACACACTAAATTTTGTGTCTCTTGTAATTTCCATACCTAGTATTTTCTTAGCCGCACCAAGATCCTTCATCTCAAACTCACTACTTAACTGTGACTTTAAAGTAGTGATCTCTTTCTTGCTCTTGGCAGCAATCAACATATCATCAATATATAACAGCAAGTATATTGGCGATCCATTAACAAACTTGATATAAACACAACTATCGTACTTAGATCTCTTAAACTCATGTGCAAGCATAAACGAATCAAACCTTTTGTACCATTGTCTTGGAGACTGTTTCAGACCATAAAGGGACCTCTTCAACTTGCAAACAAGATCCTCCTTACCAGGCACAACAAACCTTCAGGTTGGTCCATGTATATCTCCTCCTCAAGCTCTCCATGCGAAAGCGAGTCTTCACATCTAACTTGCTCAAGCTCAAGATCATGCATAGCTACAATACCAAAGAATGCACGAATGGAACTATGCTTCACAACCGGAGAGAATACATCATTATAGTCAATACACGGAATTTGGCTGAAACCTTTTGCTACTAACCTTGCCTTATACCTCGGAGGCTCATTAGGAGACAAACCTTCCTTTCTTTTAAATATCCACTTACAGCGGACAACCTTCTTTTGTTTAGGCAAGGGCACAACATCCCATGTGCCATTCTTGTCAAGCGATTGCATCTCCTCTTGCATAGCAGAAATCCACTTCACGCGGTCAACGGATGCAACGGCCTCAGTATATGTAGCAGGTTCAGTATCATGCTCCACCTGTTCAGCACAACTCAAAGCATGATGAACAAGATTACATTCTTCAATTAAACGAGGACGTGGACCTTTGTTACGCCTCGGTCTATCAGCAGCAATGGAACTATTTGTTTGCTGCAAAACAGGTGGTGAGTGCTTGAACAACGGTGTTATCATTTTCAGCAACATCATTTTCTTTCTCCTCCACGTGCTCCACATGCACGCTAATCCTCTGTTGTTCATCATCAGAATTATCAGAAAAAATCAACAGCATCAGCTGTAGATGAACTCTTATAAAACATGACAGCCTCATTAAAGACTACATTCCTACTATGCAAAACTTTCTTAGTTTCAGGATTCCATAACTTGTATGCCTTAACTGCTGAACCATAACCAAGAAATACACACTTAACAGCCCTAGGCTCTAGCTTTCCATTATCAACATGAGCATAAGCAGTGCAACCGAAAACTCTCAACTGTGAATAATCAGCAGGTGAACCAGACCATACCTCAATAGGAGTTTTCTTATCAAGAGGAATGCAAGGTGACCTGTTTATCAAGTAACAAGCGGTGGAGGCTGCTTCAGCCCAGAAACGTCTATGCATACCAGCATTGGAAAACATGCAGCGAGCCTTGGAGATGATGGTTCTGTTCATCCTCTCCGCCACACCATTCTGCTGAGGAGTATATGGGATGGTGTGGTGCCTGACAAACCTTCGTCGCTGCAATAATCATTGAAAACAGTAGAACAAAACTCCATGCCATTGTCAGTACGAAACAATTTAACTTTCTTTTATGTTTGCTTCTCTACCATAACTTTCCACTTTCTAAAAGCATCAAACACACCAGATTTATGTTTCAGAAAGAAAGGCCACACTTTTCTGGAGTAATCATCTATGATAGTAAGCATGTAATTTGCACCACCAAGAGAAGTCTTGCGGGAAGGTCCCCACACATCAGCATGCACATAATCTAGTATCCCTTTAGTGGTATGAACGGAAGCATTGAATTTAACTCTTTTATGCTTGCCAAAAATGCAGTGCTCACAGAACTCAAACTTACTCAAATTGCAGCCATCTAGCAGCTCTCTCCTATGCAATTCTGCCATGCCATGTTCACTCATATGTCCAAGACGCATATGCCACAGATTAGTTTTACCAGGTTCATCAGGAATAACAGCAGCAGCAATACCAGAAAAAGTGCTACCTCTAAGAACATATAATTTTGCCGAATTCATATCACCAATCATGTGAAAGAGAGAACCTTTTGATACCTTCAGAACTCCGCGAGAACCGGAGTGTTTGTACCCGTCAACATCAAGGGTACTGAGAGAGATCATATTTCTGGCCATGCCAGGTATGTGTCTCACAACTGTCAGAGTGTGTGTCATGCCATCATGCATCTTGATCTGAACGGAGCCAATGCCCACGATCTCACGTGGGTTGTTATCTCCCATACGCACAACATCTCCACTCTGCACAAACTCATAAGAACTGAACCAGTCTTTGTTACAGCAAATATGAAACGAACATGCGGAATCAAGGGTCCACTCATCATTACCAGAAACACAACCAGCAAACACAACTAGGCAATCGCCTTCAGAATTATCACTGGAAACAACAGCAGCCTTACCATCACCCCCAGATTTTTTTTCGGTTGATAAGTACCGTTCCTTTTCTCTTTGTTCTGTAACTTCCAGCAATCATCAATATTGTGGCTAGTTTTCTTACAGTACTTGCAGAACTTACCATCTCGTCCCTTGGACTTTGAGCGACCTCTGTCGGTCTTGCTCTTATCTCTGTTGTAGTTGTTGTTTCTGTTCTCGGTCCTGCCTTAGATGACGAACCCTCTGATACGTCCAAAACGTATCTACTTTTCCGAACACTTTTGCTATTGTTTTGCCTCTAATTTGTGTATTTTGGATACAACTAACATGGACTAACGCTGTTCTCAGCAGAATTGCTCTGGTGTCTTATTTTTGTGCAGAAAATCAACTTTCAGGAAAATCCCCGGAAATAATTGCAATGGGCCTATTTTCAAAGAAAACTTACGGAGCCAGAAGACGAGACGGAGGGGGGCCACGAGGTGCGCACACCATATGGCGGCGCGGTGGGCCCCTAGGCCGTGCCGCCCTATGGTGACGCCGCCTCGGCCAGCCCCCGACGCTCCCCTCTGGACTACTTAAAGCCCTCGACCTAAAAACGCACGGGGGTTCGACCAATCTGCCAGAAGACATCCAGAACTCCGCCGCCATCGCGAAACCCAATTTCGGGACCAGAAACTCCGTTCTGGCACCCTGCCGGGATGGGGAATTGGAGGAGATCATCGCCATCATCAGCACCGACGCCTCTCCATCGACCATCCATGTTTCCCCCATCCATGTGTGAGTAAATCCCTCGCTGTAGGCTGAAGGGGATGGTAGGGATTGGATGAGATTGTTCATGTAATAGCCATAAGATTGTTAGGGCATGGTGCCTAGTATCCGTTGTTGGTACTTTTATGATATTGTTGCAACTTGTTATGCTTAATGCTTGTCACTAGGGCCCGAGTGCCATGATTTCAGATCTGAACATGTTATTGATTCATGATGATATTCATTGTTTTATGATCTTACCTCGCAAGTTGTATACACATATTGCTGTCCGGAACCCGAGGCCCCAAAGTGACGAAATTGGGACAACCGGAGGGGAAGGCTGTGATATGAGGATCACATGTGTTCACGGAGTGTTAATGCTTTGCTCCGGTACTCTATTAAAAGGAGTACCTTAATTACCAGTAGTTTCCCTAGAGGCCCGGCTGCCACCGGTTGGTAGGACAAAAGATGTTGTGCAAGTTTCTCATTGCGAGCACGTACGACTATATACGGAACACATGCCTATGGTTGTTTAGTACTTGTATATTGTTTTATTATTATCCGCAAATGCCTTGTCTTGATTATTACATGAGTTATCTTATCCATGCAGCGCTCGTTCATCCATCCCTATGCCTACAGTATTTTAATCATGTTGTTTACTATAATCACTACTGCTGTTCTTATTACACTGCTGCTTATATTTCACTACTGCTACTGCTATAAAACTGTTGCTACTCGATAAACTATTGCGAGCAAGTCCGTTTCCAGTGCAGCTGAATTGACAACTCCGATGTTAAGGCTTAAAAATATTCTTTGGCTCCCCTTGTGTCGAATCAATAAATTGGGTTTTACTTCCCTCGAAGACTGTTGCGATCCCCTATACTTGTGGGTCATCAAGACTATTTTCTTGCGCCGTTGCCGGGGAGCATAGCTTTATTTGCAAGTTCACCTGAATTGATATTGTTCGCTGCAAATCCTCCATCATGGGTAAACCTCGCGATACTAAAGTCGCCATATTACCATCCACTACAAGAAAAGGTACAACTCTGAGTACCTCTGTTGCTCTTGATTCACCATCTGTGATAAGTCAACTTGTTTCACCACCACAAGCTTCACGTGTTGGTACTTCTGCTGAATCTGAAAATTCCTCTGATAATTTTGATGATGCTTCTACTATGCTTGATGATAATGGTTCATTAGGTCCTTTTCTAGATGCTACAATTTCTAGGTCTAGACAAATTGAAAATACTGAAATTCCTAATGAAAATATTGTTACACCTGTTAATTCACCTGAGTCTGTTGAACACTCTAGTGATGATCTTGATGAAGATTATGTGGAACTTGATGATGATTTTATTGATAAATGTAATGCTACTACTGATGCAAGTAACATTAAAAAAACTTCTTGCACAACGTGCTGTTAGATATCAACTGTCTCCTGATCCTAAATTTGCCACATCTCCTATAAACATTAAGGATAAGGATTATGATTTTTCTCTAGATTTATCTCATATATCTATTGTTGAGAAAACACCTTTTTGTGGTACTGAAAAAGAAAGTGTTGTAGAGCACATGATTGAGCTTTCTACTTTGAGTAGCTTGTTTTCTGATGATACCAAGAAGCGTACTTATTTTGTTGCTAAAATTTTTCCTTTCTCATTAAAGGATGATGCTAAAACTTGGTATAATAGTTTGCCTCCTGATTCTATTGATAGTCCAAATGATTTGCTTGATGTTTTCTTTCGAAAATATTTTCCTGCTAGTGCTCAACATATTGCTTTGTAGAAAATTTATAGTTTTGACCAGGAAGATGGAGAGAAATTGCCTGAAGCTTGGGCAAGGTTTTGCTCTCTTCTTAGAGCTCGACCTGGACATGATTTGGAAAAGCATGACTTACTTGATATATTTTATAGTGGACTAACCATTGAGTCTAGGGCATACCTGGATAGTTGTGCTTGGTTGTGTTTTCGGGAAAAGAACTCCGGACGAAGTCGAAGAATTATTGGCTAGAATAGGCCAAAATCATGATGATTGGACTACACCTGAACCAACCCCAACACCAATATTGAAGAAGAGGGGTATGATTGAATTAAATGATAAGATATGAGGGAAGCCAAGAAATCTCTTAAAGATAAAGGTATTAAATCTGAATATGTGAAGAATTTACCTCCCATAGAAGATTTATGTAAGATAACTCCCCCTTCATCCACGATTGAGGTACATTCTCTTCAACGCTTTGATAAAGGAGACATTCCTTACTCAAAACCTCCTGATCAATGTTTAGATGAATTTGATAATTATGTTGTTAAGCAAGATAACTTTAATATGAGAGTAGAGAATCATTTAATGGAAAATTCTCAAGCTATTAGTAAATTGCATGATATTGTGGAGAGAACCTCCAATGATGTTAAGATGCTTGTTAAACATTTTCATATGGTTCAAACTCAAATTGATCAACTCACTAAAGTGCAAAATGACTTGTTAAAAATACTTCTAAAGAAAAACATGCTTATGAAGTAACAACTAGAGGTGGTGTTTCTACTCAGGATCCTCTATATCCCGAGGGGCATCCCAAAAGAGTTGAACAAGATTCTCAACAAACTAAAGAAATTAGTGCTCCTTCTAAGAAAAAGAAGAAGAAACATAAAACTGTTGTAGAATCTTCTGAACCTGTTAATGATCCTAATAGTATTTCTATTTCTGATGCTGAAACTGAAAGTGGTAATGAACATGATAAAGATAATGATAAGAATGATGTTTCTGATAAAGAAGAGATTGAAGATGAACCTGAAAAGCATGCTAAAAATAAAAAGTACACTAAAGAAGATTTTATTGCTAAGAAACATGGTAATGAAAGAGAACCTTGGGTTCAAAAGCAAATGCCTTTTTCCTGTTAAGAAACTAAAATCAAAGGAGGAAGAACACTATAATAAATTTTGTGATTGGATGAAACCTTTGTTTTTGCAAATCCCTTTGACTGATGCTATTAAATTGCCTCCTTATTCAAAGTATATGAAAGATATTGTCTCAAACAAAAGAAAAATTCCTAATGAGGAGATTTCCACTATGCTTGCTAATTACTCTTTCAATGGCAAGGTTCCAAAGAAGTTGGGAGACCCAGGTATACCGACTATCCCTTGTTCCATCAAGAATAATTATGTTAGAACTGCTCTATGTGATTTGGGAGCAGGAGTTAGTGTGATGCCTTTTTCTCTTTACAAGAGACTTTATTTAGATAAGTTGATACCAACTGATATATCTTTGCAAATGGCTGATAAATCTACTGCTATTCCTGTTGGTATATGTGAGGATGTTCCTGTTCAAGTTGCTAATAATTGCTTAATATTAACTGATTTTGTTGTGTTGGAAATGCCTGAAGATGATAATATGTCTATTATTCTTGAAAAACCTTTTCTTAATACTGCAGGGGCTGTTATTGATTGCAATAAAGGAAACGTCACTTTCAATGTTGATGATAAGGAGCATACCGTTTATTTTTCTAAGAAGATTGATAAAGTATATGGAGTTAATACAATTTCTAATTTGAGATCTATCAAAGTGGGAATTATTGATTGTCCTATATATGAGCCTAAAGAAGGATATCAAAATATTATGATTGGATCCATATCAATACAATATAAGGTAACATGATTGATTTGAGTTTTATTTCTTCTGATGACATGTAAAATTTATTTGGTGGAAAGACTTGATCAACCTTGTTAACAAGTACATTTTATATGCATAGAAGAGCTAAACAACATTTCTTTCTTTCTCCACACTTGTTTACTTTCTGTATTACTACTTGTTTTGCAAAATGCTTTAGTTGTTTAGAAGTTTGAAAATCTTTTTCTGTCCTGAAATAGTTATTTTAACACCCAGAAATGTGCATTTTTCGAAGTTTTCAAAAATTTACAAAAATTATATCACCGGTCCTATTTTCAAAATGCAACCTGGGAGTGCCTGGGGCTGACCAGTGGGGCACCCCAGGGCTGCACCCCATGTGCCGGCGCGGCCAGCAAGGGGGGTGCGCCACCCTGTGGTGAGGGCCCCACCTGGCCCTCCACTCACTCATCCACCTACCACTCCACTCTCTTTCACGGGAAAACACACCACCATTGTTCAAACCCGAGTTTCTTGCTGTTCTTGCTCGAAATTTTCGATCTCCTTGCTCAGCCCATCTTTGCTGCTGAGATTTGGAGCATTTGCTCTCCGGTATGTGACTCCTCCGATTATCCAAATAGAATTTTGTATAGTTGAGTATATCTTGAGTAATTTGCTGCTGTAGGTGACATGTTAAGTGAGTTTGCATGCTTGATTCAAGTTGTAAAAATTAGTTTTGATGCATGTTTAGTACTCTATCAAGTTCCTATAGTAGTTTCCCTCATTTATATGTCTCAAAATCAACTTTTATAATGATTGTTGAAAAATTTCAGAAAATTGAGTGGAATAGACACCAACTCAACCAACATGAATTGGAGGTGCATGAAGTGATGAGAGTCCACCGTGAAGAGGGGGTATACCCCTCCTACTACCCATGCACCGATTTCATGAAGAGTGCAGGAATTTTTCAGGATGTTCAAAATCTAATTTCTAATGCAGGGTTAGAAGATTTTGTTGTTGGTGAACCTTACCAATATGCAAAACTAACCATGCCAGTGGTGCAGGATTTTAAATTCCATTGGTCCCAACCTAACCCCATGGTTCGATATAAAATCTACAATAAAACTATCAACTTGCCCTTTGATGATTTTTGTGCAGCTATTAAAGTGCCACAATGGGGATCATGTGAGAAGATTAGGGGGCTGCCACGGAAACTCTTGAATCTATACGAGATGATCTGTCAAGGGAGAAGCTTCTCAGATGAGAGTGGTAAAATTCATAGTGTTCAACTCCCATCTATTCGCTATTTTTCTTACTTTATCGCCAAGTGCGTTCTTGCTAGAAAGAATGCAAATAAGTTTTCCATCCATGATTTGGTTTTCCTAGTTGCTGCATTGCAACGTGATAGAACTTATAATTTGGGTGCTTTGATAGCTTTTAGGCTTGCTACTAACCGTGATAAAGGAGGAATTTGTGGAGGTCTCATTGCCTCTCGTTTGCTAGCTATGCATGGTGTAGAGCCTCACCCTCTTGATGTCCAGCTCTCTGTAGAGAAACTTGATATTGTTTCCATGATAAAACATGACTTTGTTTCTAATCGGTCTAACTTTAATAACCTGTCCTATGAGATAACCTTTTTCAAGAAAAAGTGGAGAGTAATTAAATCTGAAAGGCTAGTTGGATTGCCTGCACCTGCTTTGTTTAACCTTGATTCCAGGAACGGTTGGTCGGTCACAGAAGATGAACTTGATGCATACATAGAGAGTTGCGGCCATCACGCAGGGGACGGCATGGAGGAGGCCGAGGAAACCCTCGACTTGTCATCCGACGCAGCAAGTTCTTCACATCAGCATTTCGGGCATGTGGAGCCTTCATCCTTTTCTTCGGCACAGGGATCTTATTACGACCACGCCATGTATGATCCATCAGCGTGGAACCCTGACCCTCGCTGGGGTTGATCTCCACTTAGTCCAAAAGCCTAATCTTTGGGGGGAGGTATGCCGGCATCACTCATTCATTGCATATTACAATTGCCGACCATTTGTATATACTTGTTTCATTTCTTTTGGTTGTTTCTCTTTCGGTTATTTTTATTTCAGTAGGTTTCTTATTTTAGTTTTTGAAGGTTGTTACTACTGTAGTAACCTTTACCTTTACTTTTTATTTTATTTGTGTGCCGATGGTTGCCTCTAATATAAGGAAAATGATATTTGGGAAAGTGCTGTCTAAAAAACAGATTCTGGACTGATACTGGAAAAATTCCTAAAAATAGCCAGAACGTTATTTTGAGCTGCCAATTTTTGTGCATGTTCCCCAGGTTATTATCTAACTTTCATTAGTTGAGCACTTTTCGAGTTGAACAGCAGAAGATTTTCGAAAAAAATAATTACTGTACTGCTGTCAAGTTTTGGCAGATTTCTGCCACTTTGCTTTTCTGTGATTCTTTTAGTTTTCATTCTCTTGTTTTTGCTTTGTTTCTTTTCTAAAACACAAAAAGACCAAAAATATTTCTGTTGTTCCTCTTCATCATTTTTTTATTTGGCTTCTTGTTCTTATTTTGCTTTATTTACTATCGTTGGATTGCTATGAGAAAATCCAAAAAGATTTTACTTTCGTTCTTGTTTCCAATTCAAAAACACCAAAAATATTTGTTGTTCTTCTTCGGTTTTGTAAACTTTATTATGGAGTTCAGCGGTCTCCGGTGGTTGGAGCTTGGTTTTCATTTCATATTATTCAAGCTACACAAGTGAAAGGCAATAATGACGATCTACGACAACTTGACTGTGGTGAGAGGCTGGTATGAACTCTATTTGTTTTCATTTTTGTACATATACTCATTCATGTGAGCATGCTTAGTTGGTTCATGTGAGGTATATGTCATTTAATGAAAGTCTAGTAGTTCATGATCTCTCATGCTTAGCTCCAATTTATTAATATGAGTAGCATGTCATAAATATTTGCTTACATTGTTTTATTCATAGATAGGTATGACATTGTGGTATCCTCCTCTGAATAATTCATTTGGATTGACTTGGCACATGCTCACGCATGCATATGACTGAAAAACAAAAGTCAATTAAGCCTCGATGATTTACTTTGCTTCAGAGTTCTTGTATCACTTTTATACCTCTGTTAATTCTATTTTGTCGCAAGCATGATTATGACGGTTATTACTCTCTTGATTGTCGCTTCCCAGTCTATTGCTAGCCTTCACTTGTACTGAGCGGGAATGCTGCTCGTGCTTCCAAACCCCTGAAAACCAAGTTATTCCAAAGTGTCCACCATAAATACCTATGTATGGCATTTTAAACCATTCCAAGTAAATTTTCATGTGCTACCTTTAAAAACCTTCAAAGTACTTCTCAATTTGTGTCAATGTTTTATAACTCATGAGGAAGTATGTGGTGTTTTATCTTTCAACCTTGTCATTTACTCCTGACAGACTTTCACCAATGGATTAGTGGCACATCCGCTTATCCAATAATTTGCAAAAAGAGCTGGCAACGGGGTGCCCAGCCCCAATTAATTAACTTTTATTAATAATCCTCTTCACATGTTTTGCCCTGATTTATCAGTAAGCAACTTAATTTGAAAATAGACACTCCTCCATGGTATGAGAATGTTGGGAGGCACCCGAGGATTCGGTTAGCCATGGCTTGTGTAAGCAAAGGTTGGGGGGAGTGTCATCCATAATGAAACTAAAATACATGTGTAAACAAAAGAGAAGAGGGATGATCTACCTTGATGGTAGAGATAACATCCTTCATGGGAGCCGCACTTGAAAGTCTGGTTGACAAGGTAGTTAGAGTGCCCACTGCCATTCGTTGACAACAACAAACACCTCTCAAAACAATTTTACTTCTGTTTTAAAATGAAAAGCTCTAGCACATGTTAATCCCTTCTTCCCTCTGCGAAGGGTCAATCTTTTACTTTTATGTTGAGTCACCATCCTTTCTTTGAGCACCTTGTTGAGAGCATAATTATCATTCTTAGTGTAATATGCTTGTCCCAAAATATGGTTAACTGCGGTATAAATTTGATACTTTTATCTTTGATAATCTTTACTTCTAGTCTTTTCATGAATTTCAGAGGTACCTGGGCATTTATGATTTGCTATACACATACGGGCAAGCGAGATACCACTTTATCATATCTTTTTATGAACATTGCAATCCTGCTGATAGATATGATTCATGATGCTTATTATTAGTTTGTTGGTATCGTTTTCATGATTGACATAACTATTAGATGACTTTATGTGCATTTATCTTCTTATGAATTGCCTAAGTACTCGTCCATATAATGAGAATATTTACATCATATGAGCAAATGTGTTCGTGAAATTTCTTTTATCGCACTCAGTTGTTAACTGAATTGCTTGAGGACAAGCAATAAGCTAAGCTTGGGGGAGTTGATACGTCCAAAACGTATCTACTTTCCCGAACACTTTTGCTATTGTTTTGTCTCTAATTTGTGTATTTTGGATACAACTAACACGGACTAACGCTGTTTTCAGCAGAATTGCCCTGGTGTCTTATTTTTGTGCAGAAAATCATCTTTCAGGAAAATCCCCGGAAATAATTGCAATGGATCTATTTTCACAGAAGACTTACGGAGCCAGAAGACGAGACGGAGGGGGGCCACGAGGTGCGCACACCATATGGCGGCGCGGTGGGCCCCTGGGCCGCGCCGCCCTATGGTGAGGCCGCCTTGGCCAACCCCCGACGCTCCCCTCTGGACTACTTAAAGCCCTCGACCTAAAAACGCACGGGGGTTCGACCAATCTGCCAAAAGACATCCAGAACTCCGCCGCCATCGCGAAACCCAATTTCGGGACCAGAAACTCGTCCTTTCTGGCACCCTGCCGGGACAGGGAATTGGAGGAGATCATCGCCATCATCACCACCGATGCCTCTTCATCAACCATCCATGTTTCCCCCATCCATGTGTGAGTAAATCCCTCGCTGTAGGCTGAAGGGGATGGTAGGGATTGGATGAGATTGTTTATGTAATAGCCATAAGATTGTTAGGGCATGGTGCCTAGTATCCGTTGTTGGTACTTTTATGATATTGTTGCAACTTTTTATGCTTAATGCTTGTCACTAGGGCCCCAGTGCCATGATTTCAGATCTGAACATGTTATTGATTCATGATGATATTCATTGTTTTATGATCTTACCTGCAAGTTGTATACACATATTGCTGTCCGGAACCCGAGGCCCCAAAGTGACAGAAATTGGGACAACCGGAGGGGAAGTCTGTGATATGAGGATCACATGTGTTCACGGAGTGTTAATGCTTTGCTCCGGTACTCTATTAAAAGGAGTACCTTAATTACCGAGTAGTTTCCCTAGAGGCCCGGCTGCCACCGGCTGGTAGGACAAAAGATGTTGTGCAAGTTTCTCATTGCGAGCACGTACGACTATATACGGAACACATGCCTATGGTTGTTTAGTACTTGGATACTATTTTATTATTATCTGCAAATGCCTTGTCTTGATTATTACATGAGTTATCTTATCCATGCAGCGCCCGTTCATCCATCCCTATGCCTACAGTATTTTAATCCTGCTGTTTACTATAATCACTACTGTTGTCCTTATTACACTGCTGCTTATATTTCACTACTGCTACTGCTATAAAACTGTTGCTACTGATAAACTATTGCGAGCAAGTCTGTTTCCAGGTGCAGCTGAATTGACAACTCCGCTATTAAGGCTTACAAATATTCTTTGGCTCCCCTTGTGTCGAATCAATAAATTGTGTTTTACTTCCCTCGAAGACTGTTGCGATCCCCTATACTTGTGGGTCATCACCCTCTGCCTGCACCATAGATTTCATCTTTTCCCTCTGCTGGAGGGCCTCATAAACTTCGGCAAGGGTTAGTTCATCACGACTGTATAACAAGGTGTCTCGAAAATTCGCAAAAGAATTAGGCAACGAGACTAACAGTATAAGAGCTACATCCTCATCATCATATTTTACCTCCATGGACAGCAAATCAGAAACGATCTCTTTAAAGATCGATAGGTGATTCATCATTGACGCACCTTCTTGCAGCTTGTGCGAGAACAACTTCATCTTCACGTGCATCTTACTGGTTAGATCTTTCGACATGCAGATCGATTCCAGTTTCAACCACAGCGCCGCTGCGGATTTCTCAGCTAACACTTCCTGCAAGATATTGTTGGATAGATGAAGCTGAATTAATGAAAAAGCCTTACGGTCTTTCCTCTTTTCATCGTCGGTCCAGGTCTTGGCATCTTTCTTGCCAAAACCATCAAGAGCTTCATCTAGATCAGAAGATTATATTGGGTAAGTATCGCCCTCATCTTCACTTGCCACAGAGAAAATCTCGTGGTGTAATCCAGCTGCGATAGATCGAACTTCAAGGAAGACATGTCGCAAAACCCTAGATTGAAACACGGGCTCTGATACCACTTGTTATAAAAGCGACAAGCAAATAACGAAGAACGAAACAAGAACACACGCAGAGGACACAAGATTTAACGTGGAAAACCCCTTCCAACACAGAAGGGGAAAAAACCACGGGCGCCAGCCAGCAAAACTTCACTATATCGGGAGGTGTTTGCAAACGCCGTGGGTTATCTTATAATCTGATAAACCATAGCCGGCGGCTTACAAGATGTATATATAGGCGGTGCCAACGATCCGTACCGTACCGCGGGGGGCCCAAGCCTCCGGCGATGGGCCTCGCTCCGCTCATAAGAAATTAGCCGCCCTTTAGTATATGAATTTGGATCACAATACAACAGGAATGACTCTTTTTGATTTGAAAAAACGAGTCGATTGAGGCGCATGCACTGTCCACCTAGCACCTCACTGGCGCTGACGCTGCATATGATATGAAAGCATGCTCCGTCAAAATCTACAAGTAGCCCCGATGGCGCCCTTCTCCATGGGCTCATGGCTCTAAAAAATGTCACTGCAGCCATGATGCGTCCACCGATCACCGACTTTTGCAAAATTTCAAGTTCCAAAGCCAGACAGAGTGAACCAGCGCTCTCCCAGTAAATAAAACAAAGAACCTGTAGTAGCTAGGATCAAGGGAAAAGACCACTCTCTTTAACAGGAACTTCACTGTCCCTAGAAAGGATTAAAGACGAAACATGATACAATTCCATGATGAACGCCAACCGGTCTTAGTGGGCATGACAGGGCGATGATCCGGACGCAATCTTTTCTTAGTTGTTCACTCTATCCGTATCCAATCTGACAACAAATTAGTAGTAGTGTAGATTAGGATAGAGGAGCTTTAGGGCAGATTTTTGCAGTCTGTCTCTGTCCAGCAGAGCGCCTATTTGGCAAGCATCCAGATTATCTGACGCTGACCTGGAAAGCAGAGCGTTTTAGTCGGATTGATGCAAGCATTGCACAACTCGATCGATTTGGTCGGTGAAAAGAAGCCGTTGGAGTTACAAAATTGTAGCAGCAGCGACTTGCTTAGTTGCTTTGTATACAAGTGAAGTGAGGTCGAGTTTCGATCTGTGGTTGAGGAGGAGGATATCTACGGTTGTTTCTCTCCTCGTGGCAGTCCCTGCCAGTCGCTGCTGCCTGTTGTGTCAGCGGCCTCTGAGAGCGAGGGTATAGACGGGATCTTGGCTCCGATGCTGCAAACCACGCCTGATCTTGGTTTTGAGAAGAGTGATGTTATTGATGCCGCAGTCTCCCTATCGCCTGAGTCCGGCAAGCATGTGGTTCCTAGTGGTGATGTGCGAGGAGCTGTTATCGCTAGAGAGGTTTACGATTTTCTCGCCACCTTGGTTGCAGCCTACCCTGGATCCGCAGTTGATTGACGGGTGACCCCATTGTCATGGCCTATCTTTGTCGGCGTGGTGTTGAAGTATCGTGTTTGGAGTGTTCGTTCTTGTTGCTTTGTGGTCTCTTCTATTGGCTAGAGAGGGTGTGGCTCTATTGTTCGGGTCTCTCTAGGTGTGCTGCTTGTGTGGACTTGATCCTGTTGTTGCAGGTTTTTGTACGATTTTCTCCTAAAAACTGTGCACTCTCTTCTTAATTAATGAATGAGGCAAAACTTTTACCTCCGATTCAAAAAAAAAGTGTCGAACTGTCAATCGGCTTAATGTAATTACAGTGCTGGCGTCGGCACTGTGTGCTAGTCACAAATGTCTTTTTTTTTTTGCATCAGGAGGGAACGAGCGAGGAGTACAGCTAGGAGCAGTGCAACAGCTTGGCCTTTCAACTCGTCTGCTACATTGGCATCTGCATTCATAGAAATGGAAAGAGCTTAAACTTCGATCCAGCAATGAATGAGCACCTCAGAACACTCTGCCAATTGACATGTTAGAACTTAGAAATGAGTTAAATACATGTGCCATCCAAGAACTTGTCATGGATTTGCAAACAGCCCCACAAACTTGTAAAGTTTGGTGCAGTGGCCTAAGAAGTTGTTGTGGATGCGCAAATACACGCCTTCACCCTCCACAAGCTTGCACAATAGGGTGTAGTGGCCCTTAGACTTCTTTTACTGTACAATCACCCAAAAACAATTTTTTCAAAATGGGTGTTGTGGCATTTAGACTTGTTTTATGGTACAAAAACATTAGATTAGACCGAATTAGATAATTTATTGTCGCACTAGAGCGGTTGGGCCGGTAATTTTGTGAAGAAAAAACTATGTGTTAATGAAAACAAGTCTTTCGATCCTTGCTTTCTTTGGTTGGCAGAAATAGTTATAATAAAAGTCTTGTTTTTTTCCATCATTTAGTCTCACTCGGAAACTTGACCTAGCTCGAATGGATCTTTTATTTTTCATCATGTGACCGAGACTTGCTGGAGGCCCTTCGAGGAGGGTGGGTTGACTCACTACGGTAGGTTTTTTCCCCTCGCCGCAATCTGGTTTCGCTCTTCTTCGGGGTTATAGGAAGGGTTTTGGGGTAGATGATCTTTGACGGTCAGTGGTGAATTTAGTGGCGGACCTACCGTAGGGGCGATCACTCCTGGTCTTAATCACGAAGTAGACTACCCCTTTTTCGAGAAAGAAAACAAATTAATATCGCGGAGATACCAATTACACCCAACCTCCGCAACAACGAAATATCCTAAAGATATTACGGATGCATGCATCCCTTCTACAAATAAGAAGAAGAAGATATAAAAAAAAACCAGCTACAATGATCATAACCTTGTAGCTGCAACACAAATTAATACCAAGACAGCACCTGGAGTTTGTGCTTTCAAAACAATGTCTTCAACTAGGTCATTGACAGACACAACCAATTAAGACTAGACCTTATATTTTCACCATGGAGCTAGTCCGCCCTCTCAAAACAATGCCTTCAACAAGGTCATTGTCAACCACAACTAATTAAAACCAGACCTTAGATTTTTAGCCTGGAGTAAGTACGTCCTCTAAAAATAATGCCTTCAACAATATCATTTTCAGGCAGGCACAACCTATTAAGACCAAATGTTGGATTTTCAAATTGAAAAATAAGACTCTGTATTTTTCATGTGTTGTCGTCCCCACTTACCGATGCCACTACTGCAAGTCAAGAAACACCAAGCCCCCCCTCCCAAGACTACGACATTACTAGTCAGCCGCGATGGCATTCTCCGCCACTAAATTCATCGTGAAAATCGAAAACCGACATGTCCCGTGATGGCATTAGACAATGAAGCATTCCTGAAATCGTCACCGACTATAACAATGAGGAAAGGCCTCAAGCAGAAAACCATCTTAAAGCAAATAGAACCCTAGGACTGCCTCCATTATTCAAAAGATTGAGGGCACAACATACTCCAGTCTCAACCCTCTAGGGCTAAGTAGGCCACACCCATGCTATGACAAGAGGATGGCTCACATCCCACCCCCTCGAACACTGCTGGACACGGCCTTCGCCACGCGTCGTCAGGCGATCCACCGTCTTGACCGGGGCTTGGTGGGATAGAAATCCGCAGCACCGCCCCCTCCACAAATCGCCAGTGTGCACCGTCGATAGAGGAGAAACAACACCGCCTCCTCGCGGCCGGGGATCTCCGCCCCAGCCGCCCAAGCCTTGCTCAACTGCTAACGCCGCTCTCTGATCCTGACACCTATGAACCTAGGGTTAGCCCCTGGCGCCTTCGTGGGGAGAGACGCTAGGGACGCGAGATCCGCTAGTGATGAAACTTCTATTTTATGCCGAGGTTGCACGGCAGACGAGGAATAAAGCCAAAGGAACCGAAGCACCCTACTAGCAGCACGAACCGGAGCTCCGATCAACCGGTGCTTGCCATGCATTTAGGGCATCTCCAACGCAGCGACCCAAACGGATGCGTTGAGCCGTCCATTTTGGGTCGTTTGGGTGGCAGCGCGGACACCCGGACAGCGGCCCGCGTCCGCGTGTCTGTTTGAGTCGCACGCTGCGCCCAACGCGGCGACCCAAAAAGGCTCCACGTGGTTCGTCTTCCCTAGGCGGCGCTGCGCCATGGCAGGCCTCGACGGGACAACAATGGCGGGCGGGAGAACGCGCGGGAAAGTTCCCGCGCGCAACAGGGTTCCCGCGCGCGAAAAGGCCATGGGCGCGCGCTCGCGCCCAAGTTTCCCGCCAAGGCCGCCGGCTATAAAAGATGGCGCCGGCCTCGCAGACCTCACACCTGCTCCGCTGTCCTCTCCCCTTCTACCTTCTTCGGCGCCTTCTACACCTCCATCGTCATGCCGCGCACCCTGCAGGCCACGTGGGCCAAGCTCTCCCTCGCCGCCCGGGCCAGGTTCCCGCGGACGGAGGAGGAGGAGCGGGCGGACGCGTGTTGGGTCGACGACGACGAGGCGCTCCATGTCGCGGCCCAGGGGGCGGCAAAGAAGGAAGAGGACGCGGAGCTGGTGGAGGCGGCCGCGGACGGCTCGCACGAGGCCGCGGACGGCTGGTACGAGGCCGCAGAGGAGGAGCCCGTCGACGCGGAGGACTACTTCGACGACCTCGCGATGGCGAACATCAACGCTGCCATCGAGGAGCGTCTCACCGACCTCACGCGCGTGACGAAGGAGCACGAGGCCACCTGCCGGGCCGGCCGCCGCCGTTTAGGCGACCTCCTTGACCATAAGAACCAGATCCACGCGCTGGGCCGGGTTTTTGTCCACTTCAACCCATCCGGATACGTGGGCGGGATGGGTCGCCGATGCCCTTACTCTTTAGAATATTTTCCTCCCGTATACATTATCAGATGCAGCGTTAAAGCACGGCCAAACAGATTTGGTCAGACAATCAAGCAAAGCATTCGTGGCGTTTCAATTCGAGGTTGTTGGGGGCCGGGGCATCCTGCAGTGACGACCGATACTGTGGCAGTACCACGTACACTGCACAGCCGATCTGTCTGTCCATCGCGGATGCCCTGGCGCGCGGGGTACACGATCCGTCCGACGGTCTCACCGTGTCAGACCATCTCTAGCCGCGTCCCAAATCATCCTTCAAAGAACGCCAGATCGAATCTTTGGGATGTGTTTTCTGGTGTCGTGTTTAGGAGACGTCGTTCCCCAGCCACGTCTTTTAAACACGCCCCCAAATAAATAAAAGTGCACGAAAATAAATATTTTTATTTAAATTTGATTATATATTACAAGTTTGAATATAAACGGCTAGATTTTATCTAATTCTAGCCTACTGACCGTCCGGCGGTACGTTCGACGGTCCCGCCTCGTCGTCACCTCCCCTCCGCCGCAGCTCCTGCTCCGCACGTCGCCTCTCCCTACGTAGGGTGGCGACCGCTGCTCCATCAGCATGTCGTCGCATGCCCTCCCCTGCTGCGCCGCCTGGAGGGAGAGCTTGACGACACGGTGAATCTGCTCGTCTTCGCGGGCACGGGCATCATCCTGAAGCTTCTTCTCCGACTCGAAGAACTCGACGAGCGCTCGTTGCTGATCCGCCGCCTCATCCGGGTGCGGCCCGTCGTCGCCGGACCACTCGAAATCATCGTGCTCCTCCTCCTCCGCCGCCGCCTCCACCTCGTCCTCCTCCTCCTCCTCCTCCTCCTCCTCCTCCTCCGCCTCGTAGTCGTCATCGTTCTCCTCCTCCGCCTCGTCGTCGTCGTCCTCCTCCTCCATTTGCGCCGCCAACGCATTCGCATGCGCCCCCTCCCAGGCCACCTCTGTTGCCGCCATCGCCGCCTCCCGCTGTTGACGCTCCTCCGCCGCTTGCCGCTACTGACGCTCCACCGCCTCCCGCCGCCGCTGCTCAATCGCTTCCTACCGTTCACCATGCTGGAGATCCCGCTCCATGGATAGGCGCTGTAATGTCCCAGGTTTAGAGACGATCGAGGGGTAGATTTTAGAAAGGGATGTGCATTGCATAGTAAATTCTGGGGAAATTTCGC
>NC_061513.1:152957132-152968931 GCF_022539505.1 Lolium rigidum
GCAATGTTTTCCGTATCGTGGCTCTCGCATCGGGGGTTTCGTCACGGAGGCTATTTGTAGGCGGAAGGGCAGGTCAAGAGGCGGCACGGGGGCCCAAACCACGGCCGGCGCGGCCGGGGTGGGGCCGCGCCGCCCTAGGGTTTGGCCACCCCGTGGCCCCTCTTCGTCTCTCCTTCGGACTTCCGGAAGCTTCGTGAGAAAATAGGCCTCCGGGCTTTTATTTCGTCCAATTCCGAGAATATTTCTTTACTAGGATTTCTGAAACCAAAAACAGCGTAAAACAAAGAATCGGCACTTCGGCATCTTGTTAATAGGTTAGTTCCAGAAAATGCACGAATATGACATAAAGTGTGCATAAAACATGTAGATAACATCAATAATGTGGCATGGAACACAAGAAATTATCGATACGTTGGAGACGTATCAGTCAACGACCTCAAGTCGGATCCCGAGACAGGTTACAAGCGTGACCAGAAAGCTCGGCCGCGTGGAAAGGGGGAAAGGCAAGGACAAAAACGAGGAAAGCACTGAGGACATGGATGAGGACAGGGCTTCGCCGGAACCGAAGGATGGTACCGCACCCAACACCTCCAATACTTTAGGTAAGAAGAGCTCCGGTACATACAATACTTTCCTCGGCACTCGCACTGTATGGGCAAAGAAATCCGCCCTCCGAACTTTTAACCCCATGGTTCCGGCGGTTCCGCAGTACGTCAAGTGGTCAAAAAAACCTTGCACGTTTGACAGAGCTGACCACCCGGCGGTAATCCCCAAAGAGTGCTACTCTTTGGTTGTCAGTCCCCGCATAGACGGTCATGACTTCTCCAAGTGCTTCATGGACGGTGGAGCTAGCTTGAACATCATGTATCTGGAAACTCTAGAGAAAATGAACCTTACCATGGAATAGATTAAGCACAACACCACAGAGTTCCATGGTGTGGTTCTGGGTAACAAGGCAAACTCTTTGGCAGAATCAAAATTCCGGTGGCCTTCAGTGACGTTAACAATTATCGTGAGGAGATGATCACATTTGAGGTTGTGCCCTTCAAAAGTTCCTACCACGTGATCTTCGGCAGGCCAACATACCACAAGTTCCATGCAAGTCCGTGCTACATCTACAACAAGCTCAAGATTGCGGGTCCTAACGATATGATTACCATATCCGGAGACTTCAAGAAGGCTCAAGAGTGCGAGGAGAGAGAAACCGCCTTCGTAGAGTCATTTATCTCTGGAGAGTAGCTCCAAGGCTACAAAGCCAGTTGAGATGCACACGACCAAGAAGCAGATCTCCGACCAGAAGACCACATTCAAGGCCGCGATAGGGACCAAGAAGGTAGACCTCAAGGAAGGCGACAGCTCCAAGCAAGTGTCCGTCGGCATAGGCCTGGACCCCAAATAGGAAGACGCGCTCGTCGAGTTCCTGCAAACAAACTTGGATATCTTCGCATGACAATCTTCTGACATGTCCAGAGTACCAAGGGAACTCGCCGAGCACTACCTCAACATAAACCCTAGTGCAAAGCTAGTGAAGCAAGTTATGCGACGCTTTGGAGATAAGAAGCACCGCACCATAGGAATCGAATTAGCAAAGTTACTAGAGCCAGGTTTTGTAATAGAAGTTATCTACACATATTGGGTTGCAAATCCCGTTCTTCTACCCTAAAGAATTCTAAAATACTAAGAATGCATCGATTACTCCGGCTTGAATAAGAATTGTACAAAGGATCCGTCTCCATTGCCTCGCATTGACCAAGTCATTGACTCGACGGCCGAGGCGGAACTTCTGTGTTTTCTTGACGCATATTCCGGGTATCATCAGATCCAGATGAAAGAGTCTAACCAAAAGGCGACTTCCTTTATCACCCCTTTTGGTACATGCTCCTATGTCACCATGCATTTTGGTTTGAAAAATGCAGGTGCTAGCTATCAACAAACGATGCAGCAATGCCTGAAGGACCAGATTGGCTAGAACGTGCATGCATACGTCAACGACATAGTGGTCATGACCCGGAAAGGATCCGATTTGATCAGCGACTTCAAGGAAACCTTTGACAACTTCTAGAAGTACAAGATGATGTTAAATCGATGAAGTGCGTCTTTGGCGTGCTAGCCGGAAAACTCCTTGGCTTCATTGTCTCGCATAGGGGCATTGAGGTGAACCCGAAGAAGATCAAGACCATCCTCAACATCAAGCGGCCAACTTGTCTCAAAGATGTACAACGATTGACTGGCCGTGTTGCAGCTTTGTCAATTTGTTAGTCGTCTTAGTGAGAAGGCATTGCCCCTCTACAAGCTACTGAAAGAAAACAGACAAATTCGTTTGGGACAAAGTAGCAGACGCAACACTACATGAGTTGAAGAGAATACTCCCCTCCGCACCAATCTTGGCGGCACCAGCAGAGTCAGAGCTAATGCTCCTCTACTTGGCAGCTTCCAATAGGGTCGTCTGCAAAGTCATCCAGGTGGAGCGAAAGGAAGAAGGCTACGAGTACGGAGTCCAACGACCCGTCTACTACATCAACGAGGTCATCATGGAATCCAAGCAACGCTACCCTCACTTTCAGAAACTGGCCTATGTAGTATTCCTAGGGAGTCACAAGCTGAGGCATTACTTCCAAGAGCATCCAATGATAGTTGTGAGCAGAGCTCCATCGTCAACAGTCATCAACAACTCCGACGCAGCGGGGCCAGTAGCAAAGTGGGGAATAGAGCTTTCCGCCTTCGACATCAATACAAAGCGAAAGATGCAATCAAGTCACAAGTTTTTGCGGATTTCTTCCTCGACTAGACTAAAGCACCAGAGGGAACACCCGTGCCGAACCAGAGTGTTGGGTCATGCATTTTCACGGATCCAAGCAACATCAAGGCTCGGGGGGCAGGAGTTACCATGAAGTCACCAACCGGAGAAGAACTGCAGTACGTTCTGGAGATTCACTTTGAGGCCACTAACAAGTTGCAATCTCCATGGGAAGGACCCTTCGTCATCAGCAAAGTACTGCATAATGGATCATACTACCTCATCGATATTCGTGAGTTGAAGGATAGAAATAGAAACTTCCTCCAGAAAAGAAAGAGGGACGATCCGGGTGACATCTATGATGAGACAGATCGCCGTTGGAAGGTCGCACAACTACATCCTTTCCACACTTGAAATAGTTATGATATATGATCAATGAAATCAAGCATACGGTTCACTCTATGTGTCTTTTACCTCCTTTATTTGTTTATTTTTTGATCATGTATGTTTTTTCCGACTAAAACCGTAGAGCTAGATTTTTCCGCCTAGACGTGTATAAAGTTGTGATTTTCAAAATCGTCTAGTAAGACGTAAGCTTAAGTTTTCCAACAGTTGCTTCAAATATAAACACGCAGATATAATGAAAATGGTAGCAGGAAAAGTGTAACATCCCAGGTTTAGAGGCTACAAAAAGAGAGAATATAGATGTGTGCATTGTATTCATGCATAGAAAACCCGGGAAATTTTCGCGCTTTCAAATAAAACTTGTCGCATGATGACCCACAGTTATAGGGGATCGCAACAGTCTTTGAGGATGTAAAACCCAAATTTATTGATTCGACAAAAGGGGAGCCAAAGAATACTTATAAGCATTGAAAGCGGAGTTGTCAATTCAGCTGCACCTGGAAAAACACTAGCAACAGGGTGATGTGAAAGCAGTGGTAATATGATGCGGCGCTAGAAAATAGTTGGTACTAATTTGATGGCGTGTTGACAGGGAAATGGGATGCGGCAGTAATATGAGAGCAATAGTAACACATTAGTAGCAGTAACACAGAGACAATGACACTGGAAAATATCCCAGCGCGCAGTTGATTGAAAAACAATGATGATGAAATAAAGGACTGGGGTTCCCGACGATCTACACTAGTGGTAACTCTCCAGATAACAAGTGTTGGGTGAACAAATTACAGCTGGGCAATTGACCGAATTGAATTTAGCATTAAGACAAAATATCCAGTCTATTAATATCGTAGGCATGTTTTCCATATATAATCATAAAAATCATGTATCTACCCCTTAACCATAAACTCTGTCTTATGAAGTCAAGCATGAAGAGAAGTGATTTTTGGTTTCAAACATGGAAATTTCAAAAACCCTCCCAAGAGATTCATTTTGGAGTGACCAAGAACGATATATAGAGGCTTACTTTTTCATACTCATGTTTTAAACTTGTTTAAATCTTGGTCAAACTTAGGATTTGACCAAGATCCGAAAGGGTATAAATATTCAAAAAAAATCAAGAAAATGAAAAACCAAAGAACATAGTCTTCGTATGTCATATAGTAAGCATTCAAGTTGATAAACAAGGTCTATACATATTTGAACAAGAAAAATCATGTATCTACCCCCTAACCCTAAACTCCGTCTTATGAAGTCAAGAATGAAGAGAAGTGGTTTTGGGTTTCAAACATGTAAATTTCAAAAACCTCCCAAAAGCTTCATTTTGGAGTGACTAAGAAGGATCCTTAGGAAACTATGTAGTAATACAGTATAATAATCACCCGAGTTATTAGAGCAACAAGTCTATCACTTACGTGTGGTTCCCATGCGTGAGGTCCCACACTTCAGTGAGAAGAAGTCACGTAAGCTAGGTAGGCAAACTCCCAGCCATCTTCTTTTTCAAGAGAGAGACATCAAGACTCTCTCTCTCTCCCTCTCTCCAATTATCCACCTTCATTGGCTGCCGGTTTTAGTAGGGCGTTTCTAGCTCAGCTCGGAGGCCCTGGTGTGCAGGCTCTGTAGCCATGGCGATTTGGTCGCGCCAAGTGGTTTGTCCCCGGCTGCGACGAGGATCAATCCGGATGGTGGCTGTTAAGGACCCAATCACATTTCTTGCTTTCAGCCTAGGGTCTACCATGTAAATCTTAGGAATTTAAACGTAATTTCCTGTTTATTTTGTGTCCTGTTGTAAATTGTGCTCTGATGCGTATTGGAAATCTGGGTGCTTCAGGATCGTTCGGTTGTCCCTCTCACAAAAAAAACATCTCTCTCATTCTCGGCCTCAGTCGCTCGCACCACCTGCGCACTGACAAACCCTGCACAACAGTCAACATAACCCGAAAAAGGGTAGACACCATAAATAAGAGGAGCCCCGTGACTGCTCTCCCTTTGTCTCCTCCCGTCTGATCCCTCTTCCTCCGAGTTTCACTAGACGGGCAAACACATGTGTTGCCTAGTAATAATAATAAAAACATAAAAAAATCGACCTACGAATCTATGATTAAATAAGTGAAACTAGGGTTTTTCCCAGTACTACGGATCAATTTCATAAAATCCAACTACGGGGTTCGATTTTTGCCAGGTAATATAAAATTAAATAATCTGAACTAGGATTTCCTCTAAAAAATCATTTTGTTATGCTTTCTTTGGTACTTTTCATAGCAAGAGTGCTTACTCCCTCCGTTAGCAAATAGTCTTCGTATATCGTATAGTAAGCATTCAGGTTGATAAACAAGGTCTAGACATATTCAAACCAGCAAAATCATGTATCTACCCCTAACCCTAAGCTCTGTCTTATGAAGTCAAGCATGAAGAGAAGTGGTTTTGGGTTTCAAACATGGAAATTACAAAAATCTTCCACGAGCTTCATTTTGGAGTGACTAAGAAGGATTGATACAGACTTACTTTTTCATATTCAAGTTTTAAACTTTTTTAAATCTTGGTCAAACCTAGGATTTGACCAAGTTTCACATGGGCATAAAAATTAAAAAACATGAAAAAAATGAAAAACCAAGGCACATAGTCTTAATATGTCATATAGTAAGCATTCAATTAAGTTGATAAACAAGGTCTAGACATATTCAAACCAGAAAAATCATGTATCTAACTACCCCTAACCCTAAACTCTGTCTTATGAAGTCAAGCATGAAGAGAAGTGGTTTTTGGTTTCAAACATGGAAATTTCAAAAACCCTCCCAAGAGCTTCATTTTGGAGTGACTAAGAAGGATACATGCTTACTTTTCATATTTATGTTTTAAACTTGTTTAAATATTGGTCAAACCTCTAGGATTTGACCAAGATTCAAATGTGCAAAAAAAATCAAAAAAATTAAAAAAATGAAAAACCAAAGCAAATAGTCTTCTCATGTCATATAGTAAGCATTCAAGTTGATAAACAAGGTCTAGACATATTCAAACCAGAAAAATCATGTATCTACCCCTAACCCTAAACTATGTCTTATAAAGTCAAGCATGAAGAGAAGTGATTTTGGGTTTCAAACATGGAAATTTCAAAAACCTCCCACGAGCTTCATTTTGGAGTGACTAAGAAGGATCGATACAGGCTTACTTTTTCATATTCATGTTTTAAACTTGTTTAAATCTTGGTCAAACCTAGGATTTGACCGAGATTCAAATGGGCATAAAAATAAAAAATGAAAAACCAAGGCACATAGTATTCTTATGTCATATAGTAAGCATTCAATTAAGTTGATAAACAAGGTCTAGACATATTCAAATCAGAAAAATCATGTATCTAGCTACCAACTAACGATAAACTCTGTCTTATGAAGTCAAGCATGAAGAGAAGTGGTTTTTCGCGTCAAACATGGAAATTTCAACAACCCTCCCAAGAGCTTCATTTTGGAGTGACTAATAAGGATACATGCTTACATTTTCATATTCATGTTTGAAAATTGTTTAAATATTGGTCAAACCTCTAGGATTTGACCAAGATTCAAATGGGCACAAAAATTCAAAAAAATGAAAACCAAAGCACATAGTCTTCGTATGTTATATAGTAAGTATTCAAGTTGATAAACAAGGTCTAGACATATTCAGACAAGAAAAATCATGTATCTACCCCTTAACCTAAACTCTGTCTTATGAAGTCAAGCATGAAGAGAAGTGGTTTTTGGTTTCAAACATGGAAATTTCAAAAACCCTCCCAAGAGCTTCATTTTGGAGTGACTAAGAAGGATAGAGGCTTACTTTTTCATACTCATGTTTTAAACTTGTTTAAATCTTGGTCAAACCAAGGATTTGACCAAGATTCAAATGGGTATAAAAATTCAAAAAAAACAAAAAATGAAAAACCAAAGCACATAGTCTTCGTATGTCATATAGTAAGCATTCAAGTTGATAAATAAGGTCTAGACATATTCAAACCAGAAAAATCATGTATCTACCCCCTAACCCTAAACTTTGTCTTATGAAGTCAAGCATGAAGGGAAGTGGTTTTGGGTTTCAAACATGGAAATTTCAAAAACCTCCCAAGAGCTTCATTTTGGAGTGACTAAGAAGGATCGATACAAGCTCACTTTTCCATATTCATGTTTTAAATTTGTTTAAATCTTGGTCAAACCTAGGATTTGACCAAGATTCAAATGGGCATAAAAATTCAATAAAATGAAAAACCAAGGCACATAGTCTTCTTTTCTCATATAGTAAGCATTCAATTAAATCGATAAACAAGGTCTAGACATATTCAAACCAGAAAAAATCATGTATCTACCCCCTAATCCTAAACTCTGTCTTATGAAGTTAAGCATGAAGAGAAGTTGTTTTTGGTTTCAAACATGGAAATTTCAAAAACCCTCCCAAGAGCTTTATTTTGGAGTGACTAAGAAGGATACAGGCTTAATTTTCATATTCATGTTTTCAACTTGTTTAAATCTTGGTCAAACCTAGGATTTAACCAAGATCAAATGGGTATAAAAATTTAAAAAAATCAAAAAATGAAAAGCCAAAGCACAAAGTCTTCGTATGTCATATAGTAAGCATTCAAGTTGATAAAAAAGTTCTAGACATATTCAAACCAGAAAAATCATGTATTAAACCCCTAACCCTAAACTTTGTCTTATGAAGTCAAGCATGAAGAGAAATGGTTTTGGGTTTCAAACATGGAAATTTAAAAAACCTCCCAAGAGCTTCATTATAGAGTGACTAAGACGGATCCAGCCTTACCTTTTCTATTCATGTTTTAAACTTGTTTAAATCTTGGTAAAACCTAGGATTTGACTGATACGTCTCAAACGTATCTATAATTTCTTATGTTCCATGCTACTTTTATGACAATACTCACATGTTTTATACACACTTTATGTCATTATTATGCATTTTCCGGCACTAACCTATTGACGAGATGCCGAAGAGCCAGCTTGTTGTTTTCTCGCTGTTTTTGGTTTCGGAAATCCTACAAAGGAAATATTCTCGGAATTGGACGAAATCAACGCCCAGGGTCTTACTTTTCCACGAAGCTTCCAGAAGACCGAAGGGGATACGAAGTGGGGCGACGAGGCGCCGCCACCATAGGGCCGCGTGGCCAAAAGGGGGCCCGCGCCGCCCTATGGTGTGGGCCCCTCGTCAGCCCTCCAACGCTGCCCTTCCGCCTACTTATAGCCTTCGTCGCGAAAACCCCTGTACCGAGAGCCACGATACGGAAAACCTTCCAGAGACGCAGCCGCCGCTAATCCCATCTCGGGGGATTCAGGAGATCGCCTCCGCACCCCGCCGGAGAGGGGAATCATCTCCCGAAGGACTCTTCATCACCATGATCGCCTCCGGATTGATGTGTGAGTAGTTCACCCTTGGACTATGGGTCCATAGCAGTAGCTAGATGGTTGTCTTCTCCTCATTGTGCTATCATGTTAGATCTTGTGATCTGCCTATCATGATCAAGAACATCTATTTGTAATGCTACATGTTGTGTTTGTTGGGATCCGATGAATATGGAATACTATGTCAAGTTAATTATCAATCTATCATATATGTGTTGTTTATGTTCTTGCATGCTCTCCGTTGCTAGTAGAGGCTCGGCCAAGTTGATACTTGTAACTCCAAGAGGGAGTATTTATGCTCGATAGTGGGTTCATGCCTCCATTGAATGCGGGACAGAGGACGTAAAGTTCTAAGGTTGTGGATGTGTCGTTGCCACTAGGGATAAAACATCGATGCTTTGTCTAAGGATATTTGTGTTGATTACATTACGCACCATACTTAATGCAATTGTCTCGTTGTTTGCAACTTAATACTGGAAGGGGTGCGGATGCTAACCTCGAAGGTGGACTTTTTAGGCATAGATGCATGCTCGGATAGCGGTCTATGTACTTTGTCGTAATGCCCCGATTAAATCTCATAGTAGTCATCATGATATGTATGTGCATTGTTATGCCCTCTCTATTTGTCAATTTCCCAACTGTAATTTGTTCACCCAACATGCTATTTATCTTATTGGAGAGACACCACTAGTGAACTGTGGACACCGGTCCATTCTTTTCACTACAAGAAAAGTTCTGATAGACAACGTCTCAAAATCGTCCGCTAAGGGGTATTTTTCGTCGCCTATGGGCCTAACCCGATGATATGGGTTCCGTTGTCGAAACTGCGTCACGCAAAGTCCTACGACGATTTTTTCGGTCCGTCGCGCTTGGGCGCCCTTCCGCCACGGAAAATCGGACCGTTGCAGAAGTGTTTCCGGGGCCCGTTGACTCGCCGACGTCATGCAAATTGACACGTGGCGGACGCCGTTAACCGGCGGCTAACGGCGTTAACCGCCGAAACCCCGTGGTAGATGGTAGGCCCACACGAGGCCCGCCACGTCTTAAGCGGGCCGGCCCATTAAGTTTGCGGGCCGGGCCAGCTGACTTAGTTTGACCGGTCAACTATATAGCCGGGCTGGTCCATTAGTTACGTGGGCCGGGCCTAACCTCTAAGGTTGATCGGTCAAAAGATTAATGGGCCGGCCCACTAAGCATGTGGGCCGGCCGAATGCACTCGTTTGACCGGTCAACAGCAAAAGGGCCGCCCACAAAACATGTGGGACCCACTTTCATGTTATCGGGCCGGCCCATTTACCATGTGGGGTCCACCTTAAAGCAAGTGGGCCGGCCCAAGAAGTTATTGGGCCGGCCCAATTAGCATGTGGGTCCCACTTTCTCGCTATCGTGCCGGCCCATTTAGTATGTGGGGTCCACATTAGATCAAATGGGCCGCCCACCAAGCCGATGGGCCGGGCCAAAAGCACAGTGGGTCCCACTTTCCGTTAATGGGCCAGCCCATTTAGTACGTGGGGTCCACCATACAGCAAGTGGGCCGGCCCAACAAGATAGTGGGCTGGGCCAAAAACACAGGTGGGTCCCACTTTCCAGTTAAAGGGCCGACCCATTTAGTATGTGGGGTCCTCCATATAGCAAGTGGGCCGGCCCAACACGCTAGTGGGCCGGGCCAAAAACACAGGTGGGGCCCTCTTTCCTCTTATAGGGCCGGCCCATTTAGTATGTGGGGTCCACCATATAGCAAGTGGGCCGGCCCAACACGCTAGTGGGCCGGGCCAAAAACGCAGGTGGGTCCCACTTTCCTCTTAAATGTGGGGTCCACCTTGTAGCAAGTGGGCCGGCCCAACAAGACAGTGGGCTGGGCCAAAAGCACAGGTGGGTCCCACTTTCCTGTTAACGGGCCGGCCCATTTAGTATGTGGGATCCACCACAAAAGAAATTGGCTGGCCCAACTAGTTAGTGGGCCGGCCAAGTAGTGGGTGGGGTCCAACTTAAAGCAAGTGGGCCGGCCCAATTAGAGTGTGGGGTCCACCGTAAATCAAGTGGGCTGGCCCAATAAGTAAGTGGGCCAGCCCGTTTAGTTGCTGTTTATATGCCGACATAATAGGCGCTTTAGGATTTTGCGGGCCGGCACATACGTGATTTCGGTTAATTTGGCCGTTTAAGGGATGGGAATTCGTGATTTAGATACTGAGAATATTTACGCAGCAATGATTTCTGTCGGATAGCCTCACTTACCACAAGCAACAAAGAAAAAATGCGCGAAAGAACTATAAAAACTAACTAAATATTACATCGACGTACACGGCTTTGAAAAAATATTACGTAACCCGGAGAAATTGAATGGTAATTAAACCTAGCAATACAATGAAGCGATCCGGCAATCTTTTAAGTTGTCCATGCAGCACCTATATCCGAAACAAAGACATTACAAGTTAAGACAAAGAACAATTGAAAGGCAAAGACACTACAATATTGTTTGCCAAAGAATTTGGAACTCATCATTTCGTCGTTATAACAAGATCATTGTAATGCGCACAATAAGCAAACAAAGAGTGCATGCCGCATACCAACGACCCAATATAACGAGCATGTTAGAATGAAACAAAGAGACTTACTACTCGTCGAGTCCCATGCAAACCAACATGTTCAGGGAGTACAAAATTGGCATGAACAACATAATAGCAGGTTATAAATTTTGTAACAACGATCGACCAAGATGAAGTTATGATGGCTACATCTACAGAAGCGAGGAATGTAAACAAAAAATAGAAGTTACGATGGCAAAAGCTAAAGAGGAGGGAATGTGAACCAACATGTGCCAAGTGCAATTACTTCATTTTGGCCGTGAACTAAATAATACTCCCGAACTTGTAGTGAAGGGGATGCAAATCAAGATGTTTCGGGATATAAACTTGTAATAAGCAACACATAGAGGATAGTTAATGCCGGAGCTTAGGATGGACCGGATACGTAATATAGTGGGATCACCTGTGAACTTGTATAAGAGGGAATGCAAACCAATATATTCAGCATTCCATATGTGAGCGTCATGCCAAGTCAGAGAAACAAGTCAATAATGCAGCTTTTGAAGAACAAGATGGCACGCAAAATTATTATCTAGTAATATGACAAGTTTATTTGTACTACGAGCTAGATAGCGGAGTGATAGCATGCCAAACTAAGTCCTTACTTTGTTAGCTTACAATGAAGTAGATACAAAACAATGGCATCACCCGTAGTACAGGGTATGCAAGCCAACATGTTCATGGAGTAAAAACACTA
>NC_061513.1:152969031-152981436 GCF_022539505.1 Lolium rigidum
TGTGAATGAGATATGGACCTTGCTATGTTCTGTTGTACTACTCTGAGGGATGTGATATTTGCGGAATGGTACTTCGCGAATGTTATATCAACGACTGGCATACTACAACATGCAGTGGTATGCAGGGTCACCACAGGCGCTGACGCTCTGCACGCCACCGCTCGCCCATCTCCTCCGCCCGGCGCCGCCACTCCTCTTCCGCCGTGGCGGCGTTGAACACCGCTATGGTGTCCACTAGCGCCGCCTCCTCCCACGCCTCGTTCTCTGCAGCTTCCGGGTTGATGTTGAACTGTGGTGCTGGAGGTGGTGGAGGTGGTGGTGGAGACGGTGCTGGAGGGAACTGGCCGGCGCCGGGGTGGTTCATCATTACGCAGGTGGTGTTTATGCGATGAGGGCTGTGATTGCGGCGGAGAAAGGGGTGCCAGCGGCTGTGGTTGCTACCATTGAGCGGGAAGACCTTTTATAGACGTCGACGTCGCCAGAAGAGGCGGGAAGATAGCGCAGGAAGAGGCTAGAAGCGGCGGGAAGAAAGCGCGGGAACGCGCGGTGGCGTGCGCACGCCGACGACGCGTGGAGACTGCGTAGCACCAACGAGACGTCTCGCTTGCCCCTCCGTCGCCATTAAGGCAAAGCTACAACGCTTCATTTGTGAGTCGCTGACGCGTCGGTCCCGCCACTCCCCGCTTCGCATTTCGTTGTGTTCGGCGTGCCCGGAACGTCCTCTCTGGAGCTGGACACCGTATTGGACCACGCCGGATGAAAAGAGCCTTTGGGGCGTGCGGCTGTTAACGGATTTTGTCTGGCAGGCCCTAAATTCTTTTGGGGCTGCTTTCGGGACGCGGCTCGAGCAGGCTAGTTAGGACGTACGGAGGCTAGAGAGCAATCAATTTTGACAAAACCAAACATATATATCTGAATAACTTATTCTCGAAAAGATTTTACGACATCTTTTTTCCAACTTCGTACCAGACGGAGCCATGCTCCATAGCACAACCCCGCCTAGAATGGAACTATGCACTATCCGATGTGGCGGTTATCACCAGATGCGAGCTCCGTTGGCCGCAACGTCGTATGTAGGTTGGATCTGTTGGCCGCGACGCCGTTTGTACCTTAGCTCCGCGGCGAAACGTGCTCTTAGATGCCAACTTTGCCATGCTAGTATAACGCCATTTTCAGCGGCACCAAGCATGATGCATGAAGGTCGTCCCCAACGATGCCGTTTGCTCCATGTGGAACGGAGGCATACCCTGTACATGTACATGATGTTCAGAATACACCTAGGGCACGGCACCCCATCCTGTGTCCGGGAGCCGTCGGCTCTTCGATCCCCTCTGCGGTGTGACCACCCCTTTGGAAGTTGAAGGCCTTCCTGCTCTTTTGCGCTAGTTTCAGTTTCGTCGCAGCCTGTTGCTGTTTGCGTTTAAGAAATGTTGTAGTTTTCTTTTCGCTTAGTTCTTTTTCTTAAAATCATGCCTGTAGTGAACCTTGTGACTCGGTGGGGGTTTCATTGATCTATCAATGGAACCGGGGAGGAAAGTCCCTATTGATGTAAAAAAAATATTTAGAATACACATGACAAACATAGTTCACAAGACTATGCAACTACGAAAGTTTGCAAATCAGGATATAGCAAAATTATCAAACATAGTCCATATACAGAGGGTTTACCAAGTGAGATAGGGTTGAGCCACAAGGTTTTAAAATATAAATGTTCACTAAATAGACGGGTTTGAGCCCTAAGGTTTACAACATAAAAGTTCACGAAATAGATGGGGTTGAGCTGGTTCGTAGAAATAGATAGGGTTGTGGCATAAGGTTTGTACTGAGTATAATGCCCGTACTTTCCCTTCCGCTTACTCACATCTTGTGCCGCTTTCTCTTCCCTTGCAAGACGAGCCTTCTATCTCTAGTTCCCACTCTTTTACCTTCTTAGCATCTTCTACTAGTTTTAGATGGTGCTTTTTCACGAACTTCTTCAAGCCCATGTTTGCATCCTCGTCTGATAGCGATGCCTCTCCTCCTCAGCTTGCTCCTCAATCCTCTTCCTCTTAGCTTTAGCCCAACACCTTTTGACCTGAAGTTCCTCTCACGTCGGCATCTTTGATACGTCCGCGCCACATGACATCATCTGCATATGAGAGCACATTTTCCGAGCGTTCCACCGCGCTTCGAAATGGCTAAGGACCTTGGCTCCATCGTGGGCCGAGCCAAGTTACATAGCACAGCTCTGCGAACAACGGGTCCAAGCTCATGCGAAGACCACAACACCATCCTACGCTGCGTTGTGCTCTCGAGCATGGCTCCATCTAGTGCGTAGCCAAACAAAAAGGTTATTTCGTGAATTCATTTTGGGGACAAGTTATTTTGAGAGATCTTTTTAGATATAGGTCATTTTTATTAAAATTGAGTCGAGCGCCTCGCAAAATCGGGTTTTTTTCTTTTTTGACAAATCTAATTGTTTTGCGAAGCTAATATTTCGATCACCTCGGCAAAACTATTTTGGAATCTATTTTTTACATAACTAACCTCTTTACGAAGCTAATACCTCAACTTTTGACAAAATTATTTCAAAATCTCACTCTGCTCTCTGCGCCAAATGAGAACGGCCTTGAAGTTGTGCATGTCGGCGCCGGGACTGTCCTGCGCCGTAGCAGGGTTGACACCAATCCGCACGGAGCCGAATTGAGGTAGCATCAACGGCATTGGCGCCGAACACCTTGAACCGTTTCTGCTTGGTTTATTTGGCCCCGAAGTATACAACTTTAGCCTTGCTTTTAATGGCACCGAACTTACGCGTTAGATTTAAAAATAGTTTCGTCCTAAGATTAGTTTTGTTTAGGGATTAGATTTATAAAAAAATGCAAAGTCAAGCAAATAAAGAAATACTACATTTACCCGAGGAGTGCGCGGTGTGCATATTTTTTTCGAAATAGGTGTATCCCCGGCCTCTGCTTCGGTTGATGCACACAATCTTTTATTTAAAAAAGTGAATATGCGCGCGTGTGCATATATACATGGCGTCGCTTGCCGCTCCAATATTGGGCAGCTGGTCAGTGGCGAATCCAGCCTATTTCGTTAGGGTGGGGCAGACCTTACTTAGATGGGATTTTATATTTATATTTATTTTTTTCTATATAAGATATATGGGCTGGGCCAAATCTTAGGGTGGGGCCAGCCCCACCCGTCCACCCTGTTGGCTCCGCCACTGCAGCTGGTACGGTATGTGCGTGGGTACAGGCCAGTATGTGTCCAACGTGTGTAGTCATGTAGATTGGTGATTGACATGTGGGCTTTATCATAAGACTGCTCATAGTGGAGAGTAACTTAGTCTAGTAACATATGTTTACTATCTTCACAGTGGGTAGTAACTTAGATGTGGTTTCATGCAATGTGTCATTAATTATGTTGTAGACTCATATTGCTTTGGGATGTGTGATGTTATGATAACATAGCTAATTACCACTTCACTCTCTTTCTTCTTTTATTGTCATGCCGTGTCACCAAAATGCCTTGAGACGTGTGATGTTACCACCTATGTTACCCCCACTATGAGCAGTCTAAGCTAAGCTGTAGTTGGCCTTCATGGGGCTTGCTTAAACCTGGGTACGGTAATCATGGCGCTTAATCGTCATTGGATTCCCGTTTTCAAAATTTTGAGGGATCGATCAACAATCATTTTTTTGGGGCTTCCACCTATAACGCGGATACAAGAGGCACATGCAACCTGGTGACTAGACTCAAGCGGCGTGGTTCCGGAATTTGTGCAAGCTCCATTGCAAGCTACACGTGTTTGGGTGTGACTGAGTGAAACAATGGGCTGCTCGATGGCACGCCTCCTCTCCCTCTATTTCTATTTATATGCACAAGGACTTGAGGTACAAATCAAGATTACAAGTATTGTTACACAAGAAATATCCCTAACTAATCTTGGTTAGCCGCACGGGAGGATGTCTCCCTAACACGCCCCCGCAGTCTGAACTCGGTGCTTCGCCGACGTGAAGACTGGATCGAAATTCATGAAATAAGACAGACGGTAGCCCCTTAGTGAAGATGTCAGCAAACTGAGAACTGGAGGGTACATGTAGCACTTGCAGAGCCCCAAGAGCCACCGTCTCACGCACAAAATGTATGTCAAGACGTCAAATCATGCCTGGCTGACGGATGCTACACCGAGTCCTGCCTATTCAAGAGGTGCTACACACAACAGATCCTCTGTGGTGGCATTGACAACACAAGGGCTATGTGAATCTCGACGGTCTTGCCAACATCCTTCAACAGTTCAGGGAGATTACTGGTCTGGTGACCAATGTGGCAAAGAGCTCCATCGCCCCCATCCAATGCTCTGACATCGACCTGGATGGAATTCTGGACATCGACCTGGATGGAATTCTGGCAAACTTCCCAGCGGCCACAACCCCCTTCCCCATAAAGTATTTGGGGCTGCCTATCTCTCTTGGACGACTCAAGAGGGCAGATCTTCAACCCTACATCGACAAAGCGGTTGCACGCCTGAACCCTTGGAAGGGAAGATTTCTAAATCGCGCGGGTTGCACCGCTCTAGTTAAGTCGGTGCTCTCCACTATGTCGATCTTCCTGTTGACAGCCTTGAAAGCTGACAAGGGCATTCTTAAGGCCTTTGCAAAGATCAGCCACGGCATGCTTTGGGCTTCTCAGGAGACGTTTTCGCGGAGGGAAGTACAAAGTCAACTGGCAAAAGGTTTGCCGACCCAAGGAGCTTGGCGGGCTTGGGATTCTGGACATGGAAAAATTCTCTCGTGCCCTGAGACTCAGATGGCTTTGGTACGAATGGACAGCCCCAGAAAAGCCATGGGTGGGTTCAGAAACACCAATTGATGCCTCGGATTTGGACCTCTTCAACGCCGCTACTACAGTCACCATCGGCGATGGCGCAAAAGCCTCCTTCTGGTCTTCTTCTTGGCTTAATGGTACCCCACCTAAAGACATGGCCCCTCTTATATATGTCGCGTCCAAAAGGAAAAGACCGGACTGTCCGAGACGCCCTTGAAGGTCACAACTGGGTGGCTAACATTTCGGTTGAGGCTTTCACCGTCGATCATATGGAGCAATACGTTCGCCTTTGGGATCTCCTTTCGGCTGTCCAACTATCGCCAGGCACGGAGGACTCCATAGTTTGGACACTGACTCCCAATGGATGCTATACGGCCAGCTCTGCCTACAAAGCTCAGTTCTTGCCCGCTTTGCCTTGCTCTTTTGGTAAAATCGTTTGGAAGCCTTGGGCCCCACCAAAATGCCGTTTCTTTGCATGGCTTGCGGTACAAAACCGCCTCTGGACTGCTGACCGTCTTGCCAAACGAGGATGGACGCATCAACCTTTTTGTCAGCTATGCAGATGCTCCCAGGAAACGACTCGGCACTTGCTCTTCGAATGTCGCTTCTCTAAGAGAATATGGATTGCTGCGGCTTCCTGGCTGGACTGCCCGGACCTTATTCGCTGCCTCGGTGCGGGGAGGTCTAAAGTGATGGACTACTGGCATGCTATCGCAAAACCACCACCTCCTCTCCCAAAGGTTTACGAACCGCAATCATGCTTATCAGTCGGGAGATCCGGAAAGAGAGGAATAAGCGAGTCTTCAACAACAAATCTTCCTTGCCCTCGGTGGTCATGCAGAAGATCAAGGATGAAGGAAAGGATTGGATCCTTGCCGGCGCTAAGAACCTGGCGGAGCTTATAGGCTGATCGTGTTTGTATCTTTTAGGGGCGGGTTCTTCTTTCCCGCCTTCTCTTTTTTTCTTTTGTGGCTTTTGCCACCCCCTGTTTGCTTCTCCTATATTAATATAGGCAAAAGATTTTTTGCCCGTTTTCAAAAAAAAAAAGAATCTCTGCCCTAAAGATGGACCAACGTTTTCATGGAGGTGTTGGCTTCTGAAGCGAGAGCATAAGACGCTCGTCAAGGGTTTGCTAGACCGGTTATGAGCTCATGGTTTCACCATAGGGTGACTGAGGGATGCTCCCAGTAATTAGCTGGTGGGGCGTTGTTTTTGTTTACTCCGGTTCTAGACGTTGCCTGGTGGCTTCGGACTTTGTGATGTATGGTTTTAATAGTTTCATGTTGAATAACTTTTAAATAAAGATTATTTTGATGCAGAGGCCAAGGCTTTGTTCCAACTTTCGAGAAAAAAATAGAGAGCTTTCTTGGTTGCTCGTCTACTACTTCAGTAAGAAAACAGGTGCTGATATCAGTCTTCGCGCTTGCTGCCGTGACTGTGAGCCTCGTTAATGTGCCTGGAAGGAGCGCTCCAAATTTGAACTGAACCCACAATAAGAATTATCAAACTTTGACAATGGTATGTTTTTTTAATCTCTTTTCAGTTTGACATTTTGCCAGCTCAAGAACCCACTAGCCATCTGCTCAAACTCTACTAAACGTATCGAGGTTCAAAGTATGCCTAGATACGTTTATTCCACGGCGATCGAAATAGTGGCTTTGGAACTAAACAAACCTGGCCGGATGTTTCGTGCGAAATCTCCCACAGCCCCGGCGCCATGTGGATCGATGCGGCCAAAATCCAGGCATAAAGCTTGTGGTGGCATTCTTGCGCCGTTGCGCGAGTACCCAAGAGCGTAACATATACGAGGCCATGTGGAAGGTAGTCCCCCCTTGCCTAAATCAAATCTAACCTACCACGCAAATCGGCTATGTTCATCCTCTTGGAGACCCGCCGGAAGAATTTCAAGCTTACGTGTGGCAAATGAGAGTTGTTAATTTGGAAGCGGCTAACGTACTACAATATTAACGGCATAATGAGCATCATCTGTAGTGCATGACTTAGAGCATCTCTAACAGAGCCCGTAAATCCCGCCGGAACTGAACTTTTCCGGAAGATTTACGGGTTCGGGCCGAATCGCGCGTGGAACATAGCCCGAAAAAATGGACCTGCCCGTAAAAGAAGTTCAGGGGCCCGAGAAACACCCCGCACGCCCCGTATTAAAAGGGGCCGCGGAGGGGAGTTCGGTTCGTAAACCCTACTCCCCTCCGCCGCTTTCACTCCTGTCGCCGCCGCCTGCCTCCGCTCCGGCGAGAGATTCCGCCCCCTCCGACGCCGCTCCGCCACTTCGGCCACCACCACTCCGTCTGAAATGGCGTTTAAGACGCGTGGGTAGGGGAGGTGGCCGAATCGGCGGCGGAAGATCACCTCGGCGTCCGTCGGGTGCACGGGCAGCGGCGGAGCGCGCCAGGCGGTTGCGCTTCGACGACGCATGGAAGCGGGCCGGCCGGAAGTGGCCGGAACTAATGGTGCGCCATCAAGCGCGCGAGGAGGCGGCTGCGGAAGGAGAAGCGGAGGCGCCCCCGCTGTCGGCTCGTGCAGTCCACCGCTGCCGGCGCTGCCCCCGCGCGGCAACGACGACGACGACGCCGACGGGCCGCCTCTAGGCTGCAGGAGCACCTCCGAGGCAGCGACCGTCGAGGTGGCGGCGCTCATCGTCGCCTAGGAGGAGCCGGCGACATTAAGCGCCCCGGTGACAGTATAGTCACTCAGGGGACTAAATCTAGTCTAAATTAGGCCCCTAGTATCCAATGTAGGTCCAATATGCATGTATTTTGCCCCTAGTATTGTAAATTATGAACGAATTCAGCTTGATCGGATGAAATTGAGTGCAATCGCGAGTTTTGATTTCCTGCGACATTTGATTTCCGCGTTTTCGGTTCACGTTTTCGGTTTCTGTTCTGCGCCGTGACTAAATCCGCTCGTAATTTGATTTTCGGGAGACTAAACTCACTTTTTTTTTGTTCGGAAACATAGAGGCTCTGCTAGAATGCTCTTAGGCGGGGTAAAAGGCTTCGCTTGTATGTGTTGGCGACTCCTTGTGATTCATGTTTACGCCCACGCCGCACGGGCGTATATATCCTGCTTTTAGCAGCATACAGCCGACAGCCCTCTGTGGTTTTGCTTCAGTGTTTCCCTTTCTAACTTTGCCTTCGATCTAGGTCTTCTAATACCTTTTTGTGTGCTAACTTAACCCTCAGTTTTAATGGTGAATGGAGGTTTATGGGAACACCAGAGCACACCTCGGGCACAATTGTTACAGATCAACACATTTTTGAGAAAAAATAACTGTGCTAAATTGACACGTCGTGCTTTTCATATATTGATCTATGTGTAGACAGTCTCGTTGGCCGTCGCTGTTGATGTCACTCCGAAAGGGATGCTGCTATGCAACGTCATCTCTCCTAATCTAGAGGACATGCTGACTCAAAGCAAAAGGCAGCAAGTGATTATCCAGCGTCAACACATCGATCTTCTTAAGATCATCTCGATTTTAAAAGGAACAATTCTCAATTGAGGCGCATGCACTGTGCACCGATAGCTAGTACCTCACCGGCGCTGACGCTGCATGTGATTTGAAAGCATGCTCCGTCAAAATCCGCAAGATGGTGCCCTTCTTTGGAACAGATCTGAAATTCAGTTGTCTGAGACAATGAGCCAACTTTCCCTGTAAACAAAGAACCTGGCTAGGATCAACGGAAAAGACCATTCTTTTTAACAGAAACCTCACTGTCCCTGAAAAGGATTAAAGCCGAAAACATCACACAATTCCATGATGGATGCACGGGCACGTCCCATACCAACCAGTCTTAGTGGGCATGACAGGGCGATGATCCGGACGCAATCTTTTCTTAGCTGTTCACTCTATCCGTATCCGATCTGACAACAAATTAGCAGCAATGCAGATTAGGATAGAGCGGCTTTAGGGCAGATTTATGCTGTCTGTCCAGCAGAGAGCCTGTTTGGCAAGCACCTAATCTGAGTTTAGGTACTTACCTGAAAAGCAGAGCGTTTTTAGTCGGATTGAACGCAAGCATTGCGCAACTTGCCCGATTTTGTGGAAAAGAAGCTGATGGAGCTACAGGCTTACGGCTTTGCGCTGATTGTAGCAGCCGCTGAAGTGAGGTCAGTGTCCAACTGCCAATCGGCTTGGCGTAATTACAGTGCCGGCGTCAGATTTGCCATCTATTTCTGATGAATCGGAGGGACCCGAGGAAGGGGTACTGCCAGGAGCAGTACGTATGATAGGCTAGTCTTCCAAATTTCGATCGAGCAATGAATGAGCACTTCAGAACACTCTGCCACTTGACATGTCAGAACTAAGTTAAGAATATACATGGGACACCTCAAGAACTTGTTATAGATGTGCAAGAGTGAATTCCACGTTTTACCTTGGCATCTCCAACGGGGCGAAGCTTCCGTTTGCATCCATGCGGTTGAAAATTCCTGCGGGGCAACGCATAGTGATCAGGCCGTCTGTGGAGACGTAAACGTGGCCCAAATATGTGGCACGTTTGCGTCTCTGCGGATGCTGCGCGGTCGCGCGGCGCGTCCGTTCGCTTCTCCCATGGCATGACCCTGGCTCGAGTCGGCTACGATTTAAGCACAACAATTGCCGGGAAAGGCAACCGCCGGAGTGGTAACCGCGTCGATCGACGCGCGAACCACCGCGGAAGAGCAACCGCAACCCCTTCGGTATCTGCGCTGCCATTAATCCCCACTCAATAAGATCCCTACGTTTGTGCATAAGGATCTCCAACCGTCCTGCGCCATTCATCACTACGACTGAGCCATGAGCAACCTATCTTTGCCATCAGACACCGATAGCGAGGGGAAGCCGCCGGGAAGGCGTCATTGGTGGGATAGAACTGCCACGCTGAGCAGCTCTAGCTCCCCGCCAACGGACACCCAGGAGGAGGTGGGGGAGGCCGTCGCCAACGACGGCCAGGATGAGGAGGGGGGCGCCGTTTCCGACGACGGCTAGGAAGAGGAGGAGGAAAAGGAAGAGGATGAAGATGCAAGGTGGAGACGGCTGGAGGCGGAAGAGGCGGCCGAGGAGGCGGCGCCGGCAAAGAAGGAGGCAAGGGCCCGGGCGAAGGCGCATGCGGAGGCGCATCATGCATGCACCAACGACGACGAAGACATCAATGACTACTCGTCGGAGGGGGACACAAGCTTGTCGAACGCGTCGACCGACACTAGCTCTTCCGAGGAGGTGACCAGCATGAAGCGTCTCCGTGAAGAAGAAGAAGTACCTAGTTTAAAAGTTAGTTTGGATATATTTTTCGTGGTTTGTATGTTAAGTTTGTTTCAACATGTTGCACTAATTTCAAATCCTCGATTCTACCTATAAATGTGATTATCTCAATCGTGTCTACCATGGTGAACATTTTTTTGTCTCTACTTTCAAAATAGAGAACATGTTGACCTCGTCGGATGAAATGCGTCGGCCCGCTGGGGCTGCCCACCGACGCAAACAGACGCATCTCGGCTTGTCGACCATTTCGGTGTTCGCGGGCTAACGCAAACGAACGAAGCCTGTCGATTTTGGTGTCCGATTGAAGGGATTCGTAGCATAGAAAACAAAAAAATTCCTACCGCAAGAACGAAAACACCAAGATCTAATCTAGTAGATGGTAGCAACGAGAAGATCATGAGACTAACCCTCGAAGATTTCCAAAGCCTAACGAGATTAGATCTCGTGGTGGATGTAGTCGATCACTTGTCGCTTGCAAAAGCGCGTAGAAGATCTTGACCGCTTGCAAAAGCGCGTAGAAGATCTTGACGGTGCCACAATCGGGCAGCACCTCCGTACTCGGTCACACGTACGGTGTTGATGAAGACGACGTCCTCCTCCCCGTTCCAGCGGGCAGCGGAAGTAGTAGATCCTCCTCGGAATCCCGGCAGCACGACGGCGTGGTGGCGGTAGTGGTGGAGAACTCCGGCAGGGCTTCGCCTATGCGCTGCGGGAGTATTATGTGGAGGAGGAGAGGCTAGGGTTTGGGGAGAGGGGGGCTTGGGCGCCGGCCACTTGGGGGCTGCGGCCAAGGGTGGCTAGGTGTGGCCGGCCCCTCCCCTATGCTCTTCATTATATAGGTGGAAATCCCCAAGAGTTGTAGTCCAAGTCTTCGAATAAGACCCCAACAACAAAACCTTCCAAAAGTGGGAAACCTACTCAAGGGGGGAGTCCTACTCAAGGTGGGGCTCCCACCTTTCCTTGAGGTGGGTTGGCCGGCCACCAAGGTGGAGCCCACCTGGGACTCCTCCCCCTTAGGGATTGGCTGGCCATGCAAGGTGGAGTCCCTCCGGGACTCCACTTTCCATGGTGATTTCTTCCGGACTTTTCTAGAACCTTCTAGAACCTTCCATAAATGCACCGGATCATTTCCAAACTTGGAAAGTGACTTCCTATATATGAATCTTATTCTCCGGACCTTTCCGGAACTCCTCGTGATGTCCTGGATCCCATCCAAGACTCCGAACAAAACTTCGAACTCCATTCCATATTCCATATCTACTTAAACGACATCAAACCTTAAGTGTGTCACCTTACGGTTCGCGAACTATGCAGACATGGTTGAGACTTCTCTCCGACCAATAGCGGGATCTGGAGATCCATAATGGCTCCCACATATTCAACGATGACTTAGTGATCGAATGAACCATTTACATACAATACCGATTCCCTTTTTCACGCGATATTTTACTTGTCCGAGGTTTGATCATCGGTATCTCTATACCTCGTTCAACCTCGTCTCCTGACAAGTACTCTTTACTCGTACCGTGGTATGTCATCTCTTATGAACCATTCATATGCTTGCAAGCCAATTAGACGATATTCCACCGAGAGGGCCCAGGAGTATATCTATCCGTCATCGGGATGGACAAATCCCACTGTTGATCCATATGCCTCAACTCATACTTTCCGGATACCTAATCCCACCTTTATAACCACCCATTTACGCAGTGGCGTTTGATGTAATCAAAGTACCCTTTTGGCATAAGTGATTTATATGATCTCATGGTCGAAAGGACTAGGTAACTATGTATCGAAAGCTTATAGCAAATGAACTTAATGACATGATCTTATGCTAAGCTTAATTGGGTGTCATTCACATAATGTTATAACCTTGTTATTAATAACATCCAATGTTCATGATCATGAAACTATGATCATCTATTAATCAACAAGCTAGTTATACAAGAGGCTTACTAGGGACTCCTTATTGTTTACATAACACAGATGTATCAATGTTTCGGTTAATACAATTATAGCATGGTATGCAAACATTATCATAAACACAAAGATATATTCTAATAACCATTTTATTATTGCCTCTTGGGCATATCTCCAACAGTCTCCCACTTGCACTAGAGTCAATAATCTAGTTTACATTTGTAAAGATATAACACCTTGGCCTTCCGGTGCTTTATCATGTTTTGCTCACGGGAGATGTTTTAGTCAACGGATCTGACATGCTCAGAAACGTATATATTTTGCAATTCATTTGCGTCTTCACGCATCACTCATTTTCCAAATGAGTCGGTGAAAGATCGAGATGTCGCCTAGAGGGGGGTGAATAGGCAATTAAAAAC
>NC_061513.1:152981536-153042965 GCF_022539505.1 Lolium rigidum
AGCCGGAGGCCTTGGTGCGGGGACGCTTTGTAGGTCGAGGGGCCGCCTTGCGAGGTGCCTGTTCCTCTTCCTCCTCGTCGTCATCCGGAACCTCCTCCGCCGTGTCTTCGGTGACGGGGACGCGGAGAATGGTGCGAAAGTCTTCCTCCGCCAAAGTATTGAGCTGGAGGGAAGATGAATAAAAGTTAAGATAAACATCCAAAAGCTTGTGAAGTTTGAAACAATGAAAAGGACGAAGCTTACCGGAGGACATTGGTCGTTTGTATAGATGTCTTTGGTCAGTTCCGGGACCCGTTGGCCCCTCGGAATCTTCACCGAGTGTCTTGATCCTTCTCTTCGCAGAGTCGACCTGGAAGGTCGTGGCGGGTAACCCGGAGAAGATCATCCGCCCCGGTATAAGCGCACATCGGCGCGCGTTGTAGCGTAGAGGTCTGGATTCTCCGAGAAAACCAGCCTAAGTGTGAGCTGGGCTCCTGCTAGTCCGTCGTGGACTAGCCGGGAGATTCTCCGCGCAGCCTTCTCCGGACTGGGGTCCGGGCGAGCGAAGGGACAAAACTCCAGCCTTGCAAGCTCTTCCGGAGGTTCGTTGACAAGCCGGGGCAGGCCTTCATGAACTTTCGGAACCGAGGCATTCTTCTCATAAAACCATCCGGCGTTCCAGCACCGGACGGATTCGTGTGAGTCATGAGGGGGTACATGCGACTAGGGCGGAGCATAAACGTCATGCTTCCGCTAGCTCACCATAGCTTTCTCCTTGGTTTCTTTCTTCACCCGGAAAAAGAATTGCCACAACTTGACGTCTGGCCGGATCCCAAGATGTCCTTCGCAGAGAGTCACGAAGTTGGACAAAAGAAGGTATGAATTCGGGCAAATGTTGTGGGGCTGGAGCCCGTAGGTGCTGAGGATGGAGAGGAAAAATTCCGAACAAGGAAGTGAAAGTCCGCGTTCCACCCAAGCCTTAGTCATAACAACTTCTCCGGCTTCTGGCTTGGGGACGACGGAGTCACGTGTGAAGCTCCAATGTGAGGAGATCATTCCTTCGTTCTGGAGCTCTCTAAGCTCCACATCGGTAGTTTCGCAAGGCCACCATTGACCTCGTTCTCCTTCACGGATCCGGGCCTTGGACGCCTTCTTGTTTTCCGCCTCCCCGCACCTTTGCCGCCATCCGAGCTTGTCCCTCGAGTTCTTCTTGGAGCTCTTGAAGGGTAGGAATCCGGCTTGGAGCGGTGCCTGGAAGATGCGGAAAAAGGTTGAGCTAGTCCGATGTCGGAAACATACGGTGGTAGGAATGATATGGGATCCGGGCATATGGGTTCTATCTCGATTGGGATCCGGGCTACTCGAAGAGCTACCCAGTGCAAAGTGACGATTCGAGTGGCATGCTTCCGGCTGCACCCATACAAAGTGTTTGAGTACCCGGAACACTAAGCCTATCTTCTACACTAGGTTGTCTTCTACAAAGCCGATGAACTTACCGCTAATGGCGCGGTGGCTCGACGGAGCTCCGGCGGAGATGAGGTCGCCGAACTTGAAGGAAATCGACCCGCGTGGCCACGAATCGGCGGCGGAGCGAGTTTCTCGTTCAAACGTGAGAATCTTGGTGCGAAGGGAGCCTAGGTTCGGCGGCGCGCGAAGTTCACCGTGACGAAGCTCGCCGGAGTCAAGATCCGCGGCGGCGCAGCGCGAGGAGGAAGACGATGTGGTGAGAGGGGGTGAAAGAATGAGTTTTTACCGGGCCGCGGGGTATTTATAGGCCGCGCTCGGAGATTCGGGATCCGGATCCGACGGTGGAAACCGAACGGTCGCGCCGTTGGATGGATGACACGTGTTTAGGTCAAATGCGGTAAAACGACGTGGAGGTAATTTAACCATGCACTCCCGAAAATTCCGGCTGAAGATTGGCATCTGCGAAATTTTAGCGCGGGAAATAGGGAAGTTATGCGCGGGAAATACGGGACTTCCGTTGTTGAGCATGATCTGAAGATGAAGGATTTCCGAAGCCGTTTGAGTCTTTTAAGATTCCGGATATAATTTGTCTCTCATTCGAGCGGGGAGTAACCTGGAGATGTTCTTTTGAATGTCGATGGATGAAGTCCCGCGGGGTGGAAGCATTTTCCGGCTATAAGTTGGAAAAAAGAAGAAAATGCAAAGTTGGAGCTCTTCAAGTTTCTCCACGTTGCCAACGTTTGCCGGAGATTGTGTTGGATCGGCAAGGCGGAAACTGCAGGCGAAACTCGGAGAACTCTGGGGGCTACTGTTGTGGGTATACTTCATGGGTGTACCATCGACAGTGCCTAGATCCGGCAAGCCCGGGTGGCCCACGACGGTGATGAGGCATGTGGCCCATCGGGCGGCCCGAGCTTGTCGTTGATCATGAAGGAAGAAGTCCAGTCCAGGATCAGCAGGCCGGATCCGCACCGACATAGGAGTGACCCGGATCCATGGAGGCCCATGAGGAACCCGGATCCAGGACGACGTGTATGGAAGGCGGATCCGTGACGTGCACGGCAAGATATTGTACCGTAGTTAGGCTATCTGTAATCCGGCTAGGACTCTCCGTGTAAACCCTAGATCCGTGCGCCTTTATAAGCCGGATCCCGGAGCCCTAGAGGCACAACCACAACTCATTGTAACAACGCGAAAGCGCCCGGATAATTCCGGCACAAGCGCAGTAGGGCCCCGTCATCGTGCGTGTGTTCCGAAGCTGGGTAACTCGCGTACCACCGTCCCGTGTGCTCTCCGCCCAATGGCCCCTACTTCTTCTCCCCCTCGTGAGGATCCCTCCTCCGAGGTACCGTCGATTAGGCAACGACACATACTAAGGACGATCACTTCATGGATATGTGAATATCGTTAGTGCCCCAATAGTTGGAGGATTGGGACGCCTTGCGTCCTCAACCTTCCTACATTCCCATAAAACTTATGAGTTTATGTAGTCTCACCAAATTATATTCTATCATCTTGCAATAAGGTCTTAGATATCACATATATCTCATACCTTGATTATTTCCGAAAACTAAATTTTTAGCTCCTTACTTTTCAAACAGATTTGAACTTCAAGTTTCACGGAGACAAGATAACTTTAGGTACTAATTGAAACCATAGCTCTTTGAATCAACAATGTGAGGTTTACTAAAAGATTGCAATAGGACTTAATCATTTCTTGATTCTTTAACAATACGGTACCAGTCCGTAAAGTTTCTTGTCAGATTTTAACGATATTTCTATCTCAATTACAAGACTAGCGCATGGTAGAAAACGGATGCCAATACTACAAAATTAATTCAAAATACTACTCAGACTAAGTTTATGATAATTAGTTCATGTTTTAATCTAATTACTAATGAACTCCCACTTAATACAACATCCCTCATAGTTGTTAAGTGGTACACGATTCAAATCCACTACACCAAACCGATCATCACGTGAGATGATGTAGCTTCAATGGTGAACATCAACATGTTGATCATATCATCCATATGACTCGTGTTCAACCTTTCGGTTTTCGTTGTCCCGAGGCCATGTCTGTACATACTAGGCTCGTCAAGCAAACCCAAGTATTCCGCGTGTGCAAACATGGCTTACACCCGTTGTATGTGAACGTAGAGTCTATCACATCCGATCATCACGAGATGCTTCGAAACGACGAACTGTAGCAACGGTGCATACGAGGGAGAACACTTTATTATCTTGATATTAATGTGAGGGATCATCTTATAATGCTACCGTCGCGATCTAAGCAAAATAAGATGCATAAAGGATTAACATCACATGCAATTCATATGTGATATGATATGACCCTTTAGTCTTTGCGCCTTTGATCTTCATCTCCAAAGCACGGACATGATCTCCATCATCAACAGGCATGATCTCCATCATCGTCGGCGTAGCGTCAAGATCCATGGCGCCGTCTTCATGGTTATTCACCGTGTGTAGCAACTCTTAAAACTACTTTGAAACAATACTACAACATGAAATATAAAGACAACCATAAGGCTCCTGCCGGTTGCCACAATATAATAATGATCATCTCATACATATTCATCATCACATTATGGCCATATCACATCACCAAACCCTGCAAAAACAAGTTAGACGCCTCTAATTTGGTTTGCATATTTTACGTGGTTTAGGGTTTTCGTGTAAGATCCAATCTACCTACGAACATGAACCACAACGGTGATACTAGTGTTGTCAATAGAAAGAGTAAATTGAATCTTCACTATGGTGGGAGAGACAGACACCCGCAAAGCCACTTATGCAATACAAGTTGCATGTCGAACGTGGAGCAAGTCTCATGAACGCGGTCATGTAAAGTTAGCCCGGGCCGCTTCATCCCACCATGCCGCAAGATGCAAAGTACACGAACTAAAGACAACAAAGCATCAACGCCCACAAAACAATTGTGTTCTACTCGTGCAATCAATCTATGCATAGACACGGCTCTGATACCACTGAAGGGATTCGTAGCATAGAAAACAAAAAAATTCCTACCGCAAGAACGAAAACACAAGCCAAGATCTAATCTAGTAGATGGTAGCAACGAGAAGATCATGAGACTAACCCTCGAAGATTTCCAAATCCTAACGATATTAGATCTCGTGGTGGATGTAGTCGATCACTTGCCGCTTGCAAAAGCGCGTAGAAGATCTTGACCGCTTGCAAAAGCGCGTAGAAGATCTTGACGGTGCCACAATCGGGCAGCACCTCCATACTCGGTCACATGTACGGTGTTGATGAAGACGACGTCCTCCTCCCCGTTCCGGGCCGGGCAGCCAGAAGTAGTAGATCCTCCTCGGAAACCCAGGCAGCACGACGGCGTGGTGGTGGTGGTGGTGAACTCCGGCAGGGCTTCGCCTATGCGCTGCGGGAGTATTATGTGGAGGAGGAGAGGCTAGGGTTTGGGGAGAGGGGGGCTTGGGCGCCGGCCACTTGGGGGCTGCGGCCAAGGGTGGCTAGGTGTGGCCGGCCCCTCCCCTATGCTCTTCTTTATATAGGTGGAAATCCCCAAGAGTTGTAGTCTAAGTCTTCGAATAAGACCCCAACAACAAAACCTCCCAAAAGTGGGAAACCTACTCAAGGGGGGAGTCCTACTCAAGGTGGGGCTCCCACCTTTCCTTGAGGTGGGTTGGCCGGCCACCAAGGTGGAGCCCACCTGGGACTCCTCCCCCTTAGGGTTTGGCCGGCCATGCAAGGTGGAGTCCCTCCGGGAATCCACTTTCCATGGTGATTTCTTCCGGACTTTTCTAGAACCTTCTAGAACCTTCCATAAATGTACCGGATCATTTCCAAACTTGGAAAGTGACTTCCTATATATGAATCTTATTCTTCGGACCATTCCGGAACTCCTCGTGATGTCCTGGATCCCATCCAAGACTCCGAACAAAACTTCGAACTCCATTCCATATTCCATATCTACTTAAACGACATCAAACCTTAAGTGTGTCACCCTACGTGCTTCGCGAACTATGCGTACATAGTTGAGACTTCTCTCCGACCAATAACCAATAGCGGGATCCGGAGATCCATAATGGCTCCCACATATTCAACGATGACTTAGTGATCGAATGAACCATTTACATACAATACCGATTCCCTTTGTCACGCGATATTTTACTTGTCCGAGGTTTGATCATCGGTATCTCTATACCTCGTTCAACCTCGTCTCCTGACAAGTACTCTTTACTCGTACCGTGGTATGTCATCACTTATGAACAATTCATATGCTTGCAAGCCAATTAGACGACATTCCACCGAGAGGGCCCAGAGTATATCTATCCGTCATCGGCATGGACAAACCCCACTGTTGATCCATATGCCTCAACTCATACTTTCCGGATACCTAATCCCACCTTTATAACCACCCATTTACGCAGTGGCATTTGATGTAATCAAAGTACCCTTCCGGCATAAGTGATTTATATGATCTCATGGTCGAAAGGACTAGGTAACTATGTATCGAAAGCTTATAGCAAATGAACTTAATGACGTGATCTTATGCTACGCTTAATTGGGTGTGTCCATTACATCATTCACATCATTCACATAATGATATAACCTTGTTATTAATAACATCCAATGTTCATGATCACGAAACTATGATCATGTATTAATCAACAAGCTAGTTATACAAGAGGCTTACTAGGGACTCCTTGTTGTTTACATAACACACATGTATCAATGTTTCGGTTAATACAATTATAGCATGGTATGCAAACATTATCATAACACACAAAGATATATTCTAATAACCATTTTATTATTGCCTCTTGGGCATATCTCCAACACCGATTTGGGTCGCCCTGTTGAAGATGCTCTTGTAGTTGCGCATTTGTGACATATATTACCCCATTAGTGAAACTTGTACCAGAATATCACATTTACGAGACTTTAAAACACAGTTTAGCCCTAATTTAGCATTTTGCTTGTTATTGTTAGATAGGATAGGCAAGATACGTCGATGTGTACCGACAAAATATGTAAATATCAGAGGGCAACATGGAATATTGTGTTCAAACTTCTTTAATCCATATATTCCATTTCTCACTATCGTCTTGATATTTTGGGACCCGGTCATCACTTAACACCTTGCCCAACGAACACACATATGAAATAAGGGTCCAAAGCTTTTAAAATGGGTAATCTATACGAATTTTCACTTAGCAGGGTAATTAGTGTCAAAAAGCATAACTAGAGGGTAAAAGGTGAAATTCAGTCGATGTGCAAGTATCTCCACAAACTTGAAGAATTGGGTGCAGTGCCCTAAGAAGTAAGAACTTGTTGTGGATGTGCAAATACACCCCTTCACCCTCCACAAACTTGCAAAATGGGGTGTGGTGGCCCTTAGACTTGTTTTACGGTACAATTATCGAAAAAACCAACTTGCAAAATGGGGCGTAGTGGCCCTTAGACTTATTTTACCATACAAAAAACATTAGATAAGTATTAATTAGATGATTTCTTGCGACACTGGAGGGATTTGGCTGGTAATTTTGCGAAGAAAAACGTGTCTGTTAATGAAAACAAGACTTTTGGTCCTCCCTTTCCTTGGTTGGCAGAACATAATAATGTTCATGTTTTCTTTGTCTTTTTTGTTTATTGTCCACCTTGTAGTCTTTACTTAGAGACTTAATCTAATTCGATCGGTAGAAACGAGTCTTTTATTTTGCATCACGTGGCTGAGAATTGCTTGAGGCCCTTCGAGGAGGATGTGTTGCCTTAGTACGGTAGGTTTAGTGTTTTTTTTCTCCTCGACGCAACCTGGTTTTGGTGTTCTTTGAAAATGGGTTTTAGCAAGGGTGTTAGGGTAGACATCTAAAACACTTAGAGGTGGATTCAGTGGCGGACTTACCAGGGGGGCGATCGCTCCGGCTCTGCACACTACCCATATTGATGGAACTTTGATTTTATGTCAAATATACTCATCAGAGGGGGAACAAAGCCAAACAAGGCTAAACTGGTAGCAGCACGAACCGGAGCACGGATCATTCTAGCGTGCAACCCAGGGTGGGCAAGCATTGAACCCTTAGAATTTCCTGCCGTATTCATAGATGCAGCGCTAAAGCACGCCCAAACAAATGTGGTCAGACAAATCAATCAGAGCACGCGTGGCGTTTCAATTCGAGGTTGTTGGATTGGAGGCCTGGCCGGGGCATCTTGCAGTGACGACTGACTGACCGTTGGCCGATACTGTTGTAGTACCACGTACACCGCACAGCCGATCTGTCTGTCCATGTCCGTCGCGGATGCGCTGGCGCGCGGGGTACACGTATCCGTCCGACGGTCTCAGGCGGGCTAGCCATGACTGAGGCTCGAGAGCCCCGCAGCATCGGGCGAAGAAGTGTGTACATACGTACGTGGCGTGGGAAGCCGCTCCATTATTGTGTTGCCGGTACGGCACATGTGCGCGGGTAGTACATGCCAGTGCATATATATACTGTATGCACGTCAGGTCTATCTATGCGGGCAACGTGTAGATTGGTGATTGACCTGAGGGGCTTTATAGCTAAGCCGTATTTGGGCTTCATGGGACTTGCTTAAACCTGGGTAATCATGGCCGCGATCAATCGTCATTGGATTCCCCTTTTTAAAAAATTTGAATCTAATTATGCGTTTGAGCTGGTACGGGGACGGACGGGAGGGACGGTAATCTGGATCTCCTGCGCGCGTTGACCAGCGTCCGTGCATGTCCCCTGCCGCTGTGCCTCCATCGATCAACAGCCATGGCAACTGGGCAAGGCACACTTGCTTGGCTGGGCCTGGTCGACCGAGCACCGCAGCACGCGAGTAGAAAGAAGCCGGAGCGGTAGTAAACAGTGGCAGGTGAATTTTACTTTCGCTTTTCCTCTCCGTTTTCACCACTGGCAACTTGGCAAGGCGAGGCGAGGATCCCAATGCGAAAGCTTGACAGGCTGAGTTCTGGCGCCGTCAGGTTGTCAGACACAGAGACAGAGACAGTCAGACAGGCACCACGCCACCACCTCCCTCTTCCCTCTTCCGCGGCAGCTTTCTTTCACTTTCCACCCCATGCGCGCGCGCAGGCCTGTGGCCGGTGAACCCGTGAAGCCCTGACCTCTCTCCGCTACGGCCTCGTTCTACCGCGCAGGCCACTGACAGCTGAGTCCACCATCCATGGTGCCCACGTGTCAGTCTAAGCGCTAAATCTGACCGTGAAGAGTACTCGGTACTCGAGTCATTTTCACCACCCGCCCCTGTCCGTGAGAGTAGGACGCCAAGCGCGTGACTTGACTTGTGCGGAAGGGAATCGCCCACCGGGCCCACGCGTCAGCCCCGAGGCCTTCCTACCTTTCGGCTGTTACCGTTACGCTTTCGCGCGTCCCGAGGAGGAGCTTCTTTCGGCCACGTTCCACTCCGGAGGGTCATTTCGTTTCTCGCTGCCAGGTAGGTCCAGGAGGGCTGGCCCCCACCCAACAGAGGTGGCCGGTGCAGCACCAGAGCCCAACACATACACAGGTAGCGGCGCCTGAAAAGGCGAGCCGCGCTCTGGGGTTCCGATCCGACCGCGCGATTCGACCGCCCAAACCCACCGTATTCTCCATCTGATGTCCTTCGGTTCTTCGCTGGTTCACCTGTTTTTCGGTTCTTCGCATGGCTCCTCGTCCCTCCAAAATACTACTAGTTCCCAAAACCTTACATGCTCGATGTCCTTCGGTTCTTCGCTGGAGTACTCCACTATACCCACTATATGCATACGACAAATCATGTACAATGCGCACATCCCGTCCGTCCAACAGGAAACTTCGTACGCACACTAGTTCCCAAAACCTTACATGCTCATCAAGCCCATCACCGATTCTCTTCAAGGACATAGAAGAACATGGCCATCGGCGTCGAAAACTAGCCAACGGGGACATTTCAGCTCTGCTCAAAACTCTTAGACATCAACCACCACAAATGTTCATGGTCGCAAAGAAAATGTTATTCCACCTAGCTCTCACCATAGTTGTATCGTGACTCGTGAGGGCTTTCAAGGGACCTCCAACTTGACCTCAAACATCTTGGATGTGGCAGCGTGTGAGGAGGCAAATTGACCAAAAGTGGGCCTAAGAGCATATCTAGTCGCGTTACCCAAAGGTTTTTTCGGACGTGTCGGACATGTTTTGGCCCCAAAGCCATTTCGCCCAGCGCGGCCCAGTACGCTGTCCGGCACCCCGAGATCGTCCCCGCTCCATTGGAGACGCTTCGGGCGCGCTGGACAGAGCGAGAAGCGAGGAGGGCGTCCACCTGTCGGCGACCAAATCAAGAATAGTTGGTTCATGCCTTTTATTTCTCGTCGCGCCTTCCCTCCCGCGATTCCTACCCCTCCGCCGTCGCTCGATTTGGCGCCCGTCTAGACGGCCAATCTCTCCTGAGTCGGGCACCGTCATGACAGCTGGCTCCCTCGCCGTCCTTTTCGCCGCCGCTGCTTCGCCAACGCGTCCCAGAACGCGCCAACAAATCCGCCCATCCTTCGCACACAGAAGGTGTTCGGCGACTTGTCTGGTAGGCGCGACAGGTCGTTCTTCGTTGCCTCATCTGCCATTTGATGATCGTCCAAATGATCGAGGAAGAGCAAGTCTTCGACGACGACATTCAGGAGAATTTGTCGATCATCGCGTCCCTCCAAAACATGCTTGACGCCGATGCGGAGAAGAGGAAGCGGCTGCGCCGCGAAGGTTCAAAACAGGAAGAAAGAAGTCGAAGCCCCGGCATAGGTGATGCAGGCTTGTGTGATCATGCACAACATGATCATCGAGGATGACCGCAAGAATCGGGCCAGGACACATATTGGTCCCTATGAGTGTCAGGGCCCTCTTGCGGAGGTTGATCATGAGCTATCCGCAGATTTTGCTGATTTCCTCGCCATGCACGCAGAGATCCGTGAAAACAATGTTCACGAGCAACTTCAACATGATCTCGTTGAGCATCTGTGGAGGGTCAAGGAATAATCAGCTAATGCGACGGCGCTTTGATCTAGCCCCACTTATCAATATTTGTTTAGTTTCTTATTATTTGTTCTATCTTGATTTGAAAACAATTTAGCAAACATATTTATTTGTATGCTATGTTTAACAAAATGGTTGTGTTTTTGAATACTCTAACAAAAAAAAATTAAGGCCTCGTTTGGGGGACGCGATAGGGTAGCGACGTCCCCAAAAGCGGCACGAAGAAAAAGCGCCCCCCAAACGTCGTGATTTGGAGAACGCTTTGGGGGACGCGACTGGAGATACTCTAAAACTTTTCGAATACGTGTTGCTAGGATATTAACCGTATTTCCTTGTGAAGTGTTTCCGATTTCCCGGGACATAGTGAGTAAAACTCCGAACTCTCTCTTAATTAATAGATCGAGGCAGACCGAGTTTATGCCCTTATTTAGAAAAAAGTTTATACCCTTGGCAAATAAATAAAGACATCTAGACAAGTACTGTAACAGGAGAGGAAATTTTAAGTACTTTCAAATGTTATTTTAAAGATGAAACTCTAGCTAGCTCTCTTAGTTCCCTTGTAAAGTGTTCCTCCTTTTTTTCCCCGAGAACCTCTAAGAAGTGCTCCTTTCTTATCATTATTACCGGATTCCAATCAAGACATAGAATACTCCCAAGAAATGAATATTCCCACAAAAGGATTGCTCTCCCCGCTACTTGCAAATAGTACCTACCCAACCAATCCCAGTCAGACAATTAGGCCCCAAACTTAAACTATCACAAGGACGACCAAGAATTATTGTTAATCATGAAGGCAGTGCCTGGCTGAGCTGTGGTGGCACGGTGGTTAGCTCATGCACCCAATCCAATCCAATCCAGACATTATTCTTGATGATCTGTTGGGACTAAACTAGGCTGTTCAACGCAGCAAAACAACGCAAGACAGAGCGTCGGACTCGCCTGTCTCCAAGGGAAAAGCGAGGAAAAGAAATAGGAATAGGAGTTGGAAAAAAACCCGAAAGACCCACGCGTGAATCACTCCACGCTGGCCGTGGGGGCGCATGTGCTGGATGGGCCCACGCTACGCTGGAGCGGGCCCCGCGCCGTATCTCAGGGAAAAGGAGCCGCGCGCCGTGCGTGGGGAATCGGACGGCTGCGATGGAGTGCACGTCGCGGCCGCGGGCCGACCGTTTTGGCCCGGTGGGTGCCGTGGTGCTGCGGCTGTGCCGGGGTAGTTTTGGCATTCCGGATGGACGCATAGGATCGCTCTCCTTTTGCCGGTACATCGTTCCTTCGCAGGTGGGGCGGGCGAGAGGTTTTCCCGGCGTGTTGTCACTCGCCGTATCATCGTTTGTGCAGTATATGACACTTTTTTTTTACCGTGCGTCCCTTTAACACGCACCAATAGATATACCAGTTCTGTGAATAAGCATATTCACGAGGAGATATGCAGAATGCCTCTCGGGTGCCACAAACACCCCCATACTTGGAAAAATAAAATTATAAATATAAAATAGTTAACAAAATTTGAACTTTTTTAAAAATCAAAAGTGATCAGGTATTGTACTTGTATAAAAAAATTTCCTAGAAAATTACTTTCATTGTATCCTGGGTAAAAAAAAAACTCGAAACGCCCTATGACTAGGTACTATTCGCTTTATTTTCGTCATAATTTTGTTTTTTTCCCTAAAAACCATGGGAATCATTTCGTTTTCAAACATTTTTTTACGAATATAAACTTAATCATCCTTGGTTTCTAGGAAGATTCAATTTTTTAATTTTTTTAATTACTATAATTCTTTTGTTGTACGGGGTGTGTGACAGCCGAGAGCAAAAAGTCTTTTTCCTATTCACGAGTTTCTACGTACAGTACTTTTTATTCAAAAGCTACAAGGAGATCACCCGATTTTGGCATTATATCAGGTGTTCTATTCATGGTCCATAAGTCGCAAGTAAGTCAGATCAGGGATTTTTAAGACTGCGGGAGATTAAGATCTCTTAGTTGATGTTTCGGTGCCGTAAATTTTTACCTTGAACATCGAGTCTTCCATGACCTTCGATATTAGAATGTCATTCATATTCAAGCCATGCGGTGGGTGCATTTTTTTTGAAACGCTAGGCAAAAGAATTGTTGTTCTATTGATTAAGTAGAAAATTGTTAGATTAATTACGGAAAACAGGCGAAAACTGATACATCTACGACACATACGGTTGGTCCGGAGACCATGCACCAACCGAGCCGTTGGCTCTGCTGCTCAAGGGACTGGAGGCAATACCCCACCACACCGGCCCGAGGTCGCGCACCACACGAGCCAACAACTCTCATCAAAGTAAGAAGAGCAGTTGCCCAAACATCACAAGGACTCTGGAGCCACCACTCTGGTTACAACCTCAGCAACGCGCACACGCCTACCCCGAGGACACATACTGAACAGGTCTGCCGCCCAAGCGACCAAATCTGACACTCAATGCAAGAACTGCTAGTCGAAACTCCACACCGACCCCAAGGACGCGCCCCAACCTAGCCGACGATGAAACTCTGCCGCTAAGCACCGTCTTACCCTTGTGACTCTGTTCGAAGCACAACTCCGAAGACAAAGTCCTCAAGAGAAAAAATGACATAAAAAATGTCGCCATCGTCCGATCACAAGGATCTAGGGTTTTCCCCGAAGTTTACCCTATGGAGAGACGAGAGATTCACCACAACCGGCGCCTCTAGGAAAGAATCGACACCCAAGGCCGCCGACACTGTTGTCTCTGACTACCACCGGAGATGGGGCTTTCGCCTAGATACAACTCACGAACCTCCACCCCGCGCCTCCACCGAATCCACCAATCTCCACTACTGCTCCACACGCGGACCACTAAGTCGCCCCCCTAACTGGTCGATAGCTCCGCCACCCAAGTAGCCAAAACCTCCACCACAGAGTGCCATCGCTCCGCCATGAACACCAGCGCTAGACCAAAACCAAGCATTCAAGAGCCCAGAAATCTACACCCCAAACGAAAAATCAAGAATCATCCAAGCTAAACATGCATGCACGATGCATTTGGATGAAACCCTAATCCCGGTCAACAATTCACAAACCCCAAACCACATCCTTAGTAAGGGGTCTAGGATGATTGCATTGGCATCAACGCAAAGTGAGACACCGTTGATAAAGAGCAACTAAGCATCTCTAGTGAATATTTGAGCACTCGGCGGTGGAATCTCAAGAATGACCCGTTGTTGTTAATTGTGATGATCCACCTCCTCTGAGAAACGCAGGGTTAAGATCGGCAGCTCTTCTCCGTGTGTGTGTCCGTGCTGGGGGTGCAAAACAAAGGTTTTAGTTCCGAAACAGATTCACGTTTCCATCTGTATCCCCTCGGCCACCCCTTTTTTTTTTTTTTTTTTTTTTTGTGAAGAATACTCGAGATTTTATTACTCTACCACAGAATTACAATCAGCTAGCACTAGGTGTGATATAGTATCTGGAGTATGACGTACCCAACAGTCAGTACTTCCTCCAGTTCTACCCAAATTTGCTAAACTATGAGCAACCCTATTTTGATCTCGAGTAATCTTGACGCAACTTGCTTCACGAAGACTAATCAACCGCTTAACTTCCTCGAGAAGATGACCATACACTGATTTGTTGCGGTTATCCTCTCTCACAGCCGACACCACCAATGCACAATCAGTTTGAATGATAATTGGTTCCTCCGACCACATATGAGCTAGAGCTAAACCCTCCATCACCGCACTTACTTCCGCTTCCATGGCATCATTGCAATGTTGCAGGAACGGCGCCTCGAGCCTGTTCTAGTCCACGACACTCTAGGCGCGCCGGACAGAGCGATAAGCGAGGCGGGGAGTGGCGGGCCAGACACATCATTGACACGGAAGTCTAAAACCTGTCGCCTACATATGATCAAGCGACGTTAATGGTGCCCAGTTTTCCCAGGTGGCGCAGTGAAACGTCTCGTCGTGCATGGTCGCGTGGCCATCCATGCCGGCGTTTATTACGGCCAACACCCCGCTGCCGTCTCGCCTGCCGCCGCATACAATAAAGATCCCCCCTCCTTCCTCTCGCCACGTTCCATATTCCAGTCTCGCCGCACCTCCTTCCTTCCTCTCGCCACGTTCCAATGTCGTCCTCCCGCAAGAATATCCTCTCCAAGAACGGCTTCGGACATGGCAGTCTCACGGTGTCGGAGGCATGGGTGTTGTACCACGCGCGCTACCCCGTCCCGCTGAACATGCGCCTGCCAAGCAGCGGCGGCTGGAGGATGGCCGTCAACAGGATCAACGTCCCGCCGCTGCCGGGCACCGATCATTGGAGGGACGCGATCAGAACCCAGCGCTCGCGCTCAATACCAAGGAGCAAGCCGATCCCACCTGGGCCACCACCGACACGATGACTGGTGGGCGGACTTCTTCCAGGTGCAGTACGGCGCCGACATGAACAACACTAACGGCCTCGTCGGCCGGATAAACACGTGGAACAAGGAGGGGCGCGTTCGTTTCTGGGGCGTTCCCGGGAACACCCTCCCGAAGGTCGTCGACGACATCCACAATAGTGCCCCACGGCTGGAGATGCCTCCTTCCCAGTCGCCATCTCCTCGGGCTTCGGCATGCTGGCAGCCGAGGAGGCTGAACTCATCCTCCTCGAACTCTTGTTCCTCGGGGCTGGCACGGTCGACGCCTTCCTCGCACCACGCCACGTCGTACACCGTGCCAAAGCGTGGGGTGAAGGAGGAGCCCGAGTACACGACGCCGCCCGCGATTTGGAGGCGCGGCAGCAGCACCATCACCATCTGCGAGCCAGCAGCAGAGGCGCGTTGGCGGCGCCTTCCTTGTTCTGAAGCCGGAGGTGAAGGAGGAGCAAGAGGGAGAGGATGCCGCGAAGGCCGCGCATATAGCAGAGTACGAGCGGCGGTAGCTCCTTATCGCCAGCAGCGACGACCTGGAGGACTGCCCAGGGTTGCAGCGCAGCGTTCATGGCGTCCATGAACGACAAGGATGCCTGGAGGGGCAACATCGACGAGGCGATCGCCATGTCCATCTGCGACGCGGGGATGCCACTCGTCGACCTCACCAACAACGACGAAGCTGGGCCAAGCAGCGCGGTGAAGGACGAACCTGCCGACGAGCGCGACAAGCAGGACGTCGTTGGCGATGGCATGTACAACTTCCACCGGTACTATGACCCGCGCTGCAAGTACTACTAGATTAGGGCTTAGGTTTCAATTCCATCAAATTTCGTTAAAATCAACGTAATATATAGCAAGTTTGAATGTTACAAAATCTAAATTTCTATTTCGGGGCGCAACTGGGAAGCGATATCCCAAACGTGGCACGAAGAAAAAGCGTTGCCAAAGGCTTATCCGGCACGATTTGAGAGACGCCGCATGAGATACTCTTACTACATTTCATAGCAACCACTAATTTATCTTACTGTCCCCACATTGTCATGTGTTTAACCAAAAACAAGCCAAACCATCTCAATTTCTTTGCTGCTAAGCAACAGCCCCAAACAGGGAAAAAAAACCACATCAGTCCAGACGCAAAACCGTGCTGCTGTAAGGACAACAACAACAGGAAGGGAAAATAAGACACGAAAACAGCGAATGTAAAACAAAATTTCTCCTTAAATCGACAGAGGTAAGAAAACCACTACTAGTAGTTCTGGCAAATATGCAGACAAACAAATGCAACTGGCTCCTCTCCTGCCGTTCAGATCGCAGCACTAACAAATTGACAAAACTCACAACAAGCACTGTGCCTTAAATACCCCTCCGCTCCTCTCCCCCGTTTCTCTTCTCCCTTCTCCCTCTCCCCCGTCGCCGGCCGCTTCCTCTTCACGCCCCCACCTCCTCTCCTCTCCCCCACTATCCCCAGCACCCGAACCCTAAACCCACAGAGCACCAGCGCGGCCTCCGCCAACGCCTGTCGCATGCGCGCTGCGTCGTAGCCTAGGCCGCCGGCGATCGCCGGAGTTGGGGTCCTGCGCGTTGGAGACGGCGCGGGAAGATGGGGGCTGGCGGGAAGGGGTGGACGGAGACGGCGACCCGGGTGGTGAAGACGGCCTGGTTCATGGTGGTGATGGTGGCGTCGCTGCTCGCCGCGTCGGCGCCCGTCGTGGTGGCCGCCGGCGACGTGGCCGTGGCGCTCTGGCTCGAGGCGAGCCTCGGCTGCCTGCGCTGCGGCGGGCTGCGGGACCACTTCCGGCACTACGCCTTCCGGAGCTCGCTCTTGGACATACCGCTCGTCTCCGTCCTCCGATCTCTCGTCATCGCCTGTAAGCTGCCATTGCTTGCTTCCTCAATGCTGTTATAGTGTGCTCGCGCAAGTGCTGAGAAATCGGGCATGAACGGGTTTGGTTTACTAGTCCCCTTTGTGCTCTGGATAATCGATTTACTGCTTGTTTTTGGGATTTGGGCGCTTTGCTTAGGACTTTCCTCTTTTCTTGGCATTTATATTAGAGGATTTGGTGATCTGAAAGCTACATCTGTGCTTGGCTTCTTTCGTTTCGGCGAAATGGGAATCTTTTGGTGGAAAGAAAACTGCCCGTTTCCTCAGTCATTAATTAGAGGGCATACATCTGTTGCTTGTTGTCCCATTGTGATGTTCCCTCCTCTTCTATTCAACTGTACGTAGTACTACTAATTTTGCTAAACTGCGTCATCTGGCTAAGTGGGCTGCTTGAAACATGATGAAGGAAATTCAAAAAGTTCAGACCAGTTTACAGTACTCGTAGGAGTATTTGGAGGAGAATAATTATCAGATTCCACTAGCCTGACCGTGTGCCTGTGTGCAGGTGTATACCTTTTGTGCGATACCTCTGGTCTTTCTCACGGCCCGTACCTTGGAACCACAACCTTCTGCTCCTTGGCTTCGCTGCTGATCTTGCTGATGAAGGCGTGCGTCTACAGTCCGGTGCAGGACATTGGGCCTGAGCTCTCACCGTCATTGGCGGATCACAAGCTGAATTTGAAGAAGCTGTGGGGAATGCCTGTGCTGTTCTTGTCCTCCTTGGTCTTTGCTCTCGGCCATGTTGTTGTTGCTTACAGAACAAGCTGCAGGGCTCGACGGAAGCTGCTTATCCATCGCATTGACCCTGAATCGGTATGTTTTTTTTTCTCCTGAATCTCACTGCGTATGATGGATTGCACAAATGAAACTATTTTTATACTTGTTTCTCTTGGTACTTATGGTTTGTGCTGCTCCTTCTCAGATTCTGGCATACAAGAATGCCTTCCCTGGATGCTACAAGGTTCCTCGATCACCCAATCCACACAGTGGGAAACTTTATTCAAGGAGTGAAAGTGAGACGAAGAGGAAAACTCTTGTCCATGATGACAGGGATATTCCAATCAGTTTTCTTGCTGATAGTGATAGCAAGTTCATTGCTTGCCAGGGGATCACTGTACATTACAAAGTGTCACGCCCATCAACCTGTGTATCTCCAGCTCCTGAATCATATCCAGAAATTAACCATGATGTACTTTCATCAAGCATTTCTCCTAGAAGACAGAGGCACGAAAGCCCGCCCTCAGCTACCTCTAGTACCCGGCGTCTTTTGAATAGGAGCTATAGTCATCAGTATCACCAAACCTCGCTCTATGCCCCACTGTTGGTCGAACCATTGACTTCTCCAACTTTGTTGGATGGCATGCCACTTCTGAACCTTGATGATGAGAGCTTACAGGTGTCTTTGAAACCTATGGGCTTGGATCTAGAGGCCGGAGAGCACGGGAAATTTGCTGTTGTTCTGGTACATGGATTTGGAGGGGGAGTATTTTCCTGGAGACATGTTACTAATTTGCTTGCTCGGCAAGTGGGTTGTACTGTGCTGGCCTTTGATCGCCCTGGATGGGGTTTAACATCTCGACCTCGCAGAAAGGACTGGGAAGACAAGAATTTGCCAAATCCATACGAGCTTGAGTCACAGGTGATCCTTGCTACTCTCTACTCAGAATGTGTCGCGTGAGTTTTTTTTTCCTTTTTTGAGAGACCTCGTAAGTACAACCAGTATTTCCCATTCATCTTCTACAAAATAAAAACTGCACTATCATTTCACTAAAGTTGCACACCTCAAACAGCGCAGGATTTAAGAGTGCACTTTTAGGTGGTAGAGATTTGTAAGAATTTCAGTTAACTGAGGATTATCAATAGTGTTAATCTGTAGGCTATATCTGGAGTGACTCAGAGATGAGAATAGTTGCATAGTGAAATGTCACTGATATTTATGAAGGATTCAGGAATAGAGAATCGCTTTTTAAAATACCCCTTGTTTCACTGAACTATGCTTAACTCGGGGGAATGCTGGCTTTTCCTTTAGCATGTTATTTTTAGTTTTAGAACTTATAACGTATACTTTGTGATATATAATTTCCTAATGGTAGTGCTATTGCCTGAATGTTTTTATATTTACATTGAAAATATTCTATGCTATTAAGAGTTTGTAATATAGTGCTGTCATATTAGAATACCATTAGTAAATTCAGTTACAATTACCGAACATTTTCCTACTGTGTTTCAAACGAAGAGATCATGTTTAACAGGATAATATTTATGCCCTTCTACAGGTTGATCTTCTCATTTCATTTTGCTCAGACATGGGCTTGCGCTCTGTGGTTTTAGTTGGCCATGATGATGGTGGCTTGCTTGCACTAAGAACTGCAGAGAAGTTACAAGCGTCTAGAGATCCTAGAGAGGTAGCAACATTTTGACCTATCACATTAATGGAATGTAAATTCATCCTTGTAATAATCATATTAAAACAACTGTTTCCTTTTGTGCTCCCAGGTTGAAGTGAAGGGAGTTGTTCTTATCGGTGTAAGCTTATCAAGAGAAGTCATTCCTGCATTTGCTCGTATACTCCTGCATACCCCTCTGAGGAAAAAGCACATGGTCCGCCCACTTCTACGTACTGAAATCACTCAGGTGATCAATCGGCGAGCATGGTTTGATGCAACCAAGTTGACAACAGATGTTCTGAACCTATACAAGGTACACACTTCCAGTGGTTTACACATCCTTTTCGATCTAATGTCAAGCCCTTGATGTCCATGCTAATTTTGGAAGTGAGTTGATCATTATTTAAATACTCTTTACAGAGCTCCAGTCAGGTAGAAAACAGTAATTTATCAGCCCACCATGTTGTCTTAATGGCACAGGCTGAACTATTCTTTCATGCTACTACTTGTATATAGCATTCATGTTTCTGTCATATAAAACATGTGCAATTTGTACCATGCATGTCCTCGTTCATTACTTCATTCTGTAAATATATATTTAACTATGAACTGACTTTAAATAAACATTTGCATTCAGGCTCCACTATTTGTTGAGGGCTGGGATGAAGCACTACATGAAGTAGGCCGCCTTTCATTTTCTACTGTCCTATCACCAAAAAGAGCAGCAGAGTTACTAAGATCAGTGGAAGACCTCCCTGTTCTGGTGGTAGCAGGTTCCGAGGATGTTCTTGTATCTCTGAAGTCAGCGCAAATCATGGCTTCAAAACTTGTAAATTCTGTAAGTTTGTCTACCACTTCATCTTGTGTACCTCATGTAGTGTGTATTTCTTCCAAAGGGATGATTGCTGATATGAATAATCCGCGTTTTGCTTCATGTGCAGAGGCTAGTAACAATATCAGGATGTGGACACTTGCCACACGAAGAGTGTGCCAAGGCATTGCTCTCGGCTCTTTCTCCGTTCATCTCAAGATTGGCATCGTCAGACGATTCATTGCAAAGATTGTAGTAGCATACACCTGTCCCTCTTCCTTTCTGCTATTTTTTTTTTGCCCTGTTACGCCCTCTCTCTATATTGAGTAGATCACCTGTAGTTGGTGTGAGTTTGTGTGAGCAATCGTTAGTTGCAAAGTAGTGGAGCCTGACCCAAAATCTCGGGGGTCCTAGAGCTCCCCAATTTTTTTGTTTGTCACATGTAATGGTGTCCCCGAATTATTTCAATCAAGCAAGTTGAATCTGTACAGCACATGCTTGCTGTGTTCTGGTCCACGTCTGCCGCAGCTCCACTCAAGATGCCACATTATCCTCTCCAGATAACTGAACTGAAATAATTTCAGCGGAGAAAACTTTAGTGCAAAATCGCTGGACGTCCAGGGGAAGTGTTAGGTGGAAACCACCTTCTGGGCCGGGGGAGGGAAGAGCTTCTGGATGCCTCTGTCCTCTCTGGCCTGTGTAGCGTGCTAAATGCCAGTGGGCATGGTATTACTGCCTTCACATGCCCACATTTCTTGCCTGGGCCGAGCATGAACATGAAGACAGCTGGTGGAACATGAGGCGTGTAAACATAGGTGTCCCTGGATCAGCCTCACCCTCACGTGGCTTGTGCTTGTTTAGGGCATCTCCAACGCGGCGATCCAAATGGACGCGCTGGACCGTCCGTTTTGGACTGTTCGGGTGGCCGCGCGGACATGCGAACAGCGCTCCGTGTCCGCTTGTCCGTTTGGATCGCACGCCAGCGGTCACGCATTTGCCCATTTGGCTTATTTCTTTGGGAAATAGGCTAGTTGGCCAGTGGCCACACATATTTATAAATAATATCAAAAAATATAGAATAATATCAAATATAGAATAATATCAAATAGTATAAAATAATATCAAATAAAATGTAGCATGGTGAAGAAACGAAATGTGTCATAGTTTGAATAAATATAAAAATTACAAATTGAGATCGTCAACTTAATTTTTGTGCTCTAGGATCTCCTTCTGCCTCTTCTCGAACCAAACTCTCTTGTCTCGCTTATGGTGGTCAAGTCGGCGTTCATGATCAGGTTGTCCTCGGCTTGCCGTTTTAGCTCAACTTCCTTCTCCTTCAACTCCACCTCTTTGGCCCTTGCCATTGCTATGGGCTCAATTTCTTTCTATTTGAGCTCAATTTCCCTAGCATTCGTCTTGGCCTTCACCTCTTCAATCTAAGCTTCCTCTTTTGGACATCGAAATAGTTCTTCCTGTCCTCTTCCTTCTCCCGGCGCCTCCTCTCATCCCTCTTGTCCGTGGACACCTCTTTCTCAGCATACATCTCCTTCAAGGTGCCGAACAATTGCATGACCAAAGCATCACACTTCATGTCGGCTTTGGTTGCCTTGTGACCTCCTGGACGACTTGCACGAGAAGCGGAGCTACCGCAAGGCTGGCCACCATCAAGGTCAATGCCCGTGGGATCTTTGGCGGTCTTGTTGCCGGTCAAGGTCGTCATGTACCCTCGTACCCCTCCTGGAACTTGGGGGTGCCCTCGAGTTCCTTCCAGCAATGAGAGAAGGCAAAGGTCTTTCCTTCATTCGCCGCTTTGCAGAAATCCAAAGCTTGCCACACCTAGAGCAAAGCAAGACAACAATGACAAACATGTGTGCAAATAACGAAAGAACAAGTTGAGGTTAAGAACTATACCAATTCCTTTATGCCGATGCCACTAACGGGAATCCGCTTCACGTGATCATACGCCGCCTGGAACTTGTTGCATTCCGTTTGAATTGTTCCCCACCTCTTTTGGAGGGACAACTCCCTGCGGTCGCTCTCAACTGGCTCTTGTACGTACCGGCGATGTTCATGGAAGTATTCATAGATCCGGCGCCAGAATGCGGTCCCCTTCTGCTCGGCACCTGTCAATGCATCTTGCCCAATGGTCAACCATCCATCGACGAGCATTTTGTCCTCCCGCATCGTGTAGTTGCTGGTTCTTTTGCTAACCCGACGACCTCGAGCTTGTGCAGCTGCGGCTTGTGTGAGCTCCTCAGCGAACAACGGCACCCGGTCGATGTTCATGGTGCCGGGATGGCCAGTGGTGTCCTCCTCTATGTCAATGGGAGGTGGCGGGGGAGCCTGGTTGGTCGAAGGATATGGAACGGTGGTCGGAATTGTCCACAGGTAAGACGGAGGGGCCTGCACGGTGGACGCTTCCTGCATCGATGGCAGCGCGCGCTCGGCCGACAAATCGTCGAGCAGGTTGCGTGCACCGGTCATCGCTGTTCCCAGGTGCTTGGGGGCCTTGGAGTTCGCCGGCGCACGGTTGAGGTCAATGGACGAAGGCGGCGGCCCCATCATGGACTCGCCCACCTCCGGTGACCCATCCCGTGGGGTACATGTACCGCCCCGACGGCGCCACCATTTCCTGCGCGTCGGGCGTGTACCAAAACGGGGCAGTCGGCGGGGCTATTAACCTTGGAGGAAGGGGCCGAGTCACGGACGAGGCCGAGCTCCCCCTCCCCCCCTGAGGCCGTGCCGGCGCCCGGGACGATCATGTGCTGAGCGAGCGCTGCGTGGCCGTAAAAGAGCATGGCATGCTCTTTCATGGTATTCGCCTTCGCCTGCGTTTGGAGTTGGAGGAGCTGCTCCGCCGCCCGCTGCCGCTCCTCCAAGGCAGCGACATCCTTCTTCCGTTGCTCGAGCGCCCTACGCCGGTCGCCCCGCTTCTTGCTCTCCATCACCCTCTGCTTCGCGGTGAGCTCGGGCTTCGCCATCTTCGTCGCCGGCCCGGGCTCCAGGACCACCAGAGCGTGCAGATCAGGAGCCGCCTCCACGAGAGGAGCGGCAATGGCCGCAAGCTGGGCCTCGTCTCCGATGGTGGCGGTGGCGGCGGCAGGAGCTTCGTCGGCCATCTCTAGGTTTTGGGAGCGGAGTGAAGTGGGTGTGTTTTGGGAGGCAGACATGCGGGCCAGGGGCGGACAAGGGGCAGACGCGAGCAGCCAGCGATCGGCGTCCGGCCACGCAAACTCGGCCAAGATTTGGTCCGGCTTTGGATCGTCCCGGACGCCGCGGCCATCCGTTTTTAGGATGGGTCCGTGCGCTGGACCGAGATTTTATCTGGTTCGACCAATCTGAACGCGCAGGCACGGGATGGATCGTCGCGTTGGAGATGCTCTTACAAAAATTACTCGAGACTGAGCCTCTGTGGCCTTACACGATCACAAACTTTGTATTTTTTTTTTTTTACACAGCTGCCTACAAAATGAGAAGGAAAGATGAGAAATTCTTATACAGCTGCTTGCGGTGAGCTACATTGCTGTTGCCATCTGGCTATTTCTGTTTAGTCATTCTCTGTCCCACAAACAAAATTTCAGAGACAAGCTGCCAGAAATTCTGATTATGATGTACTCTTGTTTTAGTGCTTTCAAGACCGTATGCAATGCAGAAAAATCACCAGTGCAATCACCTTAGTTTGTACTAGGCAACAGTGATTTCTTGAAAATGAGCACTTTATTACTTGCGTAATAGATCCGGCCTCTACATAACTAAGATGCACACAGCCACACACAAATTCGTTACAAAACCACAAAGGTGTTCAAAGATAAAAAAAAACACAGTTCAAAGAACAGTAACAAAGACTAGCTAGGAGGATCTAGCCGAAGGTCACGCTGCCACCCATGTTGGGAGAAAATATTCCTCGCCGTATCCTCCAACCGTGAAGACACCTCTGTAAATAGGTTCCGGTGCTCCACACGCTGCAACGGTATCCATGAACGAAGCAAAACTGTACACCGGTAGATGACCTGCAAAAAGGAAGAAGAAATATTATTGAAAATCTTATCATTTCTACGTAGCCACAACAACCAAATGATTGTTCCCATCCTAATAAGACGTTTAAACCTAACATCCACACCATTAAGCCAGTTGCCAAATAAATTGACAACACTACGTGGTGGGTATAAGGTAAACCCTATTTGGACGGCTGACCATATAGACCTAGCTAACTTATATTGGAAGAATAAGTGTTTAATAGTCTCGTCCAGAAGACACATTTTTTACTTCCATGCCAGTTGCGTTTGACAAGATTATCTTTAGTAAGAATTACCCCCCGACGAAGATACCATGCAAAGATTTTTGTTCTTAGTGGTATCTTCATCTTCCAAAATTTTAAATTATTATCGACCGGAAGTTCAGGCTGAATTAAAGCATTGTACATAGAAGCCACTGAGAATGAACTATTCCCGGTAAGATTCCATCAAAATACATCTGGTCTCTGCGTCAATTGAACTAACTCAAGACGTTGTAACAATTCCTGCCAAGAGGTTTGTCTGGGACCGATGAGACTTCTTCTAAAATCCACATTTGGTGGGAAATTTTCCAACACCTTAGCGATAGTATCGCTTTTGTGGCGCACTATATTGTACAGTACCGGATATTGTTCTCGGAGTGTGGTGTTACCCAACCATTTATCCTCATAGAAACGAATTTCCGATCCATCCTTAATAGAGAAAGATCCATATGGAAAGAAAAACTTCTTTGTTTCCATAAGACCAGCCCAAAAGTGCGAATCTCCTGGTCTCCAAATAACCTGAGATAAAGCCTTTGAGGCAATATACTTCCTCTTGAGGAGTGTTTTCCATATGCTCTCTTCGGTAAGTAGCTTATACAATCATTTACCGAGTGCCCTATTCTTGACCTGGAGGTCTTGAATACCAAGTCCTCCATGATCTTTGGGCCGACACAGCACACTTCATTTAGCCAGCCGATATTTACGCTTCTCGCAATCCCCTTGCCAGAAGAATGTTGATTGAAAATAATCCAAACGTTTTAAGACTCCTCTGGGAAGTTGGAAGAAAGATATCATATATAGTACCATATTACTCAGTACCGCATTTATGAGAACTAATGTTCCTTCCAAGGACAGCAATTTACCTTTCCAACTACTTAATATAATCTGAAGCTTTTCCTTAACAAATTTCCACTCAGCATTGGTAAGTCTACGATAATGAATCGGAATTCCAAAGTACCTAATTGGAAATTGGCCTTGGCCACACCCGAAAAGTTCAGCATACTCTGCAACATGGTCTTGGGCCTCGCCAAAACAAAACAATTCACTTTTATGTAAAACTTATTTTCAGGCCCGACAAAAGCTCGAACGTAGAAAGAATTAACTTTAGGTTATGAGCCTTGTCTATGTCATGATCCATAAAAGTATTGTATCATCGGCATATTGAAGAATGGATAACCCTCCATCAACCAGATGAGGAATAACCCCCTCAATTTGGCCCTCAGACTTTGCACGTTCAATCAAGACATCAAGCATACCAGCCACTATATTAAATAGCACTGGCGATCATTGATCTCCCTGTCTTAGTCAGTTCTTAGTCTGGAAGTATTTGCCCACAACATCATTGACTTTAATGGCAACACTTCCGCCCGAGATAAAACTATTGATTAACGCACGCCACTCATCACAGAAATCTTTCATTCTAAGAGTTTGTTGCAAAAAGGACCACTTAATCTTATCATAGGGCTTTTCAAAGTCAATCTTTAAAATGACACCATTTAACTTCTTTCTATGCAATTCATGAACAGTTTCATGGAGGACTACGACCCATCCAGAATATTCCGTCCTTGCATAAAAGCAGTTTGAGAAGGTCTAATCACATGACCTGCCACCGAATTTAATCGGATCGTGGCAACCTTAGTGAATATTTTAAAGCACACGTTAAGAAGACAAATAGAACGGTATTGTTGAATTATTTCTGCTTCATTAACCTAGGCAACAGTGATGTTAGCAGGTTGCTGGCAACATTTCTATAAATTCAAAGCTTTCGAGCACCCATAGGAAGAAGTAAAGGATGCTGAGATGCATAATAATAATAGCTAGATAACCTTTGGACATCTTTTCCAACGAAAGAGGAACCTATACAATTTCTGCATTCCCGGCAGACAAAAAATTCTACTCAAGGTATGCCGCCCTACCACTTGGAAATGATTATACACTTCACTCCGTGTGGACATAACCCAAGTTCACCATATTTTTCATGGTGGAGCAGCTATTGGTGATTTCCAGCTACTCTTTCATCATTGGCTTTTGTTACAAGGGTAGTTCAACATTTCCCCCTTTACCCAAATTATAGTAAACCACAATTCTATCACTATTTTTTTATCTTGTTTGCGTGACATCTGGCACCCAGTTGTCGCTGGCAAGAATAAGACGATCACCATCTCGAATGAGCTCAATCTCGTCCACCTCAGCACCCTCGAATGTCAGGACCTTAGTAGGCATCACGTCGAACTTCTTTCTGCCTAGTTGAAGAAGGTCCTGCATCGTCCGCGGTAAGACAACAAGCTTCCCAGCAGTGTTGCCCATCTCCGGACAGCTGATTATCACCCTGATGAGTGGCTTATGATGGTCCTGACGATAACTCGGGCCACCTGTTGCTGCAAGACCTCTTGACAGTAGATGGTCAGTGTCTCGGTGTGGATGAGGTGAAGAGATGACCCCGAGTAGGGAGTTATGAAAGCTGACTTTCCTCCTGCCTAGTTTCTGTGTAAGAACTTTGCTGGGTGGCTCAGTGTCGTCGCGGATCACGTTCTGCATCGACGGATCACTGCTGAACCTGCCTAGAAGCATAGGTGCAACCCTGCCATTTGAGTTGAACTTCCTTGGAGCTGGCTGTTGTTTAAATAATTGTTGTATTTCTTCATGGCCTTGTTGCTCAGCTAGAGCTCTTGGGGTCCAGCCGCTGCTCTCCTGCTTGTCAATGTCGGCCCTGTGTTTCAGCAACAACTTAACCATCTCAACATTTCCGTCACAGACAGCACGGTGCAGCGGAATGTTTCCATCTTTGGATGGCCTGTTTGCATCATGGATGCGATTGAGTATTTCCTCGAGCAGTTCTATATTGTTTTGCTCAATTGCAATGCAACAATATAAGCCTGTATCCCCCAATGACAGATCTGCACCGCCATTGACTAACTGTTGCACAACTGTATCATGCTTTGCATACAAAGCCTCCCATAGCGGAACCTTTCCTTCTGAATCTGGATATTGGAAGAATTAAAGGCACATCAGAGGGGCGTATGATGAAACCTACATAAACTTAACAATTCTTTGCAATTAATAAGAGATGATAGATTTGCTTCATTATGATGATATATAATTTACAAGGAAAAATTATCACAATTCTAGCTGTAGGCTTTACCCCTGGCATTTGGATCAGCTCCAAACTCTAACAGAAGCTTGACACACTGCTCATTTCCCATGGAAGCAGATATGTGCTGTTGATCATGAAATTGAAGGATTATCATTTTCCTGCTTATACAAAATATATGTCTAATAAGGAAGATGTTGTGCATTGATGAGAATACTGACCAGTGCTGTACGCCCATCTTGATCTGACTCGTTTGGATCCAAATTACGTTTAAGTAGTTGATGCAGCAAATTTTCGTCTCCTCTAGTTACTGCAAAGCACAGTGTAATTGGCAACTCCAGACGACCTCGAGCTAGCATGTTCTCGATCTCCTTTAGCACACCTACCATTACGCCGTCGTCTTTCTTATCTTTTAGTAACTGTACAAAAAGAGGATCTTAATAGGCGTACAACAATTGTTCGTGGTATATTATTCGCAAAGAAAAAATGTTTGTGGTATTACAGTGTTCACAAGCAAACAGCATTTATAACACATTTTCAGCATAGTTGGTTACAGTTGAGCATTCGAGGATACTAATCAGGCAATATCCCGCATGAATGTAATTGAAGGATCTAAGGTGATCTAGTAATTATGTGAGGACTGAGCTTTCAATTTCACATGTTGTCAAGCAAGGTGAACAGAAGGGGTCGGATGCGGGGTGTACTAAAAAGCTCCAGCAGAGTAGTTCAAGATCTTAACAAGAAAAGATTAATGGTCTCTGTAAATGTGCAATTTCAGGAAAGATAACAGTGAAAGGTAATATGGATAGTATACCTGAATAAGGTTGTTCATTATGATAGTTCCATCTCCAACATTGGATTGAACAATGCTGAGAAAGGATGTCCGGTTCATGCGTAGAAGCTGACACAAGGATCTCGTCCGAACTGTGAATATTTGAGGCCTATAGCAAAGAACCCCAATTTCTCCAACAACATCTCCGGACTTAGCAACTCCCACCACCTGGAGATTACCAAATACCAACATATTATTTAAGCACCATTTGATGTATACATTTCCTTCAAGTTCAGCATCAAAGCCACACAGGACTTACCTGTTCTGCACCATGTTCCGCACCATTTTGTAGCTCAAGTAACTCCTGAAAAAGCAACATGTTTATTGATTATCAGAATGACAGTTACACTTTCCGTGTTAAAAAGTATAACTACTTTTTTTATATGTACTACTCATACATAACTATACCAACTATGAATAAAAAGGAATTAGGAAAAAACAGGATTCTTACCACACTACCAGAAACTAAAATGTAGAAGTCAGTGGGTGCTTCATTCTGCAAAATCACATCCTCCCTAGGTGGAAAGTATTCAGCTTTCATCTCTGAAACCTTTAAAAGTAATCATGAAAAATAACAATATAAGAAAATATTCGGGAGGAGCTAACTAAAATAAAGACTAAATAATCACCACTGCCTCACCAGTTGAAAAATTAGATCATTAGATACTCCTTGAAATAAGTAAATGTTTTGAACTAGATGGAGAAAGAGATAGTGCGAAATGCTGGATCTAATAGCCTTAGGCAGCGCATCGAGAGTCTCTTGTTGCTGAAGGCCTTCCGAGTCTGTCCTGAACTTTAAGCTAAGGTGTGATATCATCTGATCTTGTAACCGTGGTGGTAGCTGATTCCTAAGTGCAAAGCTGGTTGCTGCTTGAATTGTATCCCGCTTTAAACCAAAAGAAAACAGAAAGAGGTTCTCAGAGTCGTAAATTAAAGTAACTATTCAATGTATATATCAACCAAAGGTCAGTAAAACAAAACTCACATATTTTCGAGTACGGCTAGTGCCATGGACAACCAAATTGGTCATGTTGCCAATCAAATAAGCAGTCAATCCAAGGTTGAAGAACATGTAGAAAATGTTGAAAATCATTTCCCTTATGTTTTCTGCATGATAATCCCCGTAACCCACAGTGGTAAGTGTGGTGATTGACCAATATACTGATGTTACATAGCGAATCCACAAGCCCTGTTGATGAAAATCTTCCATACTATTGCCAATCCACGTTTCCTTTGGGATTGGATACCTATCAGCAAGAAGATAGTAGAAGCATGCTGCACAGTGCACGGCAAAAAGTGTGACCTACAAGATGAAAGGTAAGGAAAGATGATATCATTTATCAGGAATATTAAATTTGCAAGAGAACACAGTGATGTTCATAGCACTTACACAAATGAGCTTTGCACATCGGACCCAGAAGTAATTGAAGTGTCTATCCTTCTCCAATCTTTAAAATGAAGAAACAAACGTTAAAAAATGGCACAAAGATAATAGCCCAATTAACAAGTTTTTTGTTTGCAGGGAACCAATTAACAAGTTTTAACAGTACTTGGTCAGATTTGGATAGAAGAGCAGGACATATGAACATAAAAACCATTTTTTATATTGACCCATTACCACAAACATACCTAGCAAAAGGGAGCTGACTCTCCGGAGACGCCATAGACGAAGCATGTTGAAGAATCCATAAGACCTGAGCTTTGAAGGAAGTATCTTGCGAGCAAATTCTGATGGGATGGTGGATGCAACATCAAGAACAAACCAGCTGGTAGTATAACGCCAAGCAATTTTCTTTGGATCATCTTCAAGCAAATATGTTAGTCTGTCCAGGTAGGCTACAAAGAAGGTCAGCATGATGTCAATTGCGAAGATTGCATTCACGGCATTGTCCGTGGCAGCTAGGCCTCCTTTAGGAACCCGAATGAAGCCAAATTCGAATGGGGAGACCCACGCAGAGTAGACTACAAGAACTATGAGGAAAGTCTCCCATAATCTGCACAGTGTTAATAAAACGATATCAGAAGTGATGCATGTCTTATGTCTGTATATAATATAAAAACAATTAGCCTGTTTAAAAGTGTGATATATGCCTTATGCCCAGATTGTTTAGCATTATTGCGTAGTTGGTGTGAAGCATTGCTATCTGCTGGTTACTAGAAGTCTAGTTCACGGGGCAGCTCAATACAGCTTCCTTTTGTCGAAAAATTCTAGCACCCCCATTTTCTTTCATTCACGTCTGAAGTTACCACTTGCTGAATTGAAGATTTCCTTACATAAAAGGAGTCATCTTAGGGAAAAGAAAGGGACTTAATAAATATCTAGAAAACCATAAAAACTCTACCCTTTTCCACCACAAAAATCACATGGAAATCAGTTTTTCATTAAAACTACGTCAAACAATGCGAAGAAGTTCTATAGAACTCTAGAAGAAGTATCACATGTATGCAAGATGATACTGAATTAAGTACAAAATTTCAAGATACAAACTTAATCTACCCTGGGAAGATAACAAACTGTCAAATGAAGAGCGATGCCAATTAAGAAAAATACTAATTTGTCAACTGTATCTTCAAATGCACCTGAGTTTGATATTAGATTTTACATTCACGTACAATATTACACTTAATATGATTATTTTGAGAATTTTAGACTTGTACATGCAGTCTCCACCGACGAGGTGGTTCCATGTACATAAACTTGCATGGGCATCTATTGTGTGTGCCAAGTTTTTCCGGTATCAGTAATAACTGAATTAAGAAGCAATATATAACAAGAGATGGCATTTGCTGTTGCTTTGTTTTCCTTTCTGTTTCTGGCTGCTTGGGCTGGTGTACGCTTTGCGCCTTATTAATTTGCATTTCTTCTAATATGAAATGTTGCGTAATTAGCTGATTAGACGTGTGTCTGAGAAAAAAAAGGCCAGTATCAGATGCATGATACTCTCATTATGACCAGGCTCAAGTAATTCCAATAATTTCAACTTCCTGGAACTCCGTATGGCAAACCACGTGGCTTCGTTTTCAACGAGAATGGGGCCAGGGAGGTTGTGATCCCAGGAATACAATATAATTCAAAGAAAGAAACAATAAAGAAATGGTTCCCATGTGAGTTCCGTGAATGAGCCTTTGGAGAAGGAAGCATCGCTGGAGAAAATGCAACAAGTGTCGGCATCAAAATCACGATTTCCTTGTCCGTCTACTGAAAAAGGATGGACTAAAGCAGTCGTAGAAAGGCCCAAGCAGTCCAAAGTGGTAAATGAAAATAAGCAGAAAAGGCGAGTACTATATAGTAGGCAAAGGCCTAAACAAGTCAATTATTCAGTTTAAGTCAACCAAGCAAAAGATGACGAGTACTAACTACTACAAATGCATAAACAGATGAATTATTCAGTTGAAGTCAGCGCTGGAGAACATACAGAAATAATGAAGTTTTATTTTATCCAACGGGGCTTTGGTTTATGTGTTCCAGAAAATATAATAATCAGAGGACAGGCTATGAAGTTCTGATCGAAGAAAAAAAGAGGAGAAACGCGGAGCATAGCAAATACTACAATTTATATAACATGATAATACTACTAATAATAAACCTGGTAAGAGAAAGGGACAGAACAAAGCAAAAAATTGCAAAGCTTCCACTTTGCAGAAGCTCAACGGCGGACTATCGACCTCTTAATTTTCTTTTTCAGTTTGAAAGTATCGATCTATTAAATTAAAGTAAAGCGAACCACCGAGGACGATCGAACCGGAAACGGCCAATGCGGAAGAGACCAAGTTGTCTTTGAAACCAAGCGGGCAAGCGGCGCGGAGAGATAGAGGGATGTGAGAGATGTGATGACGACAGGAGACTAGGATAGCTGGTAACCGAGGAGCAATGATGAAGATTCTGGAGACTAGCGAGGAGAAGCGAAAGTTAGTTACCTGTAACGGCGGTCGTAGGGGGAGATGATGAAGCGGCGGAGCTTGACACGGCGGTTGCTCCGCGCGCCGAGCGATGGCAGGATGCCGCTGGAGAGGCTGTAGTGGCTGCCATCGCGCGACATCTCCCTCTCCAGCGCGTCCCCGACGGCGCCGCTGCCGCCCTCGCCCCACGGCCCGCACGCCCGCATCCTACCGGCGCCGAACCTCGCCATTGCGCCCCGACGGACGGCAGTAGAGAAGACTCTTTCGTGTGATGTGTGTGGATTTTAATGGAGGTAGGGAGGACCACAAAATCTTGCGTTGTGGTGTGGACTAATCTCAGCCGGATTCTCTTGCTGCCTGGGTTTTTCGGGCGGCGACGACGGTCCGGGTGGAGACGAGACCCTTGGGAGTTGGGAGTTTGGGGTTCGGTCGAGATCACGCGCCCCGCGAAGGTGCTTTTATGGAGGAGGGTCAGCGGCGCGAGTGGGCGGCCTCGATCGCGGTTCGTTGTCGAGCAAACGCGCGGTGTCCGTCGTAGCTAGACCACCGGCGAGGTTCCTTCGCGCTAAAAGCGGTCGCACACGTGCGCGCCGGGCTCCGATCACCAACACAAAGACAGTTTTTCTTTTCTTTTACCCCAAGCCTCCTTTTAGCATCCGTGTTTGACACTGAATCCGAATAGAGCTATCCATATAATTTGCTTCTATATTACCACCTCTTTCCCTCTCACGCCCTCCTATTTTGCTTCATCTTTCCTGTTCTAAATTGGTCCATTCGATTGAGGATATCTTTTTAGCCTTTTTTAGAAACAGATAAAATATATGAAACCCATTCCATGAAAGTGGAAGAAATCTTGTGATCCATGGCGCATCCTTTAAGTTTTTTTTTTTTTTTTTTTTTTTTTTTTTTGGAAAGGGGTAAACGGCAAACTTATAACATGGCTATGATGGTGTGAATTATATAGTGGTAACAATGCGACATTTATCTGAGAAATGATCCTCTTCACTCGTGGCATTTACCTCTGAATGATCCTCTTCTCTCATGGTCTCTTTATGAAATAAGGAATATACCACGAATCAAGATACTAGAACACATCTAATTTATGTCCATTATAGTGGTAACGTGGCATTTATTTGCATAGCTATGTATGTCAGTCATGTAAGAGGTGTGAGTTGTATTACATGATAATAGTAGTGCGCTTATCCATTTGCATTGTCATATTTATGTCATTCATAAAATAGATATGTTTTGTGCATGAAAATAGTAATGTTCTTAATTATAGATATATTTGTCAATCATATAAGGGGTATCAGTTCTACCATTCAATACATGATTTCTCAATTACATCCATTGCGGAGTTTGAGGATAAATGTCTCTAACTAAATTTTCTAGTAAAGTATATAATTAATAGAATCCTCATTGATAGATGAAAATGCAAACAAGAACTATACTCTTACCGATCCAGGCAGAGGATGTCTACAACGCAACATATATACCGTCTATAGCGCACTATCTCATACGAAATTCATGTACTTGCCATCATGCTAGCTTCTCTTGTCACCTGCTAAAGGATCCATAGTCCTTGCTCTTCTTTTAGACTGAAGACTCGAAATGAGCCCGGCTTTGAATTAACGAAGCCATCAACCGGCTAGGAGTTACAATAACGGTTACAACACACACCAGGGCAAAGTGCACACCGAAACCTACAAGAGAAGACAACACAGAAAACGTCAAGCAAAAACGCCAGCTTGGACCAAGATGAAGGAGCCTAGTCTTCTGTTGCGCCGGAGAGAGCACGACCATGTCCATACCAACAAATCTCCATCGCTCCATGATGACCCACAAGTATAGGGGATCGCAACAGTCTTCGAGGAAAGTAAAACACAAATTTATTAATTCGACACAAGGGGAGCCAAAGAATGTTTATAAGCTTTAACAGATGAGTTGTCAATTCAGCTGCACCTAGAAATAGAGTTGCTCGCAACAGTTTATCAGTAGTAACAGTTTTATAGCAGTGGTAGTAGTGAAGTAACAACAGTAATGAAATAAAAACAACGGTAGCGATGATTGCAGTAGACAACATGATTAAAATACTGTAGGCACATGGATGGATGAACGGACGCTGCATGGATAAGATAAATTCATATAATAAACAAGACGTGGGTATTGCAAGTAATAATGATAAAAGCATCCTAGTATAAAATAACCATAGGCGTGTGTTCCTATTTAGTCGTGTGTGCTCGCAATGAGAAACTTGCACGACACCTTTTGTCCTACCAGCCCGTTTACAGCGGGGCTTAAAGGGAATCTACTGGTAATTAAGGTACTCCTTTTAATAGCGTACTGGAGCAAAGCATTAAAACTCCGTGAACATAAGTGATCCTCACATCATAGCCCCCCTTCGGTTATCCCAATTGTTGTCACTTTGGGGTCTCAGATTCCGGACAACAATATGTGTACACAACTTGCAGGTACGATCATAAACAATAATTATCCTCATGAATCAATAACATGTTCAGATCTGAGATCACGACACTCGGGCCCAAAGTGAAAAGCATTAAGCATAGCAAGTTGCAACAATGTCAAAAATACTAACAGCGGATACTAGGCACTATGCCCCTAACAATCTTATTGCTATTGCATAAACAATCTCATCCAATCCCTACCATCCCCTACAGCCTACAGCGGGGAAATTACTCACACATGGATGGGGGAATCATGGATGGTTGATGGAGAGGCGTCGGTGATGGTGATGGCGATGTTCTCCTCCAATTTTCTGTCCCGGGAGGGTGACAGAACGGAGTTTCTGGTTCCCGGATTGGAGTTTCTGGTGGCAGCGGAGCAGCGAAACTCTTTCTGGAAAAACATCGAATCCCCCTCAATTTTTACGGTCAGAGGCTTACTATTATCCGGAGCGGCGCCGGCTCTGGCCCAGGGCAAGAAGTGCGTTGGCCCGGGCCCGACCAAAATAGGGGCCCATTATATCTAGCACAGTACATATAGGAAGATTAGAGGAAAAAAAGAGGAGGCCCATCTATCGATCCAAGAAGCACGTAGCCACACACGCACGGAAGAAGTCGAGAAGTTGACGATTCATTTTCCTTCAACAGAATCTCGTACCGCACAGAAACCTCGCCTTGGCTAAATCCCTAATTCAGTTTTCCTTGATCCCTAGCTATTACCTAATGAAACACTGCATGATCACACGGAGCAGCGCCTAACAGAGAGTTGGAGACAGGGAGCAGCCTAGGGAAAGTCGTCAAGAAATCAAGCAGGTAATTCTTCTCAGATCACAATTTCTGCGAGACCTTGCAGGCGAAGTGGCCAACTCTATCTTTTCTGTTCAAAATCAAAATTTATAAATCCAGTGGCCAGATTTTTGTGTTCCATAGCTCCATTTCTTATCTATCAGTTTACTCAGTTTATTCTGGCTCGGTCACATCTAGAGGAATACGAATTTGTCATTAACGACTTTGCATAAAAAAGCGAACAAAAATCTCGTTTCTCATGATTAATCGGCTTGGAGGTATGTTCGCATGCTATTTGAAGGTTCATCCAGAACTTCAAATGTTATATTTACTATTAAATGATATAATTTTTTATGTTGTACGGTTTATATTATATTTGTCAAACTGGCAATTTAGGGGTACCTATACTTGGTTTAGAACAAAGGCAAAAGTATTTATCAAATATGTGATATTACTGACAAAATATTGCGGTTTATGAGTTCATAATAATTTTATATGCGATAGATTTTTCTTTCTTTGTTGGGCCCATTGCTAAAGTTTACCCTGGGGCCTTCAAAATCCTAGAGTCGGCCCTGGTCCGGAGGAGAGGTTGAGGAGGCGGCCACACCACCCCTATGTGGGGCCAGGGCTGGCCCGCATCTAGGCCAGGTGTGGGCCCCTCGTGGCCCTTCTCCGTCTCGTCTTCTGGCTCCGTGAGTCTTCGGGTAAAATAGGGACTTTGCGATATTTTCCGGGAATTTTTCTGAAAGTTGGATTTCTGCACAAAAACGAGACACCAGAGCAATTCTGTTGAAAACAGCTTAGTCATATTCAAAACACACAAATTAGAGGGCAAACAATAGCAAAATTGTTCGGGAAAGTAGATACATTTTGGTCATATCAACTCCCCCAAGGTTAGATTATTGCTTGTCCTCAAGCAATTCAGTGACAACTGAGTGCGATAAAAGAAACTTTCACGAACCTATTTGCTTCATATGATGTATATATTCTCACTATATGATCAAGTAATTAGGCAATTCATGATAAGAACTATGCAACTAAGGCTACTCAATAGTCATGCAAGCTATGAAAAGATACCAACACAATAATAAGCAACATGAAACATAAGTATCTGCAGGATTGCAATGCTCATAACATGATATGATAAAGTGGTATCTCGCTTGCCCTTATTTGTGGAGCAAAACATAAATTCCAAGGTGTAACACCCCAAATTTTTGAAACAATTAAGAACCATAATTTCAATTATCCAATTTTTAGGGTTAACAAAAAAACTTGCCTATTTCCAAAATCTTTTGTATTATGTGAATGAATGGAATGTTTGCTAATACCATGAATGTGTGTTTGAAGAATCTCAAATAGATCCTAAGCCACAACCATGCATTTAGGATCAAATGGAAACAAATTAAAAAGAAAATAAAATAGAAGTAGAGGCACATATGAGCCTATGGCCCTATTTGTGAATATAGGCCTATGTCATGATCTACCTTGTGTATATGGTTTGAAAACCTTAACAAACCCAACCTAGTACTCACCAAGCCAAATCCAAAGTGAAACAAAATAGAAAGAAAATAAAAATCAAATAGGAGAGACATATGTGAGTGTATGGCCAATTTGCAAATTTGAGCAAATGCCCCACTTTCTTTGTTTGAATTTCTTAAATGCAACACTATACTATTTGAACACAAAACAATACAATTTGGGTCAAAGAAAAGCAACACAAATCAAAGGAAAAATGAAAATCTAAGTTACATAGGCTAATGGTCAAATCTGCCACTTTTAACATGATACCTACTTTGAGCCCTTTTGGTTAACTATTTCTAAACTAAACTTTATAATCTTATTGTCCAGATCACTAGTACTCATAAAAGTGAACAACTTGGTATAAGTCAACATTGCTGATTCAAAGTCAAACTCTTAATATAAGCATGCAAAGTGGCAACTTTGAATCAGATTCTAGATTGCCCCAAATTTTGGAATTTTCACAAACCAATTCCAAATTGCAAACCAAGGCCACCAATAGATGCCAAACATTATTTAGATCACACCTATGAAGTATTTTGGCCAAATTCAAATTCAAATGAGACCATTGCATCCAACATATGGTGATCAAGCTATTTAATAAAAAGGTACAACCACTATTCCTACCACTATTCACCACCTCACTCCACCCACTTGTGCTCATCTATAGTGCACATTGTACCCTAAAGCTTCCCAATGAGATGACCTTGCCTAGCCATGCTCATCATGACACAAGCCATGCCAAGGTCATGGCATATGTCACACATGTGGCCATGATTTGTTGTGCCTTGCTCTAGCCCTCTCTAACCTTGCCAAACATGTCAAACACACCAGCCTCACACCACTCAAGCTTGCAGCACCCTTCTAGCCCAAAGACTGTTGGAGATATGCCCAAGAGGCAATAATAAAATGGTTATTATATATATCTTTGTGTTTATGATAAATGTTTGCATACCATGCTATAATTGTAGTAACCGAAACATTGATACATGTGTGTTATGTAAACAACAAGGAGTCCCTAGTAAGCCTCTTGTATAACTAGCTTGTTGATTAATAGATGATCATGGTTTCGTGATCATGAACATTGGATGTTATTAATAACAAGGTTATGTCATTAGGTGAATGATATAATGGACACACACCCAAATAAGCATAGCATAAGATCACGTCATTAAGTTCAGTTTGCTATTCGCTTTCGATAGATAGTTACCTAGTCCTTCGACCATGAGATCATGTAAATCACTTATACCGGAAGGGTACTTTGATTACATCAAACGCCACTGCATAAATGGGTGGTTATAAAGGTGGGATTAAGTACTCGGAAAGTATGAGTTGAGGCATATGGATCAAGAGTGGGATTTGTCCATCCAGATGACAGATAGATATACTCTGGGCCCTCTCGGTGGAATGTCGTCTGATTAGCTTGCAAGCATGTGAATGGTTCACAAGAGATGATATGCCACGGTACGAGTAAAGAGTACTTGTCGGAGACGAGGTTGAACGAGGTATAGAGATAGCGTGATGATCAAACCTCGGACAAGTAAAATATCGCGAGACAAAGGGAATCAGTATCGTATGTAAATGGTTCAATCGATCTCTAAGTTATCGCTGAATATGTGTGAGCCATTATGGATCTCCAGATCCCGCTATTGGTTATTGGTCGGAGAGGAGTCTCAACCATGTCTGCATAGTTCACGAACCGTAGGGTGACACACTTAAGGTTTGATGTCGTTTTAAGTAGATATGGAATATGGAATGGAGTTCGAAGTTTTGTTCGGAGTCTCGGATGGGATCCAGGATATCACGAAGAGGTCCGGAATGGTCCGGAGAATAAGATTCATATATAGGAAGTCACTTTCCAAGTTTGGAAATGATCCGGTGCATTTATGGAAGGTGCTAGAATGTTCTAGAAACTTCCGGAAGAAATCACCATGGAAGGTGGAGTCCCGGTTGGACTCCACCAACCCTAACCATCCAACCAAGTGGGAGGGTGGAGTCCATGGTGGACTCCACCTCCTTGGCCGGCCAAGCAAGGGGGGAAGGGGAGAGTCCCTGTCCCTCTAGGTTTCGTCCATACGACAGTTTTTGAATTGGGGTCTTATTCAGATCTTTGGGCAAACCCTTGGGTGTTCCACCTATATAATGAGGAGGAGAGTGAGGGGGCTGCCTACAGTTGGCCGCACCACCTAGGGCCCCCCAAGGCCGGCACCCATGACCCCCCTCTCTCCCAAACCCTAGCCTCTCCTCCTCCATCTTCTCCCACAACGCTTACGGCGAAGCCCTGCCGGAGATCTCCACCACCACCGTCACCATGCCGTCGTGCTGGCGGGATTCCGAGGAGGATCTACTACATCCGTTGCCTGCTGGAACGGGGAGAAGGACGTCGTCATCAACACCGTACGTGTGACCGAGTACGGAGGTGCTGCCCGACTGTGGCACCGTCAAGATCTTCTACGCGCTTTCGAAAGTGGCAAGTGATCGACTACAACAACAACGAGATCTAATATTGTAGGCTTTGGAAATCTTCGAGGGTTAGTCTCATGATCTTCTCGTTGCTACCATCTTCTAGATTGCATCTTGGCTTGTTATTCGTTCTTGCGGTAGGAATTTTTTTGTTTTCTATGCTACGAATCCCATCAGTGGTATCAGAGCCGTGTATATGCATAGATTGGTTGCACGAGTAGAACACAATGGTTTTGTGGGCGTTGATGCTTTGTTGTCTTTAGTTCGTGTACTTTGCATCTTGTGGCATGGTGGTATGAAGCGGTCCGGGCTAACTTTACATGACCGCGTTCATGAGATTTGCTCCACACCCGACATGCAACTTGTATTGCATAAGTGGCTTTGCGGGTGTCTGTCTCTCCCACCATAGTGAAAATTCAATTTAGTCTTTGTATTGACAACACTAGTATCACCGTTGTGGTTCATGTTCGTAGGTAGATTGGATCTTACTCGAAAACCCTAAACCACGTAAAATATGCAAACCAAATTAGAGGTGTCTAACTTGTTTTTGCAAGGTTTGGTGATGTGATATGGCCATGATGTGATGATGAATATGTATGAGATGATCATTATTGTATTGTGGCAACCGGCAGGAGCCTTATGGTTGTCTTTATATTTCATGTTGTAGTATTATTTCAAAGTAGTTGTAATAGTTGCTACATGAGGTGAACAACCATGAAGATGGCACCATGAACCTTGACGCTACGCCGACGATGATGGAGATCATGTCCGTGCTTTGGAGATGAAGATCAAAGGCGCAAAGACTAAAGGGTCATATCACATTATGAATTGCATGTGATTTTAATCCTTTATGCATCTTATCTTGCTTAGATCGCGACGGTAGCATTATAAGATGATCCCTCACATTAATATCAAGATAATAAAGTGTTCTCCCCTCGTATGCACCATTGCTACAGTTCGTCGTTTTGAAGCATCTCGTGATGATCGGATGTGATAGATTCTACGTTCACATACAACGGGTGTAAGCCATGTTTCCACACGCGAAATACTTGGGTTTGCTTGACGAGACTAGCATGTATAGACATGGCCTCGGAACACAGGAAACCGAAAGGTTGAACACGAGTCATATGAATGATATGATCAACATGTTGATGTTCACCATTGAAGCTACATCATCTCACGTGATGATCGGTTTTGGTGTAGTGGATATGGATCGTGTACCACTAAACAACTATGAGGGATGTTGTATTAAGTGGGAGTTCATTAGTAATTAGATTAAAACATGAACTAATTATCATGAACATAGTCTGAATAGTATTTTGAATTAAATTTGTAGAATTGGCATCCGTTTTCTACCATGCGCTAGTCTTGTTATTGAGATAGAAATACTGTTAAATCTGACAAGAAACTTTACAGACTGGTACCGTATTGTTAAAAAATCAAGAAATGATTAAGTCCTATTGCAAACTTTTAGTAAACCTCACATTGCTGATTCAAAGAACAATGGTTTCAATTAGTACCTAGAATCATCTTGTCTTCGTGAAACTTGAAGTTCAAATCTGTTTGAAAAGTAAGGAGCTGAAAATTTTGTTTTCGAAATAAGCGAGGTATGAGATATATGTGATATCTAAGACCTTGTTGCAAGGTGATAGAATATAATTTGGTGAGACTACGTAAACTCATAAGTTTTATGGGAATGTATGAAGGTTGAAGACGCCAGGCGTCCTAACCCTCCAACTATTGGGGCACTAACGATATTCGCATATCCATGAAGTGATCGTCCTTAGTATGCACCGTTGCTAAGACTCGTCGTTTCGAAGCTTCACGTGATGATCGGGTGTTATAAATTCTACGTGTGCATACAACGGGTGCAAGCCAGATTTGCACATGCGAATACTGAGGTTAAACTTTTACGAGCCTAGCATGTACAGACATGGTCTCGGAAAGTCGTCATGATATGATGGATAAATTTATGAGTGAAATTGTTCATCATATTACAAAGTTACTAATAGTGAAATCTGGAACACTTGTCATATGATGATCAACTTCAAAGTAAGAACCTCAAGGTTATTGGTATTTGACCAATGGACCTAGAAGTTATTGAAGGTGAAGTGTTTTCTGAGAATGAGGAAAGCTAAAAGAGATACTACAAAAGATATTTTGGCAGAAAGAAAGAAACGACTAGAAAGTCTAGCTCAGGTGTATATAAATGATATACATGTTATGGATGTATTCCTTGTTTGGTCACATAATGAAATTCTTTGGTATTTGTACCAGATTGGTTGGTATGAGATGTCATACAGTACAACGCAATACAAGAATACGATGGCCTAAGTGACTGATAAGGAATATGGTAATAATGCACGTTGATGTCTACGTGTGCTTCTATTCTTGTAGACAGTGTTGGGCCTCCAAGAGCAGAGGTTTGTAGAACAGCAACAAGTTTCCCTTAAGTGAATCACCCAAGGTTTATCGAACTCAGGGAGGTAGAGGTCAGAGATATCCCTCTCAAGCAACCCTGCAATTAAGATACAAGAAGTCTCTTGTGTCCCCAACACACCTAATACACTTGCCAGATGTATAGGTGCACTAGTTCGGCGAAGAGATAGTGAAATACAAGTAATATGGATGATTATAAGAAGTGATTGCAATCTGAAATAAAAATGGCAGCAAGCGAACATGTAGCAGAACTTGTTGGAAATGGTGTTTCAATGCTTAGAAACAAGGCCTAGGGATCATACTTTCACTAGTGGACACTCTCAACATTGCAATCATAATTGAATATAAATATAAGCGCTTCACTATGCTATTCTGAATTACTCTCTGGCGGGATAACAAACACTAATTCACCGTGTAGGGCTGCAAAAGCAAACCTTAAAGATGTATTCGCAAGTACTAATAAACACCCCACGCTGTCACTGTGAGCATTCATAGGAGGTACTAACACACCACAATTTCATAGAGACATCCAACTCAAATCATAACCCAGTGAACAAGTAAGAGACCCACACGGTGCACACACACTGTCACCTTTACACACGTGGGACAAGGAGTCTCCGGAGATCACATAAGTAAAATCCACTTGAATAGCATAACGACATCTAGATTACAAAGCTCATCATATGGATCTCAATCATGTAAAGCAGCTCATGAGATCATTGTATTCAAGTACATGGGAGAGAGATTAACCACATAGCTACCGGTAGAGCCCTCAGCCTCGGGGGAGAACTACTCCCTCCTCATCATGGGAGACAGCAACGACAATGAAGATGGCGGTGGTGTCGATGGAGATGGCTTCCGGGGGCAATTCCCCGTCCCGGCGGCGTGCCGGAACAGAGACTTCTGTCCCCCGAACTTGGCTTCGCGATGGCGGCGGCTGCGTAACTTTTCTCGTCTCGTGGCTAAACTTTTTAGGGTTTTCGCGACGGAGAGACTTTATAGGCGGAAGGGCAGCCTTGGAGGGGTCCCGAGGGTCCCACACCATATGGGGCGCCCCCCCTTGGCCGCGCCGCCATGTGGGGTGGGGCCCCCTTGGCTCCCCTCTGGCCCCTCTTCGGTGCTCTGGAACCTTCCGTGAAATATAAGATCGTGGGCTTTTGTTTCGTCCAATTCCGAGAATATTTACTGTGAAATATTTCTGAAACCAAAAACAGCAGAAAACAGGAACTGGCGCTTTGGCATCTTGTTAATAGGTTAGTACCGGAAAATGCATCAAAACGATATAAAGTATGAATAAAACATGTAGGTATTGTCATAAAACTAGCATGGAACATAAGAAATTATAGATACGTTGGAGACGTATCAAGCATCCCCAAGCTTAGTTCCTACTCGCCCTCGAGTAGGTAAACGATAACAAGGATAATTTCTGAAGTGACATGCTATCATAATCTTGATCAATACTATTGTAAAGCATATGAAGTGAATGAAGTGATTCGAAGCAATGGTAAAGACAATGACTAAACAACTGAATCATATAGCAAAGACTTTTCATGAATAGTACTTTCAAGACAAGCATCAATAAGTCTTGCATAAAAGTTAACTCATAAAGCAATAGATTCTTAATATAAGGTTTTGAAGCAACACAAAGGATGATTAAGTTTCAGCAATAGCTTTCAACTTGTAACATGTATATCTCATGGATAATTGTCAACATAAAGCAATATAACAAGTGCAATAAGTAAATATGTAAGAATCAATGCACACAGTTGACACAAGTGTTTGCTTCTAAGATAGAAAGAAGTAGGTAAACTGAATCAACATAAAGTAAAAGAAAGGCCCTTCGCAGAGGGAAGCATGGATTACTATTTTTGTGCTAGAGCTTTTATTTTGAAAACATAGAAACAATTTTGTCAACGGTAGTAATAATTCATATGTGTTATGCATAAGACATCCTATAAGTTGCAAGCCTCATGCATAGAATACCAATAGTGCTCGCACCTTGTCCTAATTAGCTTGGATTTACATGGATTATCATTGCATAACATATGTTTCAGCCAAGTGTCACAAAGGGGTACCTCTATGCTGCCTGTACAAAGGTCCAAGGAGATAGATTGCATTTGATTTCTCGTTTTTGATAGATCTCAACTAAGGACATCCATACCGGGACAACATAGAAAACAGATAATGGACTCCTCTTTAATGCATAAGCATTCAACAACAGATAATATTCTCATAAGAGATTGAGGATTAATGTCCAAACTGAAACTTCCACCATGATTCATGGCTTTAGTTAACAATATGCATACTCAAACCATTTGATCATGATAAATCGCCCTTACTTCAGACAAGACGAACATGAATAGCAACTCACATGATATTCAACAAAGGTGTAATAGTTGATGGCGTCCCCAGGAACATGGTTACCGCTCAACAAGCAACTTATAAGAAATAAGATACATAGCAACATATTCAATACCACAATAGTTTTTAAGGCTATTTTCCCATGAGCTATGTATTGCAAAGACAAAGAATGAAATTTTAAAGGTAGCACTCAAGTAATTTACTTTGGAATGGCAGAGAAATACCACATAGTAGGTAGGTATGGTGGACACAAATGGCATAGGTTTTGGCTCAAGGTTTTGGATGCACGAGAAGTATTCCCTCTCAGTACAAGGCTTTGGCTAGCAAGGTTGTTCGAAGCAAACACAAGTATGAACCGGTACAATAAAACTTACATAAGAACATATTGCAAACATTATAAGACTCTACACTGTCTTCCTTGTTGTTCAAACACTTTTACTAGAAAATATCTAGACCTTAGAGAGACCCATCATGCAAACCAAATTTCAACAAGCTCTACGGTAGTTCTCCACTAATAGGTTTAAACTACATGATGCAACAGCTTAAACATGATCTATGAGAGCTCAAAACAATTGCCAAGTATCAAATTATTCAAGACAATACACCAATTACCGCATGAAGCATTTTCTGTTTCCAACCAAATAGCAATTAACGAAGCGGTTTTCAACTCCGCCATGAACATTAAAAGTAAAAGCGAAGAACACTAGTGTTCATATGAAAAAGCGGAGCGTGTCTCTCTCCCACATAAGCATGAATTTATTCAGAGAATGAAAATAACAAAACGAAAATAAAATCACACAGACACTCCAAGTAAAGTACATAAGATGTGACGGAATAAAAATATAGTTTCACTAGAGATGACATGATAAGTTGTTGATGAAGAAGGGGATGCCTTGGGCATCCCCAAGCTTAGACGCTTGGGTCTTCTTGAAATATGCAGGGATGAACCACGGGGGCATCCCCAAGCTTAGACTCTTCACTCTTCTTGATCACATTATATCACCCTTCTCTCTTGACCCTTGAAAACTTCCGCCACACCAAACTTCTCATAAAATTCATTAGAGGGTTATTGCATAATCAAAAATTCACATGTTCAGCAAGGACACAATCATTCTTAACACTTCTGGACATTACCCAAAGCTACTGAAAGTTAATGGAACAAAAAAATCCACTCAACACAGTAAAAGAGGCAATGCGAAATAAAAGGCAGAATCTGTCAAAACAGAACAGTCCGTAAAGACGAATTTTTTAGAGGCACTTAACAGGCTCAGATGAAAAAACTCAAAACTAATGAAAGTTGCGTACATATCTGAGGATCACGCATGAAAATTTGCAGCATTTTACGAGTTTCCTACAGAGAGATCTACTCAAATTCGTGACAGGTAGAAATCTGTTTCTGCGCATAAATCCAAATCTAGTATCAACTTTCTATTAGAGACTTTACTTGGCACAACAATGCAATAAAATAAAGATAAGGAGAGGTTTCTACAGTAGTAACAACTTCCCGGACACAACAAAACAGTAGCAAAATAAAAACATGGGTTATCTCCCAAGAAGTGCTTTCTTTATAGCCATTAAGATGGGCTCAGTAATTTTAACGATGCTCGCGCAAGAAATAAGAGTTGAAGCAAAAGAGAGCATCAAAAGCAAATAAGAAACACTTTTAAGTCTAACCCACTTCCTATGAAAAGGAATCTTGTAAATAAACAAGTCATGTAAGCATAATGCAACAAGCATAGAAAGGCAACACAAGCGCAACTTCAAGATTCTCAACATAAAGAGGGGAAACTTAATATTATAAAGATGCATATAACCATGTTTCCCTCTCTCATAATAACTTTCAGTAGCATCATGAACAAACTCAACAATATAACTATCACATAAAGCATTCTTATTCACATGCATAAAAGTATCATTACTCTAGTAGGTGGCACCAAAATACCACTATCATTATAATCATCATAAATGGGAGGCAAAGTATCATCAAAGAAAATTTTCTCCTCAAAACTTGGGGGACTAAAAATATCACAACCAGCTTCCCCAAGCTTAAATTCTTCCATAGCATTAGCAATAATAGTATTCAAAGAGTTCATGCTAATAACATTGCTACAACTATTTTGCAAACAAAGTTCCATGGGTTTTTTAATTCTCTCTTCAAACACATCATGTCCTAATTCAAGATAAAGTTCATAAAGATCTCTAATTTATTTGTTGTTTTCCATTAAGCCTAACTAGTGAAAATAAAAACAAGAAACAAAAAGATATAATTGCAGGATCTAAAGGAGATAGCTTCGAGCACTCACACACCGCCAAAAGTGCTAGGAAATAGCTTAGTAGTCGGAAGATGTGAATACCTTTTACCTTACCTCCCCGGCAACGGCGCCAGAAAATAGCTTGATGTCTACGTGTGCTTCTATTCTTGTAGACAATGTTGGGCCTCCAAGAGCAGAGGTTTGTAGAACAGCAACAAGTTTCCCTTAAGTGAATCACCCAAGGTTTATCGAACCCAGGGAGGTAGAGGTCAGATATATCCCTCTCAAGCAACCCTGCAATTAAGATACAAGAAGTCTCTTGTGTCCCCAACACACCTAATACACTTGTCAGATGTATAGGTGCACTAGTTCGGCGAAGAGATAGTGAAATACAAGTAATATGGATGATTATAAGAAGTGATTGCAATCTGAAATAAAAATGGCAGCAAGCGAACATATAGCAGAACTTGTTGGAAACGGTGTTTCAATGCTTAGAAACAAGGCCTAGGGATCATACTTTCACTAGTGGACACTCTCAACATTGCAATCATAATTGAATATAAATATAAGCGCTTCACTATGCTTTTCTGAATTACTCTCTGGCGGGATAACGAACACTAATTCACCGTGTAGGGCTGCAAAAGCAAACCTTAAAGATGTATTCCCAAGTACTAATAAACACCCCACGCTGTCACTGTGAGCATTCATAGGAGGTACTAACACACCACAATTTCATAGAGACATCCAACTCAAATCATAACCCAGTGAACAAGTATTCTGTGAAATATAGCCTAAGAGACCCACACGTTGCACACACTGTCACCTTTACACACGTGGGACAAGGAGTCTCCGGAGATCACATAAGTAAAATCCACTTGAATAGCATAACGACATCTAGATTACAAAGCTCATTATATGGATCTCAATCATGTAAAGCAGCTCATGAGATCATTGTATTGAAGTACATGGGAGAGAGATTAACCACATAGCTACCGGTAGAGCCCTCAGCCTCGGGGGAGAACTACTCCCTCCTCATCATGGGAGACAGCAACGGCGATGAAGATGGCGGTGGTGTCGATGGAGATGGCTTCGGGGGCAATTCCCCGTCCCGGCGGCGTGCCGGAACAGAGACTTCTGTCCCCCGAACTTGGCTTCGCGATGGCGGCGGCTGCGTAACTTTTCTCGTCTCGTGGCTTAACTTTTTAGGGTTTTCGCGACGGAGAGACTTTATAGGCCAAGAGTTGAACGGGCAACTAACTTAGTGGAAACTTACATGATGATGTATGTGGTTCACTGGGCATAGTTGTGTGCGGGAGATTCTTCTACTTCACGAAAACTTCCAACAATGAATTGAGTATATATATGTGGATATATTCGATAAGGAAGAAGTTTGAAACATTTGAATGGATTCAAATAAATTTCAGCATGAAATGGAAATCATCGTAATAGAAAAGTCAAATATCTATGATTGGATCATGGTGGAAATATCTGAATTACGAGTTTTAGCGAACATCTAAGAGAGTTATGAAATTGTTCTACAACTCACGTTTCTTGGAGTATCATAGTGATGATGGAGTATCCGAGAGACGTATCCAAACCTTGTTGGGTTAATGATGAGATAAAATAAAATGACGCCATTATATTTTTGTGGATTATGCTTTAGTGACTACCGCTTTTACACTAAATAGAGCATCATCATGATCCGTTGAGATGACACCATACAAGTTATGGCATGGGTATAAACCCTAATAGTCCTTTCTTAAATTTTGGTATAATTAAATAAGTTTACAACCAAAGACGGATGAATGTCTTTGTTGTTATCTCAGAATTGGGAATTCTTTCCACTATGAAGTAAAAGACAAAAGTGTTTGTTGATGTTACTTGATTATTTCCAAGAAATTCTTTTCTAGCGAAGTATTTGAGTGGGAGGACAATAGAACTTGATAAGGTTTATGAACCTGAGCATAATGATCAGAGTAGCGCAGCATCGGAAATGGTTCCGGAAGCGGCCACGACGATCATGGCTCCCATGAATACAAAGTGTTTTAGCCATGGAGATCGAAGTATCTATTGAACCTTGTAGGTATGGTTTTGTGATCAAATAAATGATTTGTGGACAAAGGATTGATTTTGAACAATGATAAACCAACATACAAATAAGTTATGATGGGCCCTGACTCCGTTAAAATGGCTATGCGCCATGAAATCCAAGATAGATGAATACTTTTTGAAAGTAAATAGATCTATAAAATTGATGGACTTGGATGGAATATCCTTGAAGAAGCACGACTTGTCGAAAAGTTGTTTACGGCAAAGTTCAAAGAGTTGACTACGATAAGATTAGATCTTCCGTAACAATGCTTATAGTCTATGTGGATTATTCTAGTAATCGCTACATATTTCTTTTATGAGATATGCTAGTAGGATGGCAAAATACATTACTTAACACAAGTGTGTATTAAAGGTGTAGACAAGATACAACCAAGAGTTTTGTTGGTCCGTGGAATACTAGATAGGTATACAAACTTCAATTGGATGAAGTGAGTATCGCGGAGTTGGAATCTTCACCGGATGAAATAATCAAAGAGTTTTGATTTCATCAGAAACGATGAAGAAGCTTGCATTTGCAAGAAATTAAGTGGGAGCGCTGAGACAAATTTATAATACTTTATGTAGATGAAATATCGTTGATTATAAATAATGTAATTATATAATTGATTAAAAAGGTTTCATTGAGAATTAACTTCAATGAAAGGATATGGATTGAAACATATTTAGTGTCAATATATATGAAGATAGATTGAAACACATAATAAGTTTAAGTCAAAGTACATAGAATGGATATTGAAGTAGTTCAATATAGAAATATTGAGAAGGTGTTTTTTTCATGTGAAGGTTTAACAAGACTTGAGTGTGTCTGACACTCAATGAGTAAAAACACATGAGTGATTTTGGATCACGATTAATATGTACACAATTGGATATTCTGTGCTCTAAAGTACTGTGAGTATGTACCAGAATGATTCATGAGATGATCATTGGACGACAGTAAGAATATCCTTGGGTACTTTAGAAGAACCAAGGATATATATAGTTTTGTATGGGGTAATGACAAACAAATCGCTGTAAAGTGTTGCACCGATATTAGTTTGGTCACATATAAAAATGAATTTCAAATCTCAATTAGGCTAAGTGTTGTTTTAAAAGGTAGCACAATGCTAGATTTAGAAGAGTTCTAAATATTGTGACGGATTCTACAAATGAAGGCAGAATATGTCATTGTTTTGACAATGACTGAGGATGTTTAAGTCGAGGAGTTCTTTGAGAACTTGGTGTAGTTCCGATAGTGTCAGAACTTTGAAGCTATATTGTGTATGACAATATTAGTGACATATTTCAGACCGCGGAATTAAGGTTTCACCAGAAGACTGAACATATATGATTAATGCCGACTCATTTGGAAAATGAGTGATGCGTTGAGACGCAAATGAATTGCAAAATACATACGTTTCTGAGCGTGTCAGATCCGTTGACTAAAACCTCTGCCGTAAGCAAAACATGATAAAGCACCAGAAGGCCATGGTGTTATATCTTTACAAATGTAAACTAGATTATTGATTCTAGTGCAAGTGGGAGACTGTTGGAGATATGCCCAAGAGGCAATAATAAAATGCTTATTATAATATATCTTTGTGTTTATGATAAATGTTTGCATACCATGCTATAATTGTATTAACCGAAACATTGATACATGTGTGTTATGTAAACAACAAGGAGTCCCTAGTAAGCCTCTTGTATAACTAGCTTGTTGATTAATAGATGATCATGGTTTCGTGATCATGAACATTGGATGTTATTAATAACAAGGTTATGTCATTAGGTGAATGATATAATGGACGCTGATACGTCCATTTTTCATCACTATTTTATATCATAATTTACTGTTATTCATTGATATATTTCATATTTAGAGATGATACTTATGTTATTTCACCTATTTTGCATGTTTCATGATTATTGGAGAATCACTCACCGGGTCAGGATTCTGCTGGAAAAAGCACCGTCAGGATACAGTATTTCTGAAGATCAACAACTGATGGAAAATATACCGAAGCTCCTATTTTTCCAAATGACGGAGCCAGCCAGAAGGGGAGGCCGAGGAGGGCCACCATGGGCCCCCCCATAGGCCGGCGCGGCCACCAGGCCTGGCGCGCCGCCATGTGGGGAGGGGGGCCACGAACCCCCTCGGCCATCTCCCTTTCGCGTACTTCATCTCCAGAAAACCCTAAGGTGTACGGGAACATCGAGGAGAGACACATCCGCCTCTGCGGGGCGGAAAAACACCAGAGAGAAAAGAGTTCTCCGGCAGGCTGAAATCTGCCGGGGAAATTCCCTCCCGGAGGGGGAAATCGTCGCCATCGTCACCGTCATCGAGCTGGACTTCATTGGGATCATCATCATCATCTCCACCGCCTACACCATCATCTCCACTGCTGCACCTCGTCTCCGCTGTAACATCTAGGGTTGAATCTTGATTATTTCATAGGGGAAACTCTCCCGGTGTTGATTACTCCTTGTTATTGATGCTATTGAGTGAAACCATTGAACCAAGGTTTATGTTCAGATTGTTATTCATCATCATATCACCTCTGATCATGTTCCATATGATGTCTTGTGAGTAGTTCGGTTAGTTCTTGAGGACATGGGTGAAGTCTAAATGTTAGTAGTGAACTATGTTGAGTAATATTTAATGGTTTGATATTTAAGTTGTGGTGTTATTCTTCTAGTGGTGTCATGTGAACGTCGACTACATGATACTTCACCTTTATGGGCCTAGGGGAATGCATCTTGTATTCGTTTGCTAATTGTGGGGTTGCCGGAGTGACAAGCAACCTCGAACCCCGTTGGTATATCGATGCATGAGGGATAGCAGGATCTTAGAGTTTAAGGCTGTGGTTAGATTTATCTTAATTACTTTCTTGTAATTGCGGATGCTTGCAAGGGGTTTAATCACAAGTATGTATTAGTCCTAGGAAGGGCGGTGCATTAGCATAGGTTCACCCACACAACACTTATCAAAACAATGAAGATTAATCAACTATATGAAGCGAAAGCACTAGACTAAATTCCCGTGTGTCCTCAAGAACGTTTGGTCATCATAAGTAAACAAACCGGCTTGTCCTTTGTGCTAAAAAGGATTGGGCCACTAGCTGCAATTATTATTACTACCGCATTTTACTTACTTGTATTTTACTTATCTGCTATATCAAAATCCCCCGAAAACTTGTCTGTGAGCATTTACAGTGAATCCTTCATCGCAACTGCTTGTCAACACCTTCTGCTCCTCGTTGGGTTCGACACTCTTATTTATCGAAAGTACTACGATACACCCCCTATACTTGTGGGTCATCAAGAATATTTTCTGGCGCCGTTGCCGGGAGTGAAGCGCTATTGGTAAGTGGAATTGGTAAGGAAAACTTTTACTGTACGTGCTGTTTTTATTTCTGCCTGCTGCTATAATTCATTATGGAGAGATCTTCTCTTGAATTCCTATTTGGAAAATCTACTACTACTGCAACGGTAGTGGATGAGGCGCCAGGTGAGAAAGAGATTCCATATAAAATACCTATGAAAATTATTGAACGTGTTGTGGATAACCGCTATGAAGGGGATGGAACTGTCCATCCTGGAGATCATTTACTGTTTTTACATGAATTATGCGGGTTATTCAAGTGTGCAGTTATTTCTATGGATGAAGTTAGTAAGAAACTATTCTCTATGTCGCTGTCTGGTAAAGCGGCGCATTGGTATAAATTGCTGAAGAATGGGAATTCTCTTGATTGGAAGGATATTGTGCCTCTATTTTATTCTAAATTTTATCCTCCAAGTGAAATTCACAAAGACCAAAACTGCATATATAATTTCTGGCCTCATGATGGAGAGAGTATTGCCCAAGCATGGGGGAGGTTGAAGTCTTTAATGCTCAAATGCCCCATTCGTGAGCCTCCTGGTAATATCATCATTGATAATTTCTATGCAAGACTTTCTTTTCAAGATAAAACCTTACTGGATACTGCTTGTTCTGGATCATTCACACGCAACAAAGAAGAGTTTAAATGGGACCTTCTTGATTGGATTCAGGAGAATACTGAAGGATGGGAGAACGACAAAGGTAGAGAGTCAGGTATAAATTATGATTATGAATGCATTGAAACTTTTATGGAGACTGATAACTTTCGTAATATGAGTGCTACTTACGGTCTTGACTCTCAAGTTGTTGCAAATTTTTATAAAGCTTTTGCCTCTCATTTTGAATTGCCTAGGAATAATTTTGATAAGTATCATGAACCTTACAAAGATAAAACTGATTCACCTATAGGTAAATGTATTGAAGTTAAAACTGTTGATCACATTCTTCCTGAAGCTTATATTGAAAAAATTCCTTTTCCTGCTAAAATGAAGGAGTATTCTGTTATAACTAGTGTGGTTAACAAAAGTGCAAAGAAACCTATAGAACCTGAGGAGCAAATAACTGTTGAACCTGCTGTTGCAATAGTTGAAGACCTTGTGACTGAAAATGTAGAAGATGGTCACATCATTTTCTGTGAAGATGCTTCTAATATTGTTTCACATCCTAGTAAGTCTAGGAAAGCCAGTGTTCCTATGCTCTCTGTTAGAATTGGTGAACATTGTTATTATGGTTTATGCGACATTGGTGCAAGTACTAGTGTCATTCCTTATGAGCTTTACAAGGAAATCATGCATGAAATTGGTTCTTGTGAACTTGAAGATATTGATGTGGTTATTCGGCTAGCTAATAGAGAAACTATCTCTCCTATTGGTATTGTTCGAGATGTGGAAGTTCTATGTGGTAAAATTAAATATCCTGCTGACTTTTTGGTACTTGGTTCTGCTGCTAGTAAGACTTGTCCTATCATTTTTGGTAGATGATGTCTACGCACGCTTCTATTCCTGTAGACAGTGTTGGGCCTCCAAGAGCAGAGGTTTGTAGAACAGCAGCAAGTTTCCCTTAAGTGAATCACCCAAGGTTTATCGAACTCAGGGAGGAAGAGGTCAAAGATATCCCTCTCAAGCAACCCTGCAATCACGATACAAGAAGTCTCTTGTGTCCCCAACACACCTAATACACTTGTCAGATGTATAGGTGCACTAGTTCGGCAAAGAGATAGTGAAATACAAGTGGTATGAATGAATATGAGCAGTAGTAACGGTGCCAGAAAATAGCTTGCTGGCGTGCAGTTGATGGTAGTAATATTGCAGGAAGTAAAGATGCAAGTAAAACAAGTAAATAAGCGATGATTGCGGTATTTGGAAACAAGGCCTAGGGATCATACTTTCACTAGTGGACACTCTCAACATTGCAATCATAAAGGAATATAAATAAGCACTTCACTATGCTATTCTGAATTACTCTCTGGCAAGATAACGAACACTCATCATGTAGGCAAACCTTAAAGATGTATTCCCAAGTACTAATAAACACCCCACGCTATCACTGTGAGCATTCATAGGAGGTAGTAACACACCACAATTTCATAGAGACATCCAACTCAAATCGTAACTCAGTGAATAAGTATTCTGTGAAATATAGCCTAAGAGACCCACACGGTGCACAGACTGTCACCTTTACACATGTGGGACAAGGAGTCTCCGAAGATCACATAAGTAAAATCCACTTGAATAGCATAACGACATCTAGATTACAAAGCTCATCATATGGATCTCAATCATGTAAGGCAGCTCATGAGATCATTGTATTGAAGTACATGGAGAGAGAGATTAACCACATAGCTACCGGTACAGCCCTTAGCCTCGGGGGGAACTACTCCCTCCTCATCATAGGAGACAGCGATGGCGATGAAGATGGCGGTGGTGTCGATGGAGATGACTCCGGGGGCAATTCCCCGTCCCGGCAGGGTGCCGGAACAGAGACTTCTATCCCCCGAATTGGAGTTTCGCGATGGCGGCGGCTCTGGAAGGTTTCTCGTACCGTGGTTTTTCCGCGTAGGGTTTTCGCGACGGAGACCTTAAGTAGGCGGAAGGGCAGCCTCGAAGGGGCCCTGGTGGGGCCACACAATAGGGGGGCGCGCCCCACCCCTTGGCCGCGCCGCCCTGGCGTGTGGGGCCCCCCTGGCTCCCCTCTGGTCTCTCTCCAGTGTTCTGGAAGCTTCCGGGAAAAATAAGGTTCTGGGCGTTGATTTCGTCCAATTCCGAAAATATTTCCTTACTAGGATTTCTGAAACCAAAAATAGCAGAAAACAGGAACTGGCACTTCGGCATCTCGTCAATAGGTTAGTTCCGGAAAATGCATAAATATGACATAAAGTATGTATAAAACATGTGAGTATCATCATAAAAATAGCATGGAACATAAGAAATTATAGATACGTTTGAGACGTATCAGTAGACCTTTTCTAAATACTTGTGGAGCTATTATAGATTGCAAGAAAGAGAAATTTGTGACTAAATTTGTTGGTGAATCTTATGAGTTTAATTTCTCTAAATTTGCCAAAGTTCCTTATGAAGCTGAATTGCCTAATGATGATTTTAGAGTTGAACAGCTTGCATCTATTGCTCTTGCTCCTAATAATCCTTTGCGGCAACATTTGGAGGATCATCGAGTGAAGTCTTTAGGGAAGAAAGGAATGAGCTTGATGAAATTTTCCTTCGTCAACCTATTCTTAAACATGACTTACCGGTTGAAGATCTAGGTACAACACCACCGCCAAAGGAAGATCCTATTTTTGATTTGAAACCGTTGCCTGATAATCTTAAGTATGCTTATATTGATGATAAGAAAACATATCCTGTTATTATTAGTGCTAAGCTTTCATATTTTGAGGAAGAAAGATTATTGGAGATATTGAAGAAACACCGAGGAGCTATTGGCTACACTCTTGATGATTTGAAAGGGATTTCTCCCTCTATTTGCCAACATGCCATCAACATGGAAGATGATGCAAAGCCTGTTGTTGAACATCAGCGTCGTCTAATTCCTAAGATGAAGGATGTGGTAAGGAATGAGGTATTGAAACTTCTTGAAGCTGGTATTATATATCCTATTGCTGATAGTAGATGGGTTAGTCCTGTGCATTGTGTTCCTAAGAAAGGAGGAATAAGCATGTTGTACCTAATGATAATGATGAGCTCATCCCTCAAAGAGTAGTTGTAGGGTATAGAATGTGCATTGATTTTCGAAAAGTTAATAAAGTTACTAAGAAAGATCATTACCCTTTACCTTTTATTGATCAAATGTTAGAAAGGTTATCTAAAAATACTCATTTATGCTTTCTTGATGGTTATTCTGGGTTTTCACAAATTGTTGTTAGAACTAAAGATCAAGAGAAAACCACTTTCACTTGTCCCTATGGAACTTATGCTTATAGGCGTATGCCTTTTGGTTTATGTAATGCTCCTGCTACTTTTCAAAGATGCACGTCTGCTATTTTTCATGGCTTTTGTGAAAAGATTGTAGAGGTATTCATGGACGGTTTCTCTGTCTATGGGAATTCTTTTGATAATTGTTTGCGAAATCTTGATAAAGTTTTGCAGAGATGTGAAGAAACTAACTTTGTTCTTAATTGGGAGAAATGCCACTTTATGGTTAATGAAGGAATTGTATTGGGACATAAAATTTCTGAGAGAGGTATTGAAGTTTTTTTTTTTGAAACAGAGAGGTATTGAAGTTGATAGAGCTAAAGTTGAAGCAATTGAGAAGATGCCCTATCCTAGGGATGTTAAAGGTATTCGTAGTGTTCTTGGTCATGCTGGTTTTTATAGGAGATTTATTAAAGATTTCTCTAAAATTTGAAAGCCTCTTACTAATCTTCTTCAAAAAGATGTACCTTTTGTTTTTGATGATGATGGTAAGGAAGCTTTTGAAACTCTAAAGAAAGCCTTAACAACAGCCCCTGTAGTTGAACCTCCTGATTGGAATTTACCTTTTGAAATTATGTGTGATGCTAGTGATTTTGCTGTAGGTGCTGTTCTTGGACAGCGAGTAGATAAAAAATTGAATGTTATTCATTATGCTAGTAAGACTCTTGATGCTGCTCGAAGAAATTATGCTACAACTGAAAAAGAATTATTAGTTGTAGTTTTTGCTTGTGACAAGTTTAGACCTTATATTGTTGATTCAAAAGTCACATTTCATACTGATCATGCTGCAATTAGGTACCTTATGGAAAAGAAAGATGCTAAGCCAAGGCTTATTAGATGGGTGCTTCTTTTGCAAGAATTTGATTTACATATTGTAGATAGGAAAGTTGCTGATAATCCTGTTGCTGATAATTTATCTAGATTGGAAAATATTGTTTATGATCCTGTTCCTGTTAATGATAGTTTTCCAAATGAACAATTGGCTGCAATAAAGGTGAGCTCGCGAGATAGTCCTTGGTATGCTGATTATGCTAACTTTATCGTTTCGAAGTATTTGCCTCCAACCTTTTCAGCTCAGCAAAGGAGGAAATTATTTTATGATTTGAGGCATTATTTTTGGGATGACCCATACTTATATAAAGAAGGAGTGGATGGTATTATGCGAAGATGTGTCCCCGAATACGAACAAAAGGAGATATTGAGTAAGTGTCATGGTAGTATTTATGGAGGACTGATACGTCCAATTTGCATCACTATTTTATATCATAATTTGCTGTTATTCATTGATATATTTCATATTGGGACACAATAATTATGTTATTTCATCTATTTTGCATGTTTCATGATTATTTGGAGATCGCCCACATGAGCCAGGATTCTGCTGGAAAAAGCACCATCAGGATGCAATATTTCGGAAGATCAACCGTGGAAGGAAATTTCACCAAAAATCCTATTTTTCCAGATGACGAAGGAAGCCAGAAGGGGGAGCCAGCTGGACCCAAGGTGGGCCCACACCATAGGGCGGCGCGGCCCATGGCCTGGCCGCGCCACCATGTGGTGTGGGGCCCCCACAGCCCCTTTCGCCTCCTTTTCTTCGCGAAACCCTTCGTCCCGAAGACCTAAGCCACGAGAGGAATCCTCACGAAGGGTTACAGCCGCCTCTGCGGGGCGGAGAACATCAGAGAGAAAAGAGCTCTCCGGCGGGCAGGAATCCGCCGGGGAAATTCCCTCCCGGAGGGGGAAATCGACGCCATCATCACCGTCATCGAGCTGGACATCATCTCCATCACCACCACCATCATCTTCATCATCATCACCGCCATCTCCACCGCTGGACATCGTCACCGCTGTAGCAATTTGGGTTTGATCTTGATTGTTTGATAGGGGAAACTCTCCCGATATTGATTTCTACTTGTTATTGATGCTATTGAGTGAAACCATTGAACCAAGGTTTATGTTCAGATTGTTATTCATCATCATATCACCTCTGATCATGTTCCATATGATGTCTCGTGAGTAGTTCGTTTAGTTCTTGAGGACATGGGTGAAGTCTAAATGTTAGTAGTGAATTATGGTTGAGTAATATTCAATGTTATGATATTTAAGTTGTGGTGTCATTCTTCTAGTGGTGTCGTGTGAACGTCGACTACATGACACTTCACCATTTATGGGCCTAGGGGAATGCATCTTGTACTCGTTTGCCAATTGCGGGGTTGCCGGAGTGACAGAAACCTAAACCCCCGTTGGTATATCGATGCGGGAGGGATCGCAGGATCTCAGAGTTTAAGGCTGTGGTTAGATTTATCTTAATTACTTTCTTGTAGTTGCGGATGCTTGCAAGGGGTATAATCACAAGTATGTATTAGTCCTAGGAAGGGCGGTACATTAGCATAGGTTCACCCACACAACACTTATCAGAACAATGAAGATTAATCAGCTGTATGTAGCGAAAGCACTAGACTAAAATCCCGTGTGTCCTCGAGAACGTTTGGTCATTATAAGTAAACAAACCGGCTTGTCCTTTGTGCTAAAAAGGATTGGGCCACTCGCTGCAATTATTTCTCTCGCACTTTACTTACTTGTACTTATTTCATCTGCTATATCAAAACCCCCTGAATACTTGTCTGTGAGCATTTACAGTGAATCCTTCATCGAAACTGCTTGTCAACACCTTCTGCTCCTCGTTGGGTTCGACACTCTTATTTATCGAAAGTACTACGATACACCCCCTATACTTGTGGGTCATCAAGACTATTTTCTGGCGCCGTTGCCGGGGAGTGAAGCGCTATTGGTAAGTGGAATTGGTAAGGAAAACCTTTACTGTTTGTGCTGATTTTATTTCTGCCTGCTGCTATAAGTCATTATGGAGAGATCTTCTCTTCAATTTCTATTTGGAAAATCTACTACTACTGCAACGGTAGTGGATGAGGCGCCAGGTGAGGAAGTAATACCATATAAAATACCTATGAAAATTATTGAACGTGTTATGGATAACCGCTATGAAGGGGATGGAACTGTCCATCCTGGTGATCATTTACTTTTTTTGCATGAATTATGCGGGTTATTCAAATGTGCAGGTATTGCTATGAATGAAGTTAGAAAGAAACTATTCTCTATATCGCTGTCGGGTAAAGCGGCGCATTGGTATAAATTGCTGAAGAATGGTGATTCTCTTGATTGGGAGGACATTGTGCCTTTATTTTATTCCAAATTTTATCCTCCAAGTGAAATTCACAAAGATCGGAACCGCATATATAATTTCTGGCCTCATGATGGAGAGAGTATTGCCCAAGCTTGGGGGAGATTGAAGTCTTTAATGCTCAAATGCCCCATTCATGAGCTTCCTGGTAATGTTATTATTGATAATTTCTATGCAAGACTTTCTTTTCAAGACAAGACCTTGCTGGATACTTCTTCTTCTGGATCATTTACACGCAATAAACAAGAGTTTAAAAGGGACCTTCTTGATCGGATCCAAGAAAATACTGAAGGTTGGGAGAACGACAAGGATAGAGAATCAGGTATAATTTATGATTATAAATGCATTGAAGCTTTTATGGATACTCGATAAATTTCGTAATATGAGTGCTACATATGGTCTTGATTCTCAAGTTGCTGCAAATCTTTATAAAGCTTTTGCCTCTCATTATGAATTGCCTAAGAAGAATTTTGACAAGTATCATGAACCGTATAAAGATAAAATTGATGCATCTATTAATAAATGTGTTGTAGTTGAAACTGCTGATCATGTTATTCCTGAAGCTTATATTGAAAAAACTCCTTTTCCTGCTAAAATGAAGGAGTACTCGTTATAAATAGTGCGGTTCATAAAAGTGAAAAGAAACCTATAGAACACTGAAGAACAAATAAAAGTTGAACCTGCTTGTTGCAATAGTTAAAGATCTTGTGACTGAAAATGTGGAGGATGGTCATATTATTTTCTCGTGAAGATGCTTCTAATATTGTTTCACATCCTAATAAACCCAAACAAGTTAGTGTTCCTATGCTATCTGTTAGAATTGGTGATCATTGCTATTATGGTTTATGTGATATTGGTGCAAGTGTTAGTGCTATACCTTATGAGCTTTACACGGAGATTATGCACGAAATTTATTCTTGTGAACTTGAAGATATTGATGTGGTTATTTGATGTCTACGGGGGCTTCTATTCTTGTAGACAGTGTTGGGCCTCCAAGAGCAGAGGTTTGTAGAACAGCAGCAAGTTTCCCTTAAGTGGATCACCCAAGGTTTATCGAACTCAGGGAGGAAGAGGTCAAAGATATCCCTCTCATGCAACCCTGCAACCACAAAGCAAGAAGTCTCTTGTGTCCCCAACACACCTAATAGGTGCACTAGTTCGGCGAAGAGATAGTGAAATACAGGTGGTATGAATAAGTAGTAGCAACGGCACCAGAAAAGTGCTTTGCCCAGGACAGTAAACAAGCAGTAGTAATGCAGTAGTAGCAACACAGCAGTAGTAACGCAGCAGTAGTAACACAGTAAAACAGTAAACAAGCAGCGATAGCAGTATTTAGGAACAAGGCCTAGGGATTACACTTTCACTAGTGGACACTCTCAACATTGATCACATAACAGAATAGATAAATGCATACTCTACACTTTTGTTGGATGATGAACACATTGCGTAGGATTACACGAACCCTCAATGCCGGAGTTAACAAGCTCCACAATAATGCTCATATTTAAGTAACATTATAGTGTAAGATAGATCAATAGACTAAACCAAGTACTAGCATAGCATGCACACTCGTCACCTTCATGCATATGTAGGAGGAATAGATCACATCAATATTATCATAGCAATAGTTAACTTCGCAATCTACAAGAGATCATGATCATAGCATAAACCAAGTACTAACACGGTGCACACACTCTGTCACCTTTGCACACGTGCAGGAGGAATAAACTACTTTAATAACAAATCACTAGAGTAGCACATAGATAAATTGTGATACAAAACATGTTGCAATCATAAAGAGATATAAATAAGCACCTCACTATGCCATTCAACATTGAGTAAGTATTCGTGAAATATGGCCTAAGAGACCCACACGGTGCACACACTCGTCACCTTTACACACGTGGGACAAGGAGTCTCCAGGAGATCACATAAGTAAAACTCACTTGACTAGCATAATGACATCTAGATTACAAGCATCATCATATGAATCTCAATCATGTAAGGCAGCTCATGAGATTATTGTATTGAAGCACATAGGAGAGAGATGAACCACATAGCTACCGGTACAGCCCCGAGCCTCGATGGAGAACTACTCCCTCCTCATGGGAGCAGCAGCGGTGATGAAGATGGCGGTGGAGATGGCAGCGGTGTCGATGGAGAAGCCTTCCGGGGGCACTTCCCCGCTCCGGCGGGGTGCCGGAACGAGACTCCTGTCCCCAGATCTTGGCTTCGCGATGGCGGCGGCTCTGGAAGGTTTCTGTGGTTTTCGTCGAACGCCCCGAGGTTTTTAGGTCAGGGGCTTTATATAGGCGGAGAGGCGGCGCAGGAGGGCTTCTGGGGGGCCCACACCCTAGGGGGGCGCCCCCCTTGGCCGCGCCGGGGTGTGGTGTGGTGGCCCTGCCCCCTTCTCTCGGCGGTTCTCGTGTGTTCTGGATGCTTCCGGTAAAATAGGAACCCGGGCGTTGATTTCGTCCGATTCCGAGAATATTTCGTTACTAGGATTTCGAAACCAAAAACAGCAAGAAGAC
>NC_061513.1:153043065-153115539 GCF_022539505.1 Lolium rigidum
TCGATGATCTCAAGGAGATCTTTGACAACCTCGACAAGGTTTGCCTCAAGGCTGAACCCGACAAAATGTTCCTTTGGTGTTCCTGCGGGAGAACTCCTCGGATACTTGGTGTCGAGCAAAAGGGATCGAGGCCAACCCGGAAAAAAAATCCAAGCCATCGTAACAATGAGGAAGCCAACCAAGCTCAAGGAAATACGGCGGCTCCACTGGACGAGTCGCGGCTTTGAGCGGGTTTCTCGCTAGGCTTGGGAGAAAAAGCGTTGCCGTTTTACGCACTGATCAAGCAAGGGGAAAAGTTTGAGTGGAACGAAGAAGCGGATAGAGCTTTTGAGGACCTCAAGCGCACAATCTCGACACCCCCAATACTGGTGGCTCCAAGGGAAAAAGAACCTCTCCTGTTATATATCGCAGCCACGCCTCAGGTGGTCAGCACGGTCCTTGTGGTGGAAAGAGAAGAAGAAGGAAAAATCCATGGAATTCAGCGGCCGGTATACTTCATCAATGAGGTTATATCGCCATCAAAGCAACGTTACCCGCAATATCGAAGCGGCGTATGGAGTGTTTACAACAGCAAGAAAACTGCGACACTACTTTTCGGCACATCTGATAGTAGTCGTCAACGAAGCACCTCTCTCCAACATATTGAACAACCCGGAAGCTACAGGACGTGTCTCCCTCTGGGGAATAGAAATCTCCCCTCGGGACATCACTTACGAAAAAAGAAAAACAATAAAGTCGCAGATTCTGCCAGACTTTATTGCAGAGTGGATGGAGGTGCAAAATATGGGACCTCCGGATTTATCGAGAACCTGGACTATGAATTTCGACGGGTCCAAGAGATTGGAAGGAGCTGGAGCAGGCGTGATACTTGTGTCACCTCAAGGCGACAAAATGAAGTACATATTGCGGATGACGTTCTGCAACGCGTCCAATAAGGAAGCAGAATACGAAGCACTTATACACGGGATGAAGATGGCAAAGGCGTGCGGTGCTACTCGCCTAAAAATCTTTGGAGGCTCTCAGTTAGTAGCTCAACGGGTGATGAACAAGTGCGACACAGTCAATGACAACATGATAGCATACAAGGAGGTATATAATGAACTCGAAAAACTCTTTGACGGCTGTGAAGTTAACCATATCAGCAGACTCAGCAACGATGAAGCCGACGTTTTGGCAAATATCGGGTCGCAGTGCCTGCCGATACCACCTGGCGTGTTTTGGGAGGAGATAAGTGAGAGATCTACAAGCCGAAGAAAATACCGAAGCAGCCGAAGAAAAAGGAGAAACCCAAGAAAGACTCGGGGGCTACAGCAGAGTCAGAAACAAATATGTCAGAGGACGAGGAAGATCCACACGAAGTTATGATGATAGAAGTTCCGTGGATGCAGGCCTATGTAGGATACATCACAAGAAAGTAGATACCCGAGGATCCTATCGAGGCAAGGCGAGTAATCCGACGATCCAAAGCTTTCACCGTGGTTAAAGGGGAATTATACAAACGAAGTATCTCGGGAGTATTGCAAAGATGCGTCACACCCGAGGAAGGACGGGTCATACTGAAAGATATGCACGAAGGAGTATGCGGCCACCACGCAAGCAGCCGAGCGATAGCAGCCAAAGTTTTCAGGGCAGGATTTTATTGGCTAACAGCAATAGATGACACGAAAGACATAGTTCGCACGTGCAACGCGTGCCAGAGATTCGCGGCAAAACCTCATTCTCCGGCAGCAGAGTTGATGCCAATACCATTATCTTGGCCCTTCGTACAATGGGGGCTCGATATGGTGGGAAAATTACACAAGGCCTGGCCAGGAGGATACGTATATTTGCTTGGTAGTTGTTGATAAGTTCACCAAGTGGAAAACGGTAGATACTTTACCTCCAAAGAATTCAAGACATGCTTGTGAAGAGGTAGGCATCAAACTACGGTTTGCATCGGTGGCGCACCCGCAAACCAATGGCCAAGTCGAAAAAGCAAACGACATCATCCGCAATGGCATCAAGAAGTGTACGGTAACACCATTGGAAAAATCTCGACATACTTGGGTTGATGAGTTTCCTAGTGTGGTTTGGAGCATACGAACAACGCCCAACACAGCAACGCAAGAAACTTCGTTCTTTTTTGTCCATGGAGCCGAGGCAGTGCTCCCGATAGAAATAGAGCACAATTCTCCAAGAGTTGCGAGAATACGATGAAGAGACTTCAAGGAAGGTGCTAGAGGATGATGTTGACGCACTCGACGAAGCTAGGGACGAGTCTTGTCAAGAGTCACCACATATCAACAAAACCTGAAAAATTATCACATTCGATGTTTTCGGCCAAGGTCCTTTCAGGTTGGTGACTTGGTTCTTCGGCTCACCCAGGACAGCCATGAAAAATTCGAGTCTCCATGGATAGGCCCATACATTGTTACCAAAGTTATCCCAGGAGGAGCCTACAGATTGAAAGACAAAAAATCGGGCAAGGAAGAAGGGAACCCATGGAAGGTGGCGCAGCTACGACGGTTCTACGCCTAGAATACCAAGGAACCGAGTCTTTGTAAACACACATTGTATCTGAATAGCTCGCAAGTTTTCAGGCGCACTCTTTTCCTTTTAGGGCACCGAGTGGGGCTGAAAGGTTTTTAATGAGGGCGGGCTTGCGAAGCTGCAATATAGTATGATTGAAATAAAAATATTGGTTGCATGTGATTCTCTTGCAAAAAAGGCTCGGGGGCTTGCACCCGATAAAATTCTCAATATAGTCGACAATCACAAAATACAAAGCCTTGGTTTTATCATAAACCTCGCGAAAAATACAATCATGACAAGGAGGGTTATTCAAAAACCCGAGAAAAACCATATATTGTCTTAACTTAATTTACATAAGTTTTACCTTATATACAATATATATACAACTCTCGCAATATACAAATTTTTGCGGCTCTAGTTCAGATAAAACGCGACAGCAGGAAAAGAAGAAGACCTCTATCAAGTCATCTATATTTATTCTTTCACCTTCCACAGAAGCATCCATGGCATCAGCATAATGGTATTCCTTGAAGAAAGCAGCATCCCATTTTAGAAGCTCTTCAATCATTATCTCGGCAATAGGCGTCACAGCATCGTTAAGCTTGTCGACGTTTTTTCTCCTCTGCTTCAACTTGGATTGGCATACATTGGTAACATTGTCCAGATCTAGCTTCGGGTGGCAAAATTTTAGCCAGATCAAAGCAAATGCGGCGCCAGCCGATTAGCCGAGCCTTCACAAATCCATGGATTCGGTGAACACTCTTGAATTTGTTCATCAAGTCGGGAAGAGTCTTAGGCTGAGGATTCCGAGGAAACATGGCATTGTAAACCATGGCCAATGTGCTCGTGCAGAACTCAAGATACTCTCGAACCTGAGCCACGCGATCTTGGAATCGCACAATTCGACGAGTGCGGTCTGAGTTAGACCAAAAGTTAGCATCGTTCTGCAGAGCAAGTCGAACAAGAACCTCGGATCTTGCATCAACACGTTGATCTTCGGCAGCAGCGTCCAAGAAGGAGCCTAAGAATGGTAAAGGAGACAATGAGACGTGAAGAAGACATATAGGGATCGTAAAAGGAAAAGAATAAAGAGGTACAGCTTACCCGCCATATCCAAACTTACATCGGTTAAGAAGTCGAGCATATATTCTTCGCGGTTCGTGGCGCGTAAAGCTTCGGTAGCAGCAGAATCCTTCAGTTGCAGAGCTTCCTGTGCTTGTTGAACCGCAACTCGCTCGCGATCCGAGGATTTCCGGGACTGGTCCATAATAACAACAACTTGTCTCTTCATTGATTGAAGCCGATGTCGAAGTTGAATTAATTCTTGGGATAGTTCCAGCACACGAAGAATCACCAACAAAATCGTTGACATGAATCCTTCTCGAATGAGATGTGGAAGGCGAAGCATCAGAAGGCCCAGCAGCCGCGGTATAGTTATCAAAAACCAACTGGAAAAAGGAAATACCGACATCAATCATTCGGCAAAGGATACTTTCATTAATCATCAAGATATTTACATGTTCATTACAAAAGATGACTCCTATTGAGCCGATAAAAGTTGTCGCAAATCACAACAAAGAGCGACAACTACAAAAGGAAAAGGAAAAATATAGAGACAGGGTGGTCTACTTGACCTCCATCTTGGCGGTACTAGCGAGAGCGACGCGAGCTTCGGGCTAAGGAAGGCAAGGATCTTCTTCGAGTGGGGCTTGGCGTCCTTCACCAACGCCTTCCACTTCTCCTTGTTCATATTTTCGGGATTGCCAGCCCTTGCCCAATCGACTTCTTGCTGGCTGTTGGTAACCAAAGCAATGGTCCCTTCAACCCCAATCTTCAGATTGTCCTGTCGATAAGCCAAAGCAAGGTCTTCCTTGGGAAGGAAGCGCTTGACAAGCTCGGAGAAAATTTGCGGCTGTGTCTGCTTGGGGAAGAAATGAGGGAAGAGGCGTGTGAAGGCAGCCCTTGCATCGACAATATTGGTGCGCGCCAGATCGCCTTGCAATTCGAGGATTGAGAGGGTGTCGAGAAGACGATCCTCCTCAGCCTCCTGCAACGTAAATTCTTCACCCATTCTCCCTACTGGAACAAAACGCGAGTTCATCAATATGCAGAGAACCAAACCAAGATAAGCTTGAATGGTAAAAGGGAAAAAACTTACTGACAAAGCGTCGGATTTGGGTGTCGAATCGAGCTATTATGCCTTCTTCGCGCTTGATTTGCTTGGCAATCTTATCGTTCAAGGCATTTTCAGCATTGTTAAGCCGTTGGCGAAGATCCTCGGCGGTAGCGGCGTACGCCTCAGCCTTTTCGCGAGCTTTTCAGCGAGCTCCGGCTTAGCCGCTAGAGGATCAGCGCATTCTTCGGCTTGGCGCGGTGCAAGCCGACAAAACAGCCAAGGTTAAACATTCACTATCATAAGGTAAAAATAGGCACGGCGAGAAAAGGCGAGTCATCAAAGATAGCAGCTTTACCTTTCAAAGCATTGGCTTCATCACGGAACCCAATAGATTGGGAGCCGAGACTGATGAAGTGTTCCATCAGAGGCTATCGAAAACTAGAAGTGAAAAGAAATTCAGAAAAGGACAATCACGTAAGGACAATAGAAATCGGCACAAAAGGGAAAAAGCGACAAGAGGTGTGTGATGACCCGGCGTACCACTGCATGGTGTAGTACACAAGTCGTTGACATAACACAAGTGAAACACCGTTCCACTCATATTACATCTCTCAGAGTGGTACAACAGAAACATATGCGAGTCCAAGGTATGTCTATAGAAGTACACACGAGCTGTTTACATAAGATCAACACAACCTCCTACTTTACAGTGAGGTAAAACTTCAAATAAAGCTCCAGAAGAACGACTCGTAGTCTATCTTGTTGCTAACTCAAGCTTAAGAGCTACTTGGCTTGCTATAGAAATCTAGCTACTTAGGTGCTAGGATTAGGGAAAGGTTCCCTTCTATTACTAGTCTGGGTTTTCATTATAGCTGATGCAGAAGTTGACTCTCCATTGACTTCTTTGATTGGATTCTTCATCTTGTTGCAGTTGACTCCTTTGTCTTCGAGTTCCACGGTAGTTTCTCCTTCGGTGCCTTGATCTAAGAAGGGGGTTCAAATGGGATAGAATGAGTACGAGCGTACTCAGCAAGTTCATATTAGGAAATAGGTGTATCATGCACTAACTACAGCCATAGACCAGAAAGTCATAGGCCAATGCAAGTTTTCATAAACGTTTCTTCAAAAGGTTTATTTTATTCTGAAAACTATGCCCGTCAGTCTTCACAGGTTGACTAGAACTTCGTGGAGTTCCTTTCCTGCCGCGTTCGCAGTTCCCTCCCGGAACAAGGAGTGACGGCCACAATTCTTGATACACTCTCGCGAGAGGTGCGTTACTTTACCCCACAAGAGATCTTAACCTTTGTTGCCAGCCGAGAGTATGTCCCCGTCCACACTTCCTTGGGTGTGAGGCCCAGGTATAAGATCCAAGCCAATCACCGCCTTCTCCGCGACCACCGCAAACCCACCCTTTTGTCCGACCCTACACCCCCAGTAGACTTCTCCCGATAATACGGTTTTACTCACCGTGTACTCCGGACAATCCATCATAGATCGTAGAGCTTATCATCACTAATGGATGGGGATTTAAAAGGCTATCCCAACCTACGGCAGTGCCTCCAACACCCCGCCAGCTCTACCAATCCGTTGGCGTGCGTAAGGAAAAGATACGACTGACTTCCCCAGAGCCATTATAGATCTTATGGATAACGCGATATGTACGGCGCTAGAATCACCTGGACGGCATTGGTACTTAGTCCTAGATGAGTAGTAACCCATTGCAATGGAACCTCCACCATATCAACACATACCATGGTTCCATTGCCCACCACATAGTCACATTCATAATTGTAAAATAATACTTTGCTTTTCAATGCATGAGTGATAAGTATAGTACTTTGCATATAGTTTGATAAAAATAATCAAATGACATGAGCAAGCGATGAACTTGCCTTTCTTGACTGCAAGATTATGCAGGCAAAAGCTTCGATACGTGAGAACTCCAAATGCTGAAATACCATCATCGTCCGGTAAGGACAATGTTTAAAGAACTGGCAAAAATGCTATAATGCATAGTATGAGATGCAATCGTCCCGAGCGTAACCTAACCTCGATGATTTAGGATGTATGAGTTGTAAAGATTTCTTTAGGGTTGGTTGCACATTTAGAATGGTTCTCAAACAAGGTTCTTATTAGGGTTTGGTTATATTAGCATCATATCCAAGTGATATAAGACATCATAACAATCATACACATAAAGAGTAGTGGTGGAATAATATATAAAGAACAGTTGTCAATTTTAGGTTCTACAGACATGGTTGATGATTACTTATACTATACTTCAAAAGAATAACTTTTGAAGAACATGTTAATTAAGAATTAATGAGTATTTCAAAGAAGGATTAGGGCTTCTAAGGTTTGATTGACATTTGTACTTCAAAAGAATAACTTTTGAAGAACAGGTTAAATAAGGATATGAACTACTATATATAGAAGCTATGGCTTTCTAGGGTTTACTATTGGATTCATCTAGTTCTCTAATAGGAACTAGTTGGGTTCTTAAATAGAATTGGTCTATATGTAACAAGTATTAGCAGGTTTATTACTATGGTTGATTATGGTTATCATATCAAAGAATGATGGTCAAGGTGTTGCTATGAGCTAGGGTTTACTATAGCCTCATATTTGCTTTACTAAGTAAACACTAATGGTTCCTTCTAAGCATCATATCAAAGGATGGTTATTAAGATGGTTCTATAATTAGCTATTAGGGTTTATTCTAGTTTCACAATTGATTCACTAAATAATCTCTAATGGCCTCTAAGTTAAGTGACTTATCATTTCCTAAGTAGGGTTTAGTTGGATAGGAGCATGTGATGTGATTTGCTACACAAAGTTGATACTAGGGTTTATCATTATGGTTCTACTAGGGTTTAATGGTTGAGGTTGATCTTAATGGTATGGTATATAGGAGTGGTGATCAATGGTACTAATTCAATTAACAAGTTAGGGTTTCTACCTAGGTGACATTAGTGGATCATATAGGTTTTAATTAAGAATAGGAACATGAAATGATAATCTCATGTGACTTGGTTTTATGCTAGTGGATCCTAAGCATGTATTCAATTGTTGCTAATTAGGGTTCTATATGTCAAGTAAATCTCCCATGATCATATGTGACACATATTTAGGGTTTTGGAATTGCTTCTAAGGTGGAATGATCACATGAAATAATGGGATCCAGGTCTTACTCAATTTGAAACTAGGGTTTCTAAATCATGGTACAACTCCTAAAAAGGATGGTTGGACATATAGGTGTGGTAACTAATTACTTTGAATCAAAATTAGGATTGGTTTGACATTTTATTAATTTTCACAAGATTTAATAATTAGAGCAACTCCTATTTAGGTTTTAATTAAGAATCAGAGTTTTAATAATTGTTATTAGGTTTTAAAATATTTAACTTGTTACTCAAATATGTTTAAGTAAACAATTGTTGGGCTACCAAAATAATATTGGCTTTTAATATTTTCTTGAGTTATTACTATTTAAAGAAAATGGTAGATGGTAATTTGCAAATTAGGGTTTATGAATTACCACTAATAATTAAGTTAATGCAAATATGTTAAATAAAATTAATCTTAACATTTTACTTAGTTACTGAATAGTTAAAATTTAATTTTGAAATTTCATTAATTATTGATTTCAAATTGTATTTTAAATAATTGAAATGGCATAATTAAGATGGTTAAAAATAAATGGATTTTTATTTTGACACACATTTTTGTTTTATATTTTATTTGAATAGAGTTTATTTTTGTGAGCATTTTGATATATTATTTATCTTTTTCTGAGTTGCAATGAATTTTATACAATTTTGCAAAGTTTTAGCTATTAACTGGAATTTGAAATTAAACTAAATACTAAACATACCGGTTTGCTCTACACACACAGAGACAGACAGGTGGGTCCTGTGCCAGGTCACCTGCCTCGTTGGCAGTTGACTGGGTCAAAAAGTTCATCGGGTCCCACTGCCACGTCGACATCACCGGCGGCTTGACGCCGGCGAGTCAGAGCGCGACGGCGACGCCGATTTTAGGCTCCCCGAGATGTGCGGCTAGTACTAATCGACTCCCCTTGATCTAATGAACACGATGGTGGTGTTGGTTTTGCGAGGGGATCACCGGAGCATCACCGACGATGAGCTCTGCGGCGGTGCTACTCCGGCGAGATTCGAATCAGAGGCTACAGGAGGTTCTAGGATGCGAGATCTAGCTCTACAGATGCATATGCTCACCCTGAAGCTCAAGGTGTGGTCGGCTCCGGCGATGGTCGACTGAGACGACGGCGATTGGCGATTTCCCGCCGATGTGCTGCAGAAGGGAACGCCGAGATTGATCCTCCACACGGCTCCCCTGGATGCTGGGCTCCTCCCAGATGCTCCTTGAGTCCAGGCGCTCCTCCTGGACCGCACGCCAGAGGCTGAGGTGGCCTCCTCCGTCGGCTTCGTCTTCGAATCCGGCGACAGAGAGTGGATGGTGGCGAGAGGTAGAGAGTGTCTGAGCAGCAATGGAGTGATGGAGGTGAACAAGGAGTGCACGGCGATGCTCTCCACCTATTTATAGGCCAAGGGAAGCCTCGAGGACTCGACACGGCGACGGCCATGATTGGAGAGGTGGCGGTCTCTGGAAGGTGGTCTGGCGAAGATCTTTTCTCTCCCGCGAATAGACTCGGACGCGAAACGATTAGGGTGAGGTTCTGGAACCTTCTGCCGCGTCCGGGCATCCCTATCGTCGACGAGGGCGGTGCCTACTGGCGATGCCGCGCTGTCGACGCCGGAGAAGAAGACGACGACGTTTTTCCCCTTGCACGATTTTTAAATCGACCAAAACGGTAAGTGACTTTGGGCTGGGCCGCGTCTGGGCTGTGTTGGCCTGCTTGGGCTGGTGGGGTACTGGGCTGCGACGTGGTGGTGATGGGCTGCCACCAGGGTAAGTTTCCCTCCACTTCTTATTTCAAATTTTCATTTCCTGTTTTTATTTACTGATTTAAATTTGCTATTTGCTTTCAAATTTGAATTCTGTCTTGTTTTGCAGGTCCTAAATTATTTGAATATCAAAACAATTTGATAGTCATGCTTACTGTATACTGTTGTTGTTTAAACAAACATTTAATATTTGATTAAATTTGTGTTGTTTGGAGGCACAAGTTAAAAATGCAAATAGATATGAATTTTAGGGTTCAACTCAATTACCTTTTTAAATTTAGGAATCAATTCTGTTTTAAAGGATCTGAAATTGAGAACATGTGAATGGTGAACATATTCTATTTTGCAAGTGCTTAACCATATTGATTATTCATATATAATTTAGGTATGACTAGGATTTAACAAATGGTAAAGGAAATGGAATTGGTTCATGATTTCATGTGGAAAATTACTTCTAAGGGTTTAAGAAGATGAGTGAATAAACTCTATAATTACTAATCTTGCTTAGCAATTCTGGCTTGGCTTACTTAAGATAGATCCTAAGCTCATCATAGTTAACTCAACTACTTATATGAATTCTATTTGAAAGGTTTTAGGGTTTTGCATACTCTTCACTAAATTTCAATATAATTAGGCATGAGGCAAGGTAGGGTTCTACTTATAATTCCAAGTTATACATGTATTGGAACTTAATTGGGATCTAGGGTTTTAGTTGTGATCACCCATGTGATATAAAACTAGGCTTAGGATATGGGCATAAGCTTGGATCATGTTTTATTGACTAGGGTTACTCCTTCTCACTAAGCTAGAATTATTATATCAAGGCAATGCTAGGTTTGTCTCAAGTGTTTGGATAAACAAGGTTTAGGTTTAATGCCCTTACTCCTCCATACAAGGCATGAGGATTGGTTTGAGGTTAACTACTAATGAGTTACTTATTATTTCATGGGAAGAATGGGATCTATACATCACATATATAGGTTTAACTTATCATCTCATCTTATAAGGTAAGATCATGCATTAGACATGATCTACTTATTCCTCACTTGTCTCTCTTCTTTAATACTTCTCTCAACACACTCACTTAAATTCTTAGGGTTTATGATCATCACCCAATTTGTAATGATCAAAGTATTGGCCTCATAACAATCCATTGGTGAATTATGGTTCTATCTCCAAGATTCAGTATAAGTCCATATACTTGAGTATACCTCTTAGGTTGAGCTCTTCTGAATAGGTAGGGTTCCTCTAGGATTTATGATCATTACCAAGTTGTAATGATCACAACACTTGCCTCTCTATAATTACTAGAAGAATAGGTTCTTGCTTACCATCAAGTGTTAGCTAGGTCAAGTAGGGTTTAATACTTGACTTTATTTCTTGTATCATTAGTTAGTATCAACCATTACCTCCCTTGGACAAGGTTTAAATATTTATTTAGGTTCTATTGAATGCATAATATAAGCATATGAATAGTTCTCTCCTTTCTCTAGGTTTAATGGTAGGAGTTGGGAAACAAAGTTGGAATGTCAAAGTTAATTAATAATAAATTTGAATGTCCTTGACATGGATTCAATTATTGTAGTTGAAAAGATATACCATGTGACTCATGGTAGGAACATTTATTTAGTAGAAGACATGGATAAGATAAGTAAAGAATGGTTTCTTAATTAATTGTGTTCTTTGATTTAGGATTGAATAATTATTCATGTGTTGTTGTAAGGAATGGCATGTTGAGATCCTTTATAAGATCTTGTAGTTGATCCTTACTTAAGGTGTTGTTTGTTGTAAAACTAATTCTATTTGATCTAGCCCATAGATCAAATCATCTCTACCCAAAACAAGGTTTTAGCAAAGATCACGAGTGAAGTTTATAGCGCTTGACTTGATGATCTACTTCAATTCCAGCAAGTCAAGTGAAACTTCAGTCTATCGTGGTAAGTTTTATTTGAAGCGCGAAAATTCCCCGGATTTTCTATGCATGAATGCAATGCACACTTTGGTGTTCTCTCATTTTATTGCCTCTAAACCTGGGATATTACAGGAGATGTAGCTAGGGTTTTGGGGAGAGGGGGCTTGGGCGCCGGCCCTCATAGGGGTGCGGCCAAGGTAGAGCCAAGAGTGGCCGGCCAGCCCCTCCCCTCCTCTCTTTATATAGGTGGAAGCCCCAAGGATTAGGTCAAAAGTCTCCGAATAAGACCCCAACATAAACCTTCCATATGACCAAACCTAGGGGGGTGGGACTCCCCCTTTCCTTGGTGGGGTGGCCGGCCACCATGGGGAGGAGTCCACTTGGGACTCCTCCTCCCTTAGGCTGGTCGGCCAAGGTGGGTGGAGTCCCTCTGGGACTCCACCTTCCATGCTGATTTCTTCCGGACTCTTCTAGAACCTTCTAGAACCTTCCAGGAAAAATACCGGATCATTTTCAAAACTAGAAAATGACTTCCTATATATGAATCTTATTCTCCGGACCATTCCGGACCTCCTCGTGATGTCCTCGGATCCCATCCGAGACTCCGAACAAAACTTCGAACTCCATTCCATATTTCCATATCTACTTAAACGACATCAAACCTTAAATGTGTCACCCTACGGTTCGCGAACTATGTAGACATGGTTGAGACTTCTCTCCGACCAATAACCATTAGCGGGATCTGGAGATCCATAATGGCTCCCACATATTCAACGATGACTTAGTGATCGAATGAACCATTCACATACGATACCAATTCCCTTTGTCACGCGATATTTTACTTGTCCGAGGTTTGATCATTGGTATCTCTATACCTTGTTCAACCTCGTCTCCTGACAAGTACTCTTTACTCGTACCGTGGTATGTGGTCTCTTATGAACCATTCATATGCTTGCAAGCTATTTAGACGACATTCCACCGAGAGGGCCCGGAGTATATCTATCTCGTCATCGGGATGGACAAATCCCACTGTTGATCCATATGCCTCAACTCATACTTTCCGGATACTTAATCCCACCTTTATAACCACCCATTTACGCAGTGGCGTTTGATGTAATCAAAGTACCTTTCCGGTATAAGTGATTTACATGATCTCATGGTCGAAAGGACTAGGTAACTATGTATCGAAAAGCTTATAGCAAATAACTTAATGACGTGATCTTATGCTACGCTTAATTGGGTGTGTCCATTACATCATTCACATAATGACATAACCTTGTTATTAATAACATCCAATGTTCATGATCATGAAACTATGATCATCTATTAATCAACAAGCTAGTTTTACAAGAGGCTTACTAGGGACTCCTTGTTGTTCACATAACACACATGTATCAATGTTTCGGTTAATACAATTATAGCATGGTATGTAAACATTATCATAAACACAAAGATATATTATAATAACCATTTTATTATTGCCTCTTGGGCATATCTCCAACAATTTCTAGTCCATTTAAATTATCCAAATTTAATTATTTAAATAGTATGGGAGATACTCTCTCATTTAAACCATTGTCCTAAGTAATCCAATATGAAGTAATAACCTTAATTTATAGCACCTCATATGAAATTACTTAGTGATATTAATTTGTTCCATAGTGATATTTAAATTGCATGAGATGAAGGATCTCATTTAAATCATTTTCCTCAAATGATAAATATGAAGTTTTGACCTTGGTCAACATGTAATCATACCTTATTATTTGAGGAGATTAAACTTAGTAATGTTCAATGATAGGAAATTATTTCTCAAGGATAATAAATAGAAACCCTAATAATATTTCAATGAGAGGAAATTATTTCTCAAGGATAATAAATAGAAACCCTAATAAATATTTCAATGAGAGGAAATTATGTACTACCATTATGGAAAAACCTAGTTGTTAAGTAATGATTGTGATGATGATAGATCATCTTGAGTGAGCCATTAAGGCTAAGTAGTCCCCTTAAGTATTGATTGGTGATTGTTACCCTCGTATTCGTTTATAGACGCTAGTACCGGAGACTACCAAGAAGAGGAGGTCTACTTTGGAGAGGAAGAAGAGAACTTTGATCACTTCACCAACCAAGGCAAGCTAATATTCTTGCAAGTTGACCTAGTGCAAAGCTCTACAAGGGCAAGGCACCATTACCTTCTACTTTATGCTTAATGATCCCATCCTAAGTTTTTACCTTACAAAGTATCTTTTCATTTTGGTTTATCAAAGTTTACTTTTTGATTCATGATTCACTTGATCTAGATATGGAGTAGAACAAGAGCATCAAATTTAGCCTAGAGCAATACAAGCTAGTTAGCACCCCTCATGACTAGTTGCTAGTGCTAACAAATAAAATTGACTACCTCTAAACAAGCGTCATAGGGGTTATGCCGAGGCTGCCTCCATTGAAATGTGAACTGAGGTGAAATGACGTGAAATGAGGTGAATGTCCTACCCAAGCCCTGTGCAGTTCCCAGGCTGACGGTTTGTCTTCACTGGGAGGCCAAGCTCATGGGGAGTGGTGCCTGTACTAGGGTATGTAAGTGAAAGGTTATGGTTGGTAGTCCGCACACGGAGTGTGATAAATCAGGGCCTGTTAACCCTGACGGATTATTGCAAATGTTGTGGCAAAAGTGTGCGACCTCTGCAGAGTGTAAAACTATTCGAATAGTCGTGTTCACGGTTATGGACGATTGGAAAGGCCATACTGTTCCATCATCAGACCAATTTCAAAAATGTGACATATGACTTGTGACTTGAACTTGAATGGCGACTTTGACTTGAATCACAACAGAGTTGTGGAAATTACACTAATGTTCCCACTTGAGTTTGGTTAAGAAAATGAATAGTCTTTTACTACTAAATGTTTATAAAACAAAACTGGCTTTATGCAAATAAACCTAGAGCTTAGAACCCCCTTACTATAGTTGATAGTTCTTACACTAGTATTAGTTTGCGAGTACTTTAAAGTACTCATGGCTTTGTCCCTGGCTATTCAAATGGCCAAACTATGAAGAGGAGAACCAGTACCAGGATGATGGACGGCAAGACGTCTACGATAACTAGGACTACTCCTGATGTCAACAGTTGCCTGTGGAACAGATGGACCACGACCGCTACTTTGCTTCCGCTATGTGTTTTGTATTTGGATCTCTAGATCCCCTATGTTGTAAGACTGGATCATGTGATCCTCTATTTGTAAGACGATTATGGTATGTAATGAATGATGTGTTGTGATATCAATCTATTATGTCTCGCAAAAACAATATTCCTGGGATTGCGATGTACGGCATAATAGGCATCTGGACTTAAAAATCCGGGTGTTGACACCAAAGACCTGACAGCTCGCTCGACCACGGAACTCCGGAGAGCGCCGCCGCAAGAGAGGAAGAGCTTCACCTCAAAACCCCGCGTTTGCCTCCTCGCCTCCTCCTCAGCGCCGCCAATAGGCAACCTAGACGATCCTACAGTATATACAAGCCGTGGATCGACGATTCCCCACCCTCCCGCCGCCGAAGCAGCCACCAGAGGACAGGGAACCGGCGACCCGACAGCGAGCGAGGTGGATCTCTGGGTGGTGTTCGAAAAATCGCCCCTCCCTACTGTAGCGGGAGAGGGGAACGACCAAGCTTTGTTTCACACAGTCATAAGGTGGGATTCATATGCACCTCTCTCTAGAGGCTAGAGGAGAGGATGCCTATTCGAAACCTGTCGCCCGGAGAACAAGTGTGTGAGCAGAGTGATAGATTAGATTTTCCGAACGTACAAATCTTTGAAGAGCTTTAAGCGAATCAAAATCATCTACTCCCTCCCTTATTGGAGGTGGTATCAAAGTTGTTGTCAAAAAATCAACAAAGAAAAAGGCACGGAGTATAGTTTGCCGAATCAAAGTGCCCGCGTAGAGGTAAATCTAGGCACCGAGAGCTTCTCCAGTCGCGTCCCCCAACGGTTTTTGGGGCATGCTGGACATTTAACCAAACCTAGTCGCGCGTCTCGAAGGCCCTTTTCGTTCGGCGTGGCCCAATACGTTGTTCGGCGCCCCGAGGCCGTCCCCGCTCCGCAGTGAATGCTCTGGGCGCGCCGAACGGAGCGAGAAGCGAGGTGGGTACCCACCTGTCGACGACCACATCCAGAACGGTTGGTTCCTGCCTTTTATTTCACATCGCGCCTCCCCTCCCCTCCCACCCCTTCGCCGCAGCTCGATTTGTCGGCTGTCTCGATGGACAATATTTTCTGAGTCGGGCACCGCCGTGACGACTGGCTCCCAGAACGCGCCGGCAAATCCGCTCCTCCTCCGCGCACAGAAGGTGTCCGGCGGTTTGTCGGTAGGTGTGACATGTCGCTGTTCGTTGCATCCTCTATCGCGGATGAATTTTAACCATTTGTTTTGCTTCAGACATGGATAGCGAGGACGAGATGATCGTGGAAATGATGGAGTACGAGCAAGCCTTCGACGATGACCTTCAGGAGCATTTGTCAGTCATCGCGTCCCTTCAAAACATTCTAGACGCCAACGCGGAGAAGAAGAAGAAGAAGAAGAAGAAGAAGAAGAAGAAGAAGAAGAAGAAGAAGAAGAAGAAGAAGAAGAAGAAGAAGAAGAAGAAGAAGAAGAAGAAGAAGAAGAAGAAGAAGAAGAAGAAGAAGAAGAGGCCGCGCCACAGAGGTTCAAAGCTGGGAAGAAAGAAATCGAAGCCCCAACAGAGGATGGAGGGGTATACCATGCTGCACAACGACTACTTCGCAGATGGCGCAACATAGGCCGACAATTTTCGGCGCCGGTATAGAATGAGAAAGGGTTTGTTCATGAATATCATCCACGGTGTTCGAGAATTCGACCCCTACTTCAAGCTGAAGCACGACGCAATTGGCACGGTCGGGTTCTCGTCGATTTAAAAGTGCACTACCGCCATGAGGATGGTTGCATGCGGAGCACCTGCCGATACACAGGACGACTACCTTCACATGAGTGAGTCTACTGCTATTAAGTGCATGTATAAGTTTTGTCGAGTTATGGTGGAAAAGTTTGACAAGTACTACTTGAGAGGGTTAACTGAAGAAGAGACTACAAGGATCATGGCCCAAAATGAAGTGAGAGGATTCCCTGGGATGCTTGAAAGCATCGATTGTGTACACTGGTCATGGAAGAACTGTCCGTTTGGTTGGAAAGGTATATACAAACTGAGTCATGGATATTGCAGTGTGGTGCTTGAAGCTGTGGCAGATTATGACCTATGGATCTGTCATTTTTTCTTTTGCATGGCGTGATTACACAATGACATCAACGTGTTGCATCGGTCTCCGATGTTTAGCAAACTAGTGTAAGGACAATCAAGCAACTATGAGATCAACAGCCACCAATATAACAAAGGCTATATATATCCAAAATGGGTGACATTTGACAAAAGAATCTCGGTGCCATCAGGTCAGAAGAATTGCCACTTTGCTTCGTGACAGGAGGCTTGCCAGAAGGATGTCGAGCGGGCATTTGGTGTGCTTCAAGCTTAATTTGCTATTATCGGTACCCTGCTCTAAGCTGATCTTACGACCAAATGTGGGAGGTGAAGCAGACTTATGTGATTATCCGCAACATGATCATCAAGGATGACCGCAAAAATTGGGTCAGGACACATGTTGGTCTCTATGAGTGTCAGGGCCCTCTTGTGGAGGTTGATTACGAGGTGCCTGCAGATTTTGCTGATTTCTTCACCATGTACGCAGAGATCCGTGACATGAATGTTCACGAGCAATTTCAACATGATCTCGTTAACCATCCGTGGAGGGTCAAAGGATTATCAGCAAATACGGGGGCACCTTGATCTAGCCCGACTTTTTATATTTGTTTTGTATGTTATTATTTGTTGTATTTTAATTTGAAAACAATTTTAGTAGACATATTTATTTGTAAGCTATGTTTAATAAATTGGTTGTATTTTCGAATACTCTAACAGGAAAATAATTTAGGACCTTGTTTGGGAGGCGCGACTGGGCAGCGACGCCCTCCAAACACGGGAGTAAGCAATATCGTCCCCAAACACTTGATCCGACACGATTTGGGAACGGAGATGCTGTGAGATTGCTAAATTTTGCAGGAAAATGTGTGTGACGAGCCCATCCTAAAAATCGGAATGCCCGCCTAGCAGGTTTGCAAATTGATCCATTTGATTTGATAAGATAGCTGGAGTGACGGGGGTGTAACAGATTCCATGTATCTAGCTCACGCCCTAGGTACATGGTTGCAGTGCTCCCTACTTTGACGATCGGATAGTCTATAAGAAATCAATATCGCGGCGCGTAGAGCCAAAGAGGAAGACCATAGTCCATAGATATACTTTTCTGAAACATATACCGTACTACTACTACTACCTGATGATTCTTTTTCAGATAATAATTACAAATACCAAAGGACTGAACTGAATGAGTAGGAGTGTAGGACTGCGCAAGTACGTAGTAGGTATCGTCCTACGCCGGTAACCTTGAAGTGCCTGCACGGTTTGCATGAATCGCTCCCGGAGTCTCGACTCTGGAGTATCCAGACCAATTTTGTTTTTTAACAGGGGAGGTTCCGAAGAATCTAGAGCTTCATTTCAGTTAAAGTGGTGGAGGTACATTTTGCAGAAAGGGTTTTTCGAAAAGTGAAAATTAAAAGGTGACCCTTCAATTTGCACTAAGGACCTTAGAAGAATAACAGGAAAAGCAATCAAGTCTAGCTCCTACTCCACCACGCCAGGGCTCGCCGTAGTCAACCTTCACGCCGCCGGGGACAAGACCACTTGGGGCATGAAGGTGGGAGCCAACTATGGCGATACCAGAGGGCCTCCGCACTGGCAAGAACGTCTGGAGGTTGTTGAAGACCTGAAGATGATGGTCGGAAGGAACCGTCACCGTCGCTCGAGGTTGGAGGGCCCTCCCTTCGGCCATGGAAGATGGCGACATCGGCGCCGTGATGATCCTTCGACGAGAAGTTCTCGTGCTCCCCTGTTGCAGATGCAGCGGCCAGCCGACGAAGAGCAGCATCTCTTCCCCAATCTCGTCACCATGACGAAAAGGGAGAGGAGACTTCCGCTCCTGTCTTGGCCACCAAATCCGCCAGAAGCAACCTTATTTATGGAGATCTCCGCCTCCCTCCACCACCGCACCACTGGAGCACCATGAAGCAGAGGAAGAAGCCGAGGCAGTGCCAGGTCTAGCTACAGAGATCTGTCACCTCCCTCCCGGCATAAACGCCAAACGCCATATAGGACCAAACACTAACCCTAGATCCTACACCTATCAACTCCTGCGCCATCTCTTTCCCAACTACGGCCGGCTATTCCGACGAAGAGGACATCGGAGTGGCCCGGTGAGAGAGAGAGGACTCTCAAACTACTGTAGCGAGTTGAGAGCGAGGAGGGGGGAAATGAGCGGTTTGTATCGAGACCAATTGAACCGTCGAAACAAGGGAAAACCCTGCCTCCCGTGTCGCTCTCCTGAGGGCGACACTCGAGGCCCCAAACCCTAGCCCGCCGCTAACCCTCTTCACCCTCCCTCTCCTCCTCGCCGCCATCAATGACCACCGTCTGGAAAGCCCGTCGGCTCGCCAGGGACGGTGGAGGTAGGGACTTCACCACTCCACCACGCAGAGGTCTTCGGAACGCAAGGCGACGGCCTTGACTGGTGAGGCGACAGCGGCTCAGCGGCGAGCCGTGCTCGTGGGTGCGGGATGGCCTCGCGGCCACGCGGGCGGCACGGAGCCAACGGGTCCTGGTCTTGGCCAAGTGGTCCTCGTTGTCGTTGCTCTCAGATCCGAAGCGTCAGCCCTCCCTCTCCCAGATGCGCCCCACTTCACCAGATCTACGGCTGGTGCGTCCTGTTGGAGATATGCCCAAGAGGCAATAATAAAATGGTTATTATAATATATCTTTGTTTTTATGATAAATGTTTGCATACCATGCTATAATTGTATTAACCGAACATTGATACATGTGTGTTATGTAAACAACAAGGAGTCCCTAGTAAGCCTCTTGTATAACTAGCTTGTTGATTAATAGATGATCATGGTTTCGTGATCATGAACATTGGATGTTATTAATAACAAGGTTATGTCCTTGGATGAATGATATAATGGACACACACCCAAATAAGCGTAGCATAAGATCACGTCATTAAGTTCAGTTTGCTATAAGCTTTCGATACATAGTTACCTAGTTCTTCGACCATGAGATCATGTAAATCACTTATACCGGAAGGGTACTTTGATTACAGCAAACGCCACTACGTAAATGGGTGGTTATAAAGGTGGTATTAAGTATTCGGAAAGTATGAGTTGAGGCATATGGATCAAGAGTGGGATTTGTCCATCCCGATGACGGATAGATATACTTTGGGCCCTCTCGGTGGAATATCGTCTGATTAGCTTGGAAGCATGTGACTGGTTCACAAGAGATGATATGCCACGGTACGAGTAAAGAGTACTTGTCGGTGACGAGGTTGAACAAGGTATCGTGATACCGATGATCGAACCTCGGACAAGTAAAATATCGCGTGACAAAGGGAATCGGTATCGTATGTAAATGGTTCAATCGATCACTAAGTTATCGTTGAATATGTGGGAGCCATTATGGATCTCCAGATCCCGCTATTGGTTATTGGTCGGAGAGAAGTCTCAACCATGTCTGCATAGTTCACGAACCGTAGGGTGACACACTTAAGGTTTGATGTTGTTTTAAGTAGATATGGAATATGAAATGGATTTTGAATTTTTTTCGGAGTCTCGGATGGGATCCAGGACATCACGAGGAGGTCCGGAATGATCCGTAGAATAAGATTCATATATGGGAAGTCATTTTCCGGGGTTCGGAAAAAGTCCGGTGTTTTGACCGGAGCTTCTAGAAGGTTCTGGAAGGACCGGAATAGTCCGGAATATTGTCGAAGGTTCCGTAAGTGTCCGGGACGACCCGGGCTGTCTAAGGAAGTCCGGAGGGTTCCATAATAGGTGTATTCATGTTTTCCTTACGGCTTAAGAAGTTTCCCCTAAAGCAGATTCGGATTTGGCAAAAGAGTCCTAGTTCTAGTAGGTTTCGGCTGACAGAAACCTACCGGAACTCTCCCAAACTTTGGGGGCAGGTATTGGACGGCCCAATGACCTTTTCCACCTATAAAACGAGGGCAAGGGGAGCCCCAAGAGGTGCACAAGTCGCAGCCCTTTCCCCCTCTCCCCAAACCCTAGCCACCCCTTCATCATCCTCCCTCTTGCACGGCTACAGCGAAGCCCTGCTGGAGATCTCCACCACCACCACCACGCCGTCGTGCTGGCGGGATTCCGAGGAGGATCTACTACATCTGCTGCCCGCTGGAACGGGGAGAAGGACATCGTCATCAACACCGAACGTGTGACCGAGTACGGAGGTGCTGCCCGACTGTGGCACCGTCAAGATCTTCTACGCGCTTTTGAAAGCGGCAAGTGATCCACTACAGCAACAACGAGATCCAATCTCGTAGGCTTTGGAAATCTTTGAAGGTTAGTCTCATGATCTTCTCGTTGCTACCATCTTCTAGATTGGATCTTGGCTTGTTATTCGTTCTTGCGGTAGGAAATTTTTTATTTTCTATGCTACGAATCCCATCAGTGGTATCAGAGCCGTGTCTATGCATAGATTGGTTACACTAGTAGAACACAATGGTTTTGTGGGCGTTGATGCTTTGTTGTCTTTAGTTCGTGTACTTTGCATCTTGCGGCATGGTGGGATGAAGCGGCTCGGACTAACTTTACATGACCGCGTTCATGAGATTTGCTCCACGCTCGACATGCAACTTGTATTGCATAAGTGGCTTTGCGGGTGTCTATCTCTCCCACCATAGTGAATTCAATTTACTCTTTCTATTGACAACACTAGTATCACCGTTGTGGTTCATGTTCGTATGTAGATTGGATCTTACTCGAAAACCCTAAACCACGTAAAATATGCAAACCAATTTAGAGGCGTCTAACTTGTTTTTGCAGGGTTTGGGGTTGTGATATGGTCATGATGTGATGATGAATATGTATGAGATGATCATTATTGTATTGTGACAACCGGCAGGAGCCTTATGGTTGTCTTTATATTTCATGTAGTAGTATTATTTCAAAGTAGTTGTAATAGTTGCTACATGTGGTGAACAACCATGAAGACATCGCCTTGGACCTTGACGCTACGCTGACGATGATGGAGATCATGCCCGTTGATGATGGAGATCATGTCCGTGCTTTGGAGATGAAGATCAAAGGCGCAAAGACTAAAGGGCCATATCATATCACATATGAATTGCATGTGATGTTAATCCTTTATGCATCTTATCTTGCTTAGATCGCGATGGTAGCATTATAAGATGATGCTTGTGACGGTAAAGCACACGTCCGTTGGGAACCCCAAGAGGAAAGTATGATGAGTACAGCATCGAGTTTTCCCTCAGTAAGAAACCAAGGTTATCGAACCAGTAGGAGATGAAGACCACGTGAAGGTTGTTGGTGAAGGAGTGTAGTGCGGCGCAACACCAGGGATTCCGGTGCCAACGTGGAACCTGCACAACAAAATCAAACTACTTTGCCCCAACTTAACAGTGAGGTTGTCAATCTCACCGGCTTGCTGAAAACAAAGGATTAAACGTATGGTGTGGAAAATGATGTTTGCTTGCAGAGAACAAAAGAAAACAATGATTGGAGTAGGTTGTATTTCAGATGTAAAAGAATGGACGGGGGTCCACAGTTCACTAGTAGTGTCTTTTCAATAAGATAAATAACATGTTGGGTAAACAAATTACAGTTGGGCAATTGACAAATAGAGAGGGCATAACAATGCACATACATATCATGATGACTACTATGAGATTTACTTAGGGCATTACGACAAAGAACATAGACCGTCATCCAGCATGCATCTATGCCTAAAAAGTCCACCTTCGGGTTAGCATCCGCACCCCTTCCAGTATTAAGTTGCAAACAACAGACAATTGCATTAAGTATCGTGTGTAATGTAAACAATAAAAATATCCTTAGACAAAGCATTGATGTTTTATCCCTAGTGGCAACAGACACATCCACAACCTTAGGGGTTGCTCGTCACTCCCAGCATTCAATGGAGACATGAACCCACTATCTAGCATAAATACTCCCTCTTGGAGTTACAAGTATCAACTTGGCCGAGCCTCTACTAGCAACGGAGAGCATGCAAGAACATAAATAACATATATGATAGATCAATAATCAACTTGACATAGTATTCCATATTCATCGGATCCCAACAAACACAACATGTAGCATTACAAATAGATGATCTTGATCATGATAGGCAGCACACAAGATATAAACATGATAGCACAAGAGGAGAAGACAACCATCTAGCTACTGATATGGACCCGTAGTCCAAGGATGAACTACTCACGCATCAGTCCGGAGGTGGGCATGGTGATGTAGATCCCTCTGGTGATGATTCCCCTCTCCGGCAGGGTGCCGGAGGAGATCTCCTGAACCCCCCGAGTTACGGTTGACGGCGGCGGCGTCTCTGGAACTGTTCTGGTATTCTGGCTCTCCGTGCTAGGGTTTTCGGGGACGAAGGAATAAATAGGAGAAGGGGCAGAGTCGGGGGAGCCAGGGGCTCCCTCCCCACATGTCGGCGCGGGGGGCCCCACAGCCGGGCCGCCCTATGGTGTGGGCCCCCTGCTGGCCTTCCTCGACTCTTCTTCGGTCTTCTGGAACACTCCGTGGAAATAGGGCCGTGGGCTTTTGTTTCGTCCAATTCCGAGAATATTTGTAAACTAGCTTTTCTGAAATCAAAAATAGCAGAAAACAGGAACTGGCACTGCGGCATCTTGTTAATAGGTTAGTCCAAGAAAATGCATAAAAACATTATAAAGTGTGAATAAAACATGTAGGTATTGTCATAAAACTAGCATGGAACATAAGAAATTATAGATACGTTGGAGACGTATCAAGCATCCCCAAGCTTAGTTCCTACTCGCCCTCGAGTAGGTAAACGATAAAAAGAATAATTTCCGAAGTGACATGCTACCAACATAATCTTGATCAACACTATTGTAAAGCATATGCGATGAATGAAGTGACCCAAAGCAATGGTCTATAGTTTGCTAACAAAAATATAATGACTAAACAACTGAATCATATAGCAAAAACTTTTCATGAATAGTACTTTCAAGACAAGCATCAAAAAGTCTTGCATAAGAGTTAACTCATAAAGCAATAGATTCTTAATAAGAGGTTTTTAAGCAACACAAAGGAAGATTTAAGTTTCACCAATTGCTTTCGACTTTCAACATGCATATCCCATGGATAATTGTCAACACAAAGTAATATAATAAGTGCAATAAGCAAGCATGTAAGAATCAGTGCACACAGTTGACACAAGTGTTTGCTTCTAAGATAGAAAGAAGTAGGTAAACTGACTCAACATAAAGTAAAAGAAAGGCCCTTCGTAGAGGGAAGCAGGGATTAAATCATGTGCTAGAGCTTTTCAAGTTTTGAAATCATATAGAGAGCATAAAAAATAAAGTTTTGAGAGGTGTTTGTTTTTGTCAACGAATGTGTTGCGGTCAGAAACCCACCGGCGGGCAGCGACTGGCAACACCGTAGAGCCGGGAACAACTAGGGCTGCGGCTGGCCCCAGTCCCTCAGAGCGACGGCCCGCAAAGCCTTCTGGTCACACGTCCGATGTTGTCGCAAGGGCGTGCCACCTGACCTATACCTGGTCAGGAAGGTGTTGGATGATGCCTCGCTTAGTTTCCTGCATGGCATACACGTACACGTTAAATACGAGCCTCGATCGGCTCTCAGGTTATCCTGTGAATCGGCTCGATCAAAGAGCCGATCCACCCATGATTCGTACAAGGTGTCCGAATATATGGTGGTCCTGCTTGATCAAGATAAAGCTAATGCGATCTACGACGATTTAGGGTTTTCACCGCATAATCGGATCATCCTACTCACGATTGGGCCTCGCGCTCGCGTACGGTGATCGTAAGCCGATCCTAGACAGGGCCTAAAAACCAACACGAGGTTGATCCCGGAACATCCTGTCTAGGGCTAGCAAACTACACCCTACACGCCGCTGGATCCTCCAACCCTTTGTAAGGCCTAACTATTGCGGATATTAAACTAATCCTTGAAGAACAAGGAGCAACCGTAACGGATCGGATCTACTAAACGATGATCAAGCGGGGTGCCGCCCCTACACCTAAGATAGGTGTAAGGGCGGCTAGATGTATAAGGGTTGCACTACGACGAGCATATGATACGAAGAACAATGCTAACCCTAACACATCTAAGATAACTACGTTGCTCGCCATCAAAAAGGCTTCGGCACGAGCAACGCATGAACAACGTAGACAAGCTTATGCTGCCTAGATCGCAAGATGCGATCTAGGCAGCATGGTGCTTACCAGGAGAAACCCTCGAGACGAAGGAGTTGGCGATGCGCCGAGATTGATTGTGTTGAACGTTGGTTGTTGTTTATTTCATAAACCCTAGATACATATTTATAGTCCAGGGGACTTTCTAACTCAAGCGTGCACCTAACCGGGCACGGGTAAAACTCTAACTCCTAACCGATGCGTATCCTACTATGGTACAGATACACGGGCAATTAGCCCAACTTGGTACACAAGGCCGATTCACGTACTTCTTCCATGTATATTCTTCAAACCCATCTTGATCGCGGCCCACCTCTGACTCGGTCAAATTCTGGTGATAACACATGCCCCCCTGGTTTTGGAAATGACATTTCCAAAATCATCACGCTTCTCTCGTCGGGTCATGTCGTGGCAGAGCAAAAAACCGCCGCAGAATCCTTCATCATGATGCATTGCCCCTTCCACTTCTCCACGTGGCCTGCGAAATTTTTCTGTTGGGCACCACTTCCTCGGGAACTGCCGTGGTATTGAATCTCTCCCATATCCCCTTTATTTAACCGTTACGCACGAGTTTGCTTCTTCATCCCCTTCGCATTAGCACCCCAAAAAACCCTCCTGCGCCACCATGTCTTCTTCCTCCTCATCCTCTTCCGGCCTTTCCTATGGGTCCTCCTCCTCCCGCGAGACGCCGCCGGACATTCGCGCCCCAGAAGAATGGGACCAGGAAGACCACGCCTCCTCCATCTGGTCCGAAGACGACCAGTCCTTGACCAGCGGGGATGAAGATCTCCAGTTCCTCGCCGACGGGGAACTGGAGTCGGAAGCGAGGACGACCGGTTCCCCCGGGACGGCTGCCCCACCTCCGAAGAAGAGGAAGAGGAAGACGACGACGACGACGACTCCCTCGAGGGCTACCCGCCGGCGAAACGCCTCCGCATGTGGTGGGACGACGACAGCAGCGACGATGAAGACGGGGATGAAGCTCCCGTAGAGGGCTACGGGAGTAGCGACGAGGAACCCATCGGCAGCAGTGCCAATGAGAGTTCTGAGGACGACGACGAGGGCAGCGATGGCCCGTAGATTAGGATCTACTAGTATAGGCCTAGCAGTAGTGGATTGGTCAATAGACCCTTCTTTTGTTCTTCCTTCTTTGAGCAATCGGCTCTTCCTTTGTAAGAAATCCTGTTCATTAACGAAGAAGTTTCGCCAATTTGATTTTGCCGATTTCTTTTAAACCGATGCTCAATGAGCCGATGGCAACGCATCGGTCTCTAATAATCCGCCCTCCATCTCTTCGACCACGGGGTGACTGCAATCTTGGTCGGAACTCAATAAGCCGATGTCAGCGCATCAAGCCTTCATGAACTATCCTTCATCCTTTCGAACAATGAATTTGAGTTCCGCCGGATCACCACCCTTGACAAAAATCGCGGCGCAGGGCTAGCCGATGGCCACCCAATCGGCTTTCAAAAACAGAGCATCCACCAGGCCAGCTGCCCCCCGAGTCTCAGTCAAGGCGAAACGGAGACGAGGGCACGCCATTCAGACAAATGGACCTGGGCTAGATCATGTCTGAGAGAACTATCATGCAGAGCCATCCAGAGCCGATCACCCCTCCGATGCTGCAGATGATCACACAACGGCTCAGAAGTAGAACTCCTCTGACACAGAGCTGGAGGTCCTTGTGTTCTGCACATGCTACTGGTAGATTTTTTTTTTACGGGCCGATTTTACTATCGGCCCCCAATATCTCACTGCACATGTATCACATGTGCTCATCTGATTATGTGCCCCCCGAGCCGATTCTGCCAGGTAACTGCTGAAATCGGCTTCTGTGATTAGCCAAGGTTTTACTGCACATGTATCACATGTGCTCATCTGATTAGGTGCCCCCCGAGCCGATTCTTTCAAGGGATTTGATGGTATCGGCTCTTCAGGTATTCCCTGTTGGATTAAATGCTGAACCCAGGCAGAATGGATGGTGAGGATAATTTTGGCCGATTGCTGGAATCGGCCTCCACGTTGAATTGCTCAATGAAGGTTTTATAATGTTCCTCCATAAATCCTTGGGGCCGATCACCTGGATCGGCATCGCCACGTTCGTCCATCGATGTTTGCTTTTGTTACACGGTCAGGCCGGTGGATAAAACCAGCCTAACCCCTTTCTTTGTCACGTCGATGCGCTCGCGATCGTCCAAATTGATGCCCGAGAGTGGCTCTTGGCCCGATGTCTCCCAAACGTTCATGCCGGCCGTCGAAATCTCGGCTGAATCATCTGCGTGGACGACTTCTACTTCATCTCCATCCCATTGTATTAGGCATTGGTGCACCGTGGATGGAATGCAACGGTTGGCGTGGATCCAATCTCTCCCTAGTAGGACAGCATAGGAGCTTTTGCTCGTCGACAATAAATAACGTCGTAGGGACAGTTTTCCTTCCTACGGTCAGATCCACATTCAGAACACCTTGTGCGTCAGATGCTTGGCCGTTGAAATCTCTCAGTGTTACATTGGTCTTGATCAAATCCGAGCTGGAGAGTCCCAACCGACGTAGCATGGAGTATGGCATAATGTTAGTCGACGCTCCGGTGTCCACCAACATCTTGTTAACGAGGCTGCCCATTGATGTATCCTCGCAAGTACGGGGCCTTCGGATGCTCGTAACTTCTTTCTCGTGGCTTCTCAAAGATGACCGGCCGTGGGCCGCGATCCGGTTGTGCCACAGGTGCTTCGTATAATCTGGAGCGCTAAACTCCGTTGGAAGGATGAAGACCATGTTTGTGCCGGCCGATGTCTCATCATCGGCTTTCCTTTGTACGGGGCGCCACTCTTTTCTTTGTGGCCGACCTTCTTCGTCCGGGGTTCGCTGAATTTTGGCGGCCGGATCGAGCCGTGCCTTCCTCAACGTGTGCAGGTATAACCTTTCGGCTTCTTCCAACCCACGTAGACGCTGAACCCTTCGCTTCTGGGAACGGCTGAGCCCATCAGGGCACCACCTTGGCCGATGATACTTGTCTTCTTCATCATCGTCCTCTAGTTCCTCGAGATCTTCCACCCGAGCGGACTCAGCATGCTTGTTCCGAGGCGGGAGAGGCCCTAGACGCTTGAACACAGACACGTTAGCTGCGTCCTTCTTCTTTTGTTTGCATTACGGGCGGTTGCCGATTGTAGGCAATCGGCTCATTCCTGAATCCCAGCAGTGTCTGAAGAAGGGGCAGTCCCAGTGCCTATCCACGTCGTCTTGCTCCCTCGCCTTTTCCTTGGCGTGGCGCTCATACCGCTCCTCGTCGTGATCATGCCGACGACGTCTCCTGTCGTCCCTAGTCAGACGATCTTTCTCATCGTCGTCGTTGTATCGCCGGCGTTGGTCATACTGACCCACATGCTTGTTGAGGAGGTGATCAGAGAGAGGTCGCTGATATCTTATATTCTTCACTTCTCCCTCTGTGACGTAGCGCTTGCCGTCGTGGCGGAGCCGATCGCGTGGAGCGGCTTCCTCTGTGTCTTTGCTATGAGAGCAGCTGCCCTCATCTCCGTCCTTACCAGAGTGGTGCCCAGGTCCTACCATGTTGATATTGCATGAGAAATATGGCTGGCACCCTCCATGGTAAGTGTACTCCACCATGTTAACGGCGGGGAAGGGGTGTGTGTCGACCTTCATGGCGTGCTTGGTTGAAAAGTAGCCGTCCTTTTTCTATCGCCATTTGGCTCTGCCGACGCCACACCCTGCGGTCGTTAGTGGTGTGGGTGAACGTGTTATGCCACTTGCGAGTATGGCTTTCCGTTCAACTCCTGCACCGTGGGGATCTTGTGGCCTTCGGGTACCTTTATATGCTTCTCCGTGAGTAAGAGATCAAAAATCTGCTCGGTTTTGGTCACGTCGAAGTCGAACCCTTTTGGAGGGCCTTGTGGCTTAACCCACTTGCAGGACACAGGGCCTGCCGCCCGAGACCATTCAACCACTGCTACCTCTCGATCTTCCGCAGCACCTTCATCCTCGTCTGCCTCAACCAGGACCACCGCACGCTTGAATTTGTCCTGGTAAACATCCGGGTGGCGCTGCTCATATGCTGACAGCTTCTGCACCATGTGCGCCAATGAAGGGTAGTCTGCTTGGGAGGCCACGTCCTTGATCGATGATGAGAGACCCACCACCGCCAACTCGGCTGCTTCTTTTCACTTACGTGAACCGAATAGCATCGGTTCCTAATGGTCCTGAAGCGCTGGATGTGATTCTGAAGCTGTTTCCCCGCGCTTCGTCGTACTTGTGCTAGATCGGCAATGCCAGCCTCGGAAGCCTCCGAGTGATACTGCTCATGGAATTGCTCTTCCAACTCGCTTCCAAGTCCGGATTGAGTTCGGTGGTAGCGATGTATACCACCCGAAAGCCGATCCTGTGAGGGATCGTGCGAAGAACCTCACACGCAGCTCGTCCGACGCCGAGATCGTGCCCAGCTGTGCCAGATATCGGCTCACATGCTCGATGGAGCTGGAACCATCTGATCCACTAAAGTTTGTGAAGTCCGGGAGCCGATATTTGGGTGGTAGCGGGATCAATTCGTACTCGTTGGGGTACGGCTTGGTATAGCCGAACGTCTTCCTTTTCGGCATCATGCCGAACTGATCTTTCGAATTGTACAAATCTGATCCGCGGTGATGGCTGAAGGTGTCGAACCCCGAAGATTCGCCGGGGTGGCATACTTAGCCAGCCATGCTTGTTTTTCCGGTTCCGAGCCAAGCTGCGGGAGCTGAGCTCTGGAGGTTTGTCGGAGTGGCGTACTTAGCTAACCACGTTTGCTTCTCAAGATCTGCTCCCGACGTCCCTCCTGCTGTTCCAGAGGCCCCTGCTGTTGCAGCCTGGTTCGAGAGTGCCCAGGTACTGCAGTCTGGTACGTATGGGCACGTGTATCCGTGCGGGATCTCCTTGGACGACGTATGCCGATGAGTTCGGCACTTCTGGTGCTGCCAACGCGAACGGCAGCGGAGGACGGGAGTGGAGTGGCATCTCCCCTTTGTAAGTCCCCAGAGCCGGTCCCGACGGAGAATACTGATGGCTCATGATTTCCTGGATCACGCGCAGAGCGACACGCTCCAAAGTGTTCACCAGGCTCTCAGAGTGGCGGTGCAGCGAATGAGCCACCATGAAGTTGATCTCCTGACGCAGCGACCTGGTGCGTTCTTCGGACGGGGTGGACAGGTCCACTCCATCGAGTGCGCCTTCAGGTGAGAACCCCTTCCACCTGACGCCGTGGGAGCGGGTTCTGTGGAAAGAGCCGATGAGGTCGGCTTCGAGGACTGCCTTGATTTCGTCATGCTTCTTCTTGAGCTCGTCAGGCAGATCCTCGTACTTGACCGGAGTGCTTTCCGCCATCTCGGATGTAGATGGCGATGCGGTGGATGTCGAAGATTGTCCCACCGGGCGTGCCAGAATGTGTTGCGGTCGGAAACCCACCGGCGGGCAGCGACCGGCAACACCGTAGAGCCGGGAACAACTAGGGCTGCGGCTGGCCCCGGTCCCTCGGAGCGACGGCCCGCAAAGCCTTCCGGTCACACGTCCGATGCTGTCGCAAGGGCGTGCCACCTGACCTATACCGGTCGGGAAGGTGTTGGATGATGCCTCGCTTAGTTTCCTGCGGGGCATACACGTACACGTTAAATACGAGCCTCGATCGGCTCTCGGGTTATCCTGTGAATCGGCTCAAAGAGCCGATCCACCCATGATTCGTACAAGGTGTCCGAATATATGGTGGTCCTGCTTGATCAAGATAAAGCTAATGCGATCTACGACGATTTAGGGTTTTCACCGCATAATCGGATCATCCTACTCACGATTGGGCCTCGCGCTCGCGTACGGTGATCGTAAGCCGATCCTAGACAGGGCCTAAAAACCAACACGAGGTTGATCCCGGAACATCCTGTCTAGGGCTAGCAAACTACACCCTACACGCCGCTGGATCCTCCAACCCTTTGTAAGGCCTAACTATTGCGGATATTAAACTAATCCTTGAAGAACAAGGAGCAACCGTAACGGATCGGATCTACTAAACGATGATCAAGCGGGGTGCCGCCCCTACACCTAAGATAGGTGTAAGGGCGGCTAGATGTATAAGGGTTGCACTACGACAGCATATGATCGAAGAACAATGCTAACCCTAACACATCTAAGATAACTACGTTGCTCGCCATCAAAAAGGCTTCAGCACGAGCAACGCATGAACAACGTAGACAAGCTTATGCTGCCTAGATCGCAGGAGAAACCCTCGAGACGAAGGAGTTGGCGATGCGCCGAGATTGATTGTGTTGAACGTTGGTTGTTGTTTATTTCATAAACCCTAGATACATATTTATAGTCCAGGGGACTTTCTAACTCAAGCGTGCACCTAACCGGGCACGGGTAAAACTCTAACTCCTAACCGATACGTATCCTACTATGGTACAGATACACGGGCAATTAGCCCAACTTGGTACACAAGGCCGATTCACGTACTTCTTCCATGTATATTCTTCAAACCCATCTTGATCGCGGCCCACCTCTGACTCGGTCAAATTCTGGTGATAACAGAATGGTAGTGGGCACTCTAACCCCCTTGTCAAATAGACTTTCAAAGAGCGGCTCCCATGAAGGACGTTATTTCTACCAGCAAGGTAGATCATCCCTCTTCTCTTTTGTTTACACATGTATTTTAGTTTTATTTATAGATGACACTCCTCCCAGCCTTGCTTTCACAAGCCATGGCTAACCGAATCCTCGGGTGCCTTCCAACATTTCCATACCATGGAGGAGTGTCTATTGCAAAATTAAGTTGCTTACTGATAAATCAGGGCAAAACATGTGAAGAGAATTATTAATGAAAGTTAATTAATTGGGGCTGGGCACCCCGTTGCCAGCTCTTTTTGCAAAATTATTGGATAAGCGGATTATATGCCACTAGTCCATTGGTGAAAGTCTGCCCAAAAAGATTGAAAGATAAAACACCACATACTTCCTCACGAGCTATAAAACATTGACACAAATAAGGAGTAATAAAGTTTTGAATTGTTTAAAGGTAGCACATGAAGTATTTACTTGGAATGGCAGAAAAATACCACATAGTAGGTAGTTATGGTGGACACAAATGGCATAAGTTTTGGCTCAAGGTTTTGGATGCACGAGAAGCATTCCCTCTCGGTACAAGGCTTTGGCTAGCAAGGTTGTTTGAAGCAAACACAAGTATAAACCGGTACAGACAAAACTTACATAAGAACATATTGCAAGAATTATAAGACTCTACACTGTCTTCCTTGTTGCTCAAACACTTTTACCGAGAAAATATCTAGACCTTAGAGAGACCAATCATGCAAACCAAATTTCAACAAGCTCTACGGTAGTTCTCCACTAATAGATTTAAACTACATGATGCAAGAGCTTAAACATGATCTACTTGAGAGCTCAAAACAATTGCCAAGTATCAAATTATTCAAGACAATATACCAATTACCACATGAAGCATTTTCTGTTTCCAACCAAATATCAATAAGTGTTGCGGCTTTCAGCTTTCGCCACAAACATGAAAAATAAAACGAAGAACACAAGTGTTCAAATGAAAAAGCGGAGTGTGTCTCTCTCCCACACAAGCAAGTTAGGATCCGATTTATTAAGAAAATGAAAATAACAAAACGAAAATAAAAGCACACAGACGCTCCAAGTAAAGCACATAAGATGTGACGGAATTAAAATATAGTTTCACTAGAGGTGACCTGATAAGTTGTCGATGAAGAAGGGGATGCCTTGGGCATCCCCAAGCTTAGACGCTTGAGTCTTCTTAAAATATGCAGGGATGAACCACGGGGGCATCCCCAAGCTTAGACTTTTCACTCTTCTTGATCATATTATATCATCCTCCTCTCTTGATCCTTGAAAACTTCCTTCACACCAAACTCAAAGCAATCTCAAGAGGGTTAGTGCATAATCAAAAATTCACATGTTCAGCAAAGACACAATCATTCCCAACACTTCTGGACATTACCCAAGGCTACTGAAATTTAATGGAGCAAATAAATCCATTCAAACAAAGTAAAAGAGGCAATGCGAAATAAAATGCAGAATCTGTCAAAACAGAACAGTCCGTAAAGACGAATTTTTTCGAGCCACTTAACATGCTCAGATGGAAAATCTCCAGTTGGACGAAAGTTGCGTACATATCTGAGGATTACGCATGAATTTTTTCAGGATTTTACGAGTTTTCTACAGAGAGAAAAGCTCAAATTCGTGACAGCTAAAAATCTGTTTCTGCGCAGAAATCCAAATCTAGTATCAACTTTCTATCAAAGACTTTACTTGGCACAACAATGCAATAAAATAAATATACAAAGGTATTGCTACAGTAGTAACAAGCACCTTGACTCAAGTATAAAACAAAAATTGCAGAAATAAAATAATGGGTTGCCTCCCATAAGCGCTTTTCTTTAACGCCTTTCAGCTAGGCGCAGAAAGTGTAAATCAAGTAACATCAAGAGAAGAAGCATTAACAGAGGAGTTGGGAGTTTTCTCAACGATGCATTGTATCTTATCTATGTAATTTTCAGAAGCTCCTCTTTCATTACTTTTAGGCTCACTATCCTCCTCGAATAAATTTTCAGGAACAATCCAATCAAAATTCTTTTCTAGTGCCTCATGCATTCCTATGAGCTTATAAGGTATTGGTACTTTAGTCTCCCCCTCACAATTGGCTTCATTAGTGTACTTTAGCCTATCTTTTTCCATCCTTTCAAGGGTATTTGCAACATTGATATAAAAGCCAAGCATCTTATGTTGAATAAAGACTTTCCTACCTTCCCTAGCTATATCACCAAATTCTTTAAGAAGGTTTTCTAAAACAAAATCTTTCTTCTCTCCTTCTTCCGTATCACGGAGTGTAAGAAACATATGTTGCATTATAGGATTAAGATTAACAAATCTAGCTTCCAACAGGTGCACTAATGAGGCAGTAGCAATTTCATAATTAGGAGCAAGTTCCACCAAGGATCTATCTTCAAAATCTTCAACCTTACTAACATGATTGAAAAATTCTTCTATATTATCTCTTCCAATGATAGACCCACTCCCTACCGATATATCTTTCAAAGCGAACTTAGGGAGAAGCATGATGAAATAAACAAGGGTAAACCGATAAATAAAGTAAATGCGAGTAACTAATTTTTTTGTGTTTTTGATATAAATAAAGCAAACAAGACAGAAAATAAAATAAAGCAAGACAATAAACAAAGTAAAGAGATTGGGTGTGAGAGACTCCCTTTGCAGCGTGTCTTGATCTCCCCGGCAACGGCGCCAGAAAAGTAGCTGCTTGTGACGGTAAAGCACACGTCCGTTGGGAACCCCAAGAGGAAGGTATGATGAGTACATCGGCGAGTTTTCCCTCGATAAGAAACCAAGGTTATCGAACCGGTAGGAGATGAAGACCACGTGAAGGTTGTTGATGAAGGAGTGTAGTGCGGCGCAACACCGAGGATTCCGGTGCCAACGTGGAACCTGCACAACACAATCAAACTACTTTGCCCCAACTTAACAGTGAGGTTGTCAATCTCACCGGCTTGCTGAAAACAAAGGATTAAACGTATGGTGTGGAAAATGATGTTTGCTTGCAGAGAACAAAAGAAAACAATGATTGCAGTAGGTTGTATTTCAGATGTAAAAGAATGGACCGGGGTCCACAGTTCACTAGTGGTGTCTTTCCAATAAGATAAATAACATGTTGGGTAAACAAATTACAGTTGGGCAATTGACAAATAGAGAGGGCATAATAATGCACATACATATCATGATGACTACAATGAGATTTACTTAGGGAATTACGACAAAGAACATAGACCGCCATCCAGCATGCATCTATGCCTAAAAAGTCCACCTTCGGGTTAGCATCCACACCCCTTCCAATATTAAGTTGCAAACAACAGACAATTGCATTAAGTATCGTGTGTAATGTAAACAATACAAATATCCTTAGACAAAGCATTGATGTTTTATCCCTAGTGGCAACAGCACATCCACAACCTTAGGGGTTGCTGACACTCCCCCAGATTCAATGGAGACATGAACCCACTATCTAGCATAAATACTCCCCCTTGGAGTTACAAGTATCAACTTGGCCAGAGCCTCTACTAGCAACGGAGAGCATGCAAGAACATAAATAACATATATGATAGATCAATAATCAACTTGACATAGTATTCCATATTCATCGGATCCCAACAAACACAACATGTAGCATTACGGATAGATGATCTTGATCATGATAGGCAGCTCACAAGATCTAAACATGATAGCACAAGAGGAGAAGACAACCATCAAGCTATCGCTATGGACCCGTAGTCCAAGGATGAACTACTCACGCATCAGTCCGGAGGCGGGCATGGTGATGTAGAGCCCTCCGGTGATGATTCCCCTCTCCGGCAGGGTGCCGGAGGAGATCTCCTGAACCCCCCGAGTTAGGGTTGACGGCGGCGATGTCTCTGGAACTATTCTGGTATTCTGGCTCTCCGTGCTAGGGTTTTCGGGGATGAAGGAATAAATATGCGAAGGGGCAGAGTCGGGGGAGCCAGGGGGCTCCCTCCCCACATGTCGGCGCGGGGGGCCCCACAGTCGCGCCGCCCTATGGTGTGGGCCCCCTGCTGGCCTTCCTCGACTCTTCTTCGGTCTTCTGGAACACTCTGTGGAAAATAGGGCTGTGGGCTTTTGTTTCGTCCAATTCCGAGAATATTTGTAAACTAGCTTTTCTGAAATCAAAACAGCGAGAAAACGAGAGCGGCACTGCGGCATCTTGTTAATAGGTTAGTCCCAGAAAATGCATAAAAACATTATAAAGTGTGAATAAAACATGTAGGTATTGTCATAAAACTAGCATGGAACATAAGAAATTATAGATACGTTGGAGACGTATCAGATGATCCCTCACATTAATATCAAGATAATAAAGTGTTCTCCCCTCGTATGCACCGTTGCTATAGTTCGTCGTTTTGAAGCATCTCGTGATGATCGGATGTGATAGATTCTACGTTCACATACAACGGGTGTAAGACATGTTGCACACGCGGAAATAGTTGGGTTTGCTTGACGAGCCTAGCATGTACAGACATGGCCTCGGAACACAGGAAACCGAAAGGTTGAACACGAGTCATATGGATGATATGATCAACATGTTGATGTTCACCATGTTGTATTAAGTGGGAGTTCATTAGTAATTAGATTAAAACATGAACTAATTATCATGAACATAGTCTGAATAATATTTTGAATTAAATTTGTAGAATTGGCATCCGTTTTCTACCATGCGCTAGTCTTGTAATTGAGATAAAATATTGTTAAGTCTGATAAGAAACTTTACGGACTGGTACCGTATTGTTAAAGAATCAAGAAATGATTAAGTCCTATTGCAAACTTTAGTAAACCTCACATTGTTGATTCAAAGAGCAATGGTTTCAATTAGTACCTAAAATCATCTTGTCTCCGTGAAACTTGAAGTTCAAATCTGTTTGAAAAGTAAGGAGCTGAAATTTTTTGTTTTCAGAAATAAGCGAGGCATTAGATATATGTGATATCTAAGACCTTATTGCAAGTTGATAGAATATAATTTGGTGAGACTACGTAAACTCATAAGTTTTATGGGAATGTACGAAGGTTGAAGACGCCAGGCGTCCCAGTCCTCCAACTAGTTGGGCACTAACGATATTCGCATATCCATGAAAGTGATCGTCCTTAGTAGGCACTGTTGCTAAGACTCGTCGTTTCGAAGCATCACGTGATGATCGGGTGTTATAGATTCTACGTGTGCATACAACGGGTGCAAGCCAGATTTGCACATGCGAATACTGAGGTTAAACTTTATGAGCCTAGCATGTACAGACATGGTCTCAGAAAGTCGTCATGATTTGATGGATACAAATTATGAGTGAAATTGTTCATCACATTAAAAGGTTACTAATAGTGAAATCCGGAACACTTGTCATATGATGATCAACTTCAAAGTAAGAACCTCAAGGTTATTGGTATTTGACCAACAAACCTAGAAGTTATTTATGTTGAAGTGTTTTTCTGAGAATGAGGAAAGCTAAAAGAGAAACTACAAAAGATTATTGGCAGAAAGAAAGAAAGAAAAGACTAGAAAGTCTAGCTCAGGTGTATATAGATGATATACATGTTATGAATGTATTCCTAGTTTGGTCACACAATGAAATTCTTGGGTATTTGTACCATATTGGTTGGTACGAAGTGTCATACAAAACAACGCAATACAAGAATACAATGGCCTAAATAATTGACAAGGAATATGATAGTAATGCACGTCTGGAACAAAACTAAAGTGTTATTATGTTCGTCGTTGGCATTCTATCTAGCCCTTCAGATTTATAATAAAGAACTTCATAATTGTTGTTTTGTTCTAGTCAAATGAAAACAATGAGTTGTTCAAATTTTGATAGTATTCCATGTACGATGGATAAGTTATTATAAATCTTTATGGTGAAACACACATGCATAACACTGACGCTAAAATACCATAAGGCAAATGATTTGAATTTCACTTATTTGTGGAACCGCCATTTAGGTCATGTTAGAAAGGAACGCATGAAGAAACTCCATGCAAATGGATTTTTGGAGTCATTTGATTTTTGAATCGTTTGGCGCTTGCAAATATTTTCTAAAGAGAATGACTGAAATACCGTTCATAGGCCAAGAGTTGAACGGGCAACTAACTTAGTGGAAACATACATGATGGTGTATGTGGTTCACTGGGCATAGTTGTGTGCGGAAGATTCTTCTACTTCATGAAAATTTCCAACAATGAATTGAGTATATATATGTGGATATATTCGATAAGGAAGAAGTTTGAAACATTTGAATGGATTCAAATAAATTTCAGCATGAAGTGGAAATCATCGTAATAGAAAAGTCAAATATCTATGATTGGATCATGGTGGAAATATTTGAATTACGAGTTTTAGCGAACATCTAAGAGAGTTATGAAATTGTTCTACAACTCACGTGTCATGGAGTATCATAGTGATGATGGAGTATCCGAGAGACGTATCCAAACCTTGTTGGATTAATGATGAGATAAAATAAAATTAAGCCATTATATTTTTGTGGATTATGCTTTAGAGACTACCGCTTTTACACTGAATAGAGCGTCATCATGATCCGTTGAAATGACACCATACGAGTTATGGTATGGGTATAAACCCTAATAGTCCTTTCTTAAATTTTGGTATAAGTAAATAAGTTTACAACCAAAACCGGATGAATGTCTTTGTTGTTGTCCCAGAATTGGGAATTCTTTCCACTATGAAGTAAAAGACGAAAGTGTTTATTAATTTTACTTGCTTATTTCCAAGAAATTGTTTTCTAGCGAAGTATTTGAGTGGGAGGACAATATAACTTGATAAGGTTTATGAACCTGAGCATAAAGATCAGAGTAGCGCAGCATCGGAATTGGTTCCGGAAGCGGCCACAACGATCATGGCTTCCATGTCTACAAAATGTTATAGTCGTGGAGATCAAAGTACCTATTGAACCTTGTAGATATGGTTTACTCTGTGATCAAATAAATGATTTATGGACAAAGGATTGATTTTGAACAATGATAACCAACTACATACAAAGAAGTTCTGATGGGCCCTGACTCCGTTAAAATGGCTATGCGCCATGAAATCCAAGATAGATGAATACTTTTTGAAAGTAAATGGATCTATAAAATTGATGGACTTGGATGGACTATCCTTGAAGAAGCACGACTTGTCGAAAAGTTGTTTACGACAAAGTTCAAAGAGTTGAATACGATAAGATTAGATCTTCCGTAACGATGCTTATAGTCTATGTGGATTTTTCTAGTAATCGCTACATATTTCTTTTATGAGATATGCTAGTAGGATGGCAAAATACATTACTTAACAGAAGTGTGTGTTAAAGGTGTATACAAGATACAACCAAGAGTTTTGCTGGTCCGTGGAATATTAGATAGGTATACGAACTTCAATTGGATGAAGTGAGTATTGCGGAGTTGGAATCTTCACGGGATGAAATAGTCAAAGAGTTTTTGATTTCATCAGAAACGATGAAGATGCTTGAATTTGCAAGAAATTAAGTGGGAGCGCTGAGTCATATTTGTAATACTTTATGTAGATGACATATCGTTGATTATAAATGATGTAATTATATACTTGATGTGAATAAAAGGTTTCATTGAGAATTAACTTCAATGAAAGGATATGGACTGAAACATATTTAGTGTCAATATCTATGAAGATAGATTGAAACACATAATAAGTTTAAGTCAAAGTACATAGAATGGATATTGAAGTAGTTCAATATAGAAATATTAAGAAGGTGTTCTTTTCATGTGAAGGTTTAACAAGACTTGAGTGTATCTGACACTCAATGAGTAAGACCACATGAGTGATTTTAGATCACGATTAATATGTACACAATCAGATATCCTGTGCTCTAAAGTGTTATGAGCATGTACCATAATGATTCATGTGATGATCATTGGACGACAGTAAGAATATCCTTGAGTACTTTAGAAGAACCAAAGATATATATAGTTTTGTATGGGGTAATGACAAACAAATCGCTGTAAGGTGTTGCACCGATATTAGTTTGGTCACATATAAAAATAAATTTCAAATCTCAATTAGGCTAAGTGTTGTTTAAAAGGTAGCACAATGCTAGATTTAGAAGAGTTCTAAATATTGTGACGGATTCTACAAACGAAGGCAGAGTATGTCATTGTTTTGATAATGACTGAGGATGTTAAGTCGAAAAGTTCTTTGAGAACTTGGTGTAGTTCCGATAGTGTCAGAACTTTGAAGCTATATTGTATGTGACAATATTAGTGACATATTTCAGACCGCGGAATTAAGTTTTCACCAGAAGACCAAACATATTTAATGCCGACTCATTTGAAAATGAGTGATGCGTGAAGATGCAAATGAATTGCAAAATACATACGTTTCTGAGCATGTCAGATCCGTTGACTAAAACCTCTCCCATGAGCAAAACATGATAAAGCACCAGAAGGCCAAGGTGTTATATCTTTACAAATGTAAACTAGATTATTGACTCTAGTGCAAGTGGGAGACTGTTGAAGATATGCCCAAGAGGCAATAATAAAATGGTTATTATAATATATCTTTGTGTTTATGATAAATGTTTGCATACCATGCTATAATTGTATTAATCGAACATTGATACATGTGTGTTATGTAAACAACAAGGAGTCCCTAGTAAGCCTCTTGTATAACTAGCTTGTTGATTAGTAGATGATCATGGTTCCGAGATCATGAACATTGGATGTTATTAATAACAAGGTTATGTCATTGGATGAATGATATAATGGACACACACCCAAATAAGTGTAGCATAAGATCACGTCATTAAGTTCAGTTTGCTATAAGCTTTCGATACATAGTTACCTAGTCCTTCGACCATGAGATCATGTAAATCACTTATACCGAAAGGGTACTTTGATTACATCAAACGCCACTGCGTAAATGGGTGGTTATAAAGGTGGGATTAAGTATTCAGAAAGTATGAGTTGAGGCATATGGATCAAGAGTGGGATTTGTCCATCCCGATGACGGATAGATATACTCTGGGCCCTCTCGGTGGAATATCGTCTAATTAGCTTGCAAGCATGTGACTGGTTCACAAGAGATGATATGCCACGGTACGAGTAAAGAGTACTTGTCGGTGACGAGGTTGAACAAGGTATCGTGATACCGATGATCGAACCTCGGACAAGTAAAATATCGCGTGACAAAGGGAATCGGTATCGTATGTAAATGGTTCAATCGATCACTAAGTTATCGTTGAATATGTGGGAGCAATTATGGATCTCCAGATCCCGCTATTGGTTAGAGAGAAGTCTCAACCATGTCTGCATAGTTCACGAACCGTAGGGTGACACACTTAAGGTTTGATATCGTTTTAAGTAGATATGGAATATGGAATGGAGTTCGAATTTTGTTCGGAGTCTCGGATGGGATCCAGGACATCACGAGGAGGTCCGGAATGGTCCGGAGAATAAGATTCCTATATGGGAAGTCATTTTCCGGGGTTCGGAAAAAGTCCGGTGTTTTGACCGGAGCTTCTAGAAGGTTTTGGAAGGACCGGAATAGTCCGGAATATTGTGAAAGGTTCCGGAAGTGTCCGGGATGACCCGAGCTGTCTAAGGAAGTCCGGAGGGTTCCATAATAGGTGTATCCATGTTTTCCTTAAGGGTTAAGAAGTTTCCCCAAAAGCAGATTCGGATTTGGCAAAAGAGTCCTAGTTCTAGTAGGTTTCGGCTAACAGAAACCTACCGGAACTCTCCCAAACTTTGGGGACAGGTCTTGGACGACCCAAGGACCTTTTCCACCTATAAAAGGAGGGCAAGGGGAGCCCCAAGAGGTGCACAAGTCGCAGCCCTTGCCCCCTCTCCCCAAACCCTAGCCACCCATTCCTCCTCCTCCCTCTTGCACGGCTACGGCGAAGCCCTGCCGGAGATCTCCACCACCACCACGCCGTCGTGCTGGCGGGATTCCGAGGAGGATCTACTACATCCGCTGCCCGCTGGAACGGGGAGAAGGACGTCGTCATCAACACCGAACGTGTGACCGAGTACGGAGGTGCTGCCCGACCGTGGCACCGTCAAGATCTTCTACGCGCTTTTGAAAGCGGCAAGTGATCGACTACGGCAACAACGAGATCTAATCTCGTAGGCTTTGGAAATCTTCGAGGGTTAGTCTCATGATTTTCTCGTTGCTACCATCTTCTAGATTGGATCTTGGCTTGTTATTCGTTCTTGCGGTAGGAAATTTTTTGTTTTCTATGCTACGAATCCCATCACGTCCGGCTCTCGATCTGACTGGGGTGTTGGCGATGGGATCGACGAGCGGGAGAAATCCAGATCGGTTGGCCGGTCTCGATGGTGGCGACGCCTCTTCGTGTCGTCTTCCTCCTTGGGGTGCCATCTTGGTTTGTCTTTTCCCTCCCCCTTCCGCTACCTCCCCGGGTGAAAGCCCATATCTTTGATTGGGCCGCGGTGGCGCTGGTGGTGTTGTTGTCCTTGCTGAAGACGCTACCTTGGGCGAGAAAGAGGGGTATGCGGTCGATGGTGGTGTGAGGTGTCCAGTGGGCGGTGTTGCGAGCGGTTGGTAGCGCCCACTTCTTATTCGGCTTCCCATGCAGCTTCTTCTGTGAGGCGGGCGACTTGACAATGGTGAGGCTCTCTTCATGATGTGGGCTAGCAATGTCTAGCCGTACATGGTGGTCTTCCTTGGATCTCGGCTGCATTTCTCATCCAGGCTCAGGGGGAGCGATGCCATCGGCCGACGGTACATCGTCCTACGAGCCAGGACGAGAAGGCAGGGAGCCTTCTTCGACGATGGACTGGATGAGGTTTGCGATTTCCCTTGGCGGGTCGGTTTTTTTTTAGAGAATTCGAAAGAACCGTCGAAACATGGAGGCACAAAACTCATGTGTTTTGGGCCAAATCCAGCCTATTTGAGCCCCCGTTTACGCCGCGAAGCTCACATGCTGACGGGCCAGGCCCATAACCATCCTGCCTCGTCAGTCAAGCTGGCCCACTACTCAGCGTCGTGCATCCACCAAGAGTCGGTAAAATTGTCAAAAAAAAAAAAAAATAGTCGGTAAAGGGCGGAAGAGGGAGCTCTTCCAGGATAAACAGAACACGGGGCGAGCCATCCTCTGAACTTTCCTGTGTCGGAATCTTGGGAGTGAGCTTGGATTGCCCTGATGGAGGAGCAGTTCATCCTCCGGGTGCCCCCATCCGTGGCGGAGCAGATCGAGCGTCTCATGAACGAATCCGCCGCCGGCTCATCCTCCAACCCCGAGGACGCCTCCCTCGACCTCTCCTTCTCAGGTGCCCCCTCTCCCTCCTCTGCGCTCCGCGAATTCTACTCTCTGTTTCCGCGGGAAATTGTTGTAACAGCGGGTTTGAGGGGCCGTAGAGATGGGTATTTGTCCGAGAATCTCCCTGCAACAGCGCCGGCAATTCTTTGGAGAATTCGCTGGCAGCATGCCTGTAGGCTAGGGTGTCAAGGTGGGATCCCAGTGGGATGTCATTTTGTACTATGTAGTTCAAATTTTGATGTCAAAATTTGTACTAGAAAAATCAAATTATACTACAAGTGGGACAAAAGTGGGATCCCACTTGACACCCTTACTGTAGGCTGTTTGATGAAATGCGCAAGCCAGGCACAGTGAAGATTACTGAGTGGCCTTTTCGAGATGGCTGGCTCTTCCGTAGTTCGAGCCCCTGAATACCACGGCATGTTGAGCTAAAATACATCTCAAGGATGAACTCTAGATAGGTGCACTCACAATGCCACAAGTTGAAGGGTTGGAGTTAGAGGTGTAAAGGTTGGATTCAGACACAAATTTGGACTAGTCGGGACTTGGTTGTGTAGGAATGATCTGGATGTGTTGAGGTCCTCAAGAGAAGACACCAAGTGAATGTGACAAAGGGTTTTATGTACTGGGTGGAAAGCAAAATAGTTTTCCTTGGCCACACAAGGGTTTTAGTTAGTGAGTTGCTAATTGGTTTTACCTCTAGACTAGAAGGTTTTTGCTTTGAGGTAGCTTAAGACAATCTTCTAGCAAGCAGATCAAGGCAATTCATCTTATCAAATAGATCAAGGAAATTCTTGCTTTACCATTTAGAATTTTTTTTTGTTCCCCCTGATTTTTGCACTCTAGACGGTTAAACAAGGTTGCAAAAGTTGGGGTGTTACAGTTTGTGTCGTTCTAGGTTTCCTGCTATGGTTGTTACGCGCTTTCGAGACCCTGTGCCCTTCCGTCGCGCCATTGTTGGCTGGTGGTTGGGCAAGGCGGGTGCTTGTAGTGTGCTAGTTTGGGTGTGCGTTGTAAGCTGGAAGGCACCATTTGTTCGGTTTTCGGTCTGGTTTCCCTCATAAACTGGACCATGGTTTTCTCGTGTAAACTTAATACAATGACGCGCAGCGGGTTCTCGAAAAACTAGCGAGAGATTTTGTGAAAGCAACCTTTGTATATTGTCCAAGAGATTTAAATGGTGTAGCGGACGAGGTAGCAAAGCATGCTAATGTTGCAGGTCATGCTAGATGGATAGATGATCCTCCTCATTTTATTCTTGCTAAACTTGTATCAGACTTAACTATTATTAAGTAAAATAAAGGTTGTTTCCCAGTGTAAAAAAAAACTACCACGAGCAGCATAGTGTTATATATCATCATTAAAAAAAGAGAGCATAAAACAGCTTGCTGAAATTTCAGCTGAAAAAGAACATTAAGGCCCGTCCCAACGCCCCCCTCGGCGGCGGCGGCCACACACCGGCCAAGGGAGGCGGAGGAGGGAGGTCTCCAGCGGCGCCTGCTGCGATGCCTGGATGGCCGCCTCGAGGCCAATCCATCAGGCGCGCTCCTCGGCCTCGGAGATGGCCATGGCGCGCGCCAGGGCCTCCTCTTCCATGGGCTCATAGTCAGCGTCATCGTCCTCCGGCGGGTCCACGAAGGCGCCCTGCACGTAGACCTCCGGCGAGAATTCGGCACCTAAGGGAGCGGGTGCACAGAAGGGGCAACTGAAACATGGATAAAGTGCAACCATGATTAAGGGTGTGTCTATTCATGCCCTACATTTGCAAACAAGAGGTTGCAATATGTAGATAGCAGGTTCCACAGCTGCTACCGTGCCATTAATACAGTACATTTCAGTTTGCCTGCTCACACGGGTTAATAGATGCTCCAAGTAGCCCTGTGGCATAAAACTTTACACCATCTTCGTAGTTTAACAGTTGCTCAATTCTGGGTTTTGCCCTGCCTGCGGACGCTGGACGAGATATGGTGTCAATGGCTCCCGATTACTGTTAGATGGACAAAATATGTGCAGACAGCCTAATCGACCAGACAACACTAACTTGATATGAAAAATTCACTCAATTAATGTCTGTGTTCATATTTCCCTATTCACAAGCTGCCCAGATTGCATTTATTGGCTCAGATATGTTTAACCTGCCTTATATCTGTACAATGCCATGAAACCAGCCAGTATTACTAATAAAAAAGATACTTGAGTTCATTAATATGAATCTAAAGAGATTAGGCCTTTTCATGAACCGTGGTGGCATGTCAAGCTCTTAGTAATTAGTATACGACTTCAGATGCTGATAAATTAACTCATGTCCAACTTTCGATGTAGCATTTTCTATGTGCTCAGTCTGTTGATTTTTGAGAGTACAACTTAAATCATTACTCTATAATTGTTATATTAGGAACTGAACTTTATTAATCCTTATTGCTTTCTGGATTGATGGTATTTTTCCTCCTATAGAGGATGGAAGGAGTGGCACATTTATGATTGGCAACCAGAGCTTCCCTGCATCTCTATTGGATCTCCCAGCCGTTGTGGAGTCATACAAGACATATGATGATTCATTTTTAGTTAAAACTGCTGACATTGGTCAGGTAAAGCTGAGGATTTGTGTGTACCATTACTTAATTTTTAGGCCTTATAATCAAATTGAACTGATACAGATGGTAATGGTAAGACAAGAAGATGATCCTGCTCCAGAAGGAGTTGAATACAAGCATGGACTTACTCCTCCAATGAGGGATGCACGCAGGCGACGTTATCGCAGAGAACCTGACCTGAGTGTATATGAATTGGCTACCCTTCATCTGTATTGTTTCCCATGTTGATGAAAATACACCGTTAATCAGGGCCTTAATTCTTGTGTGCACTCTTTTTGCAGGCAGATCTTGTTAACCGAGTTGAGAACGATCTTATAAGTATTATGCAAGGAGTATCTGTCAGTATCCTTTTTGTCCGTGTGATTTGTGAAATGCTCGTGATTTGTGAAATGCATTGCCCTATTACAATGAAAAAAAATGGAAAGTAATTTTGTTTACTTATGTACTGTTTGGCTGGCAGATTTGTACTTCTAATGGCTCATCAACTTACAAAACTGCTTGCCCTGTAACTTAAAGATAATGTTGTGAATCTCGTAAGCATGCCATTAGGTCTTGCAACCTAACCTTCGAAACTTGGCATGTCTTTAGTTAAAAGGTCAACAATGAGTCATAGGTTTTGTAGAAATCTGCTACTTGGCTATCATGACTGCATTGCATTCATTTGTCGAACCATCATAAAAAGTGTATCATCTCAGTCGTCCTCATGCCAGTCCATCTAAGTATGAAGTTCTTTAACTTGTTTGTAGACCAGAATACGAGTGTAGTAGGAGCTGGTGAAGGCAGTGATCCCAAGAAAGCTGCACCAGCTCGTGCACCCGAGCCTGAAGCTCAAGAGCCTGCTGCAAATGGCGAAGAAGCTGAGCCCGATAGGACCGACTCTGATGAATCAGATAACTGAAGTCGACCAGGATATACAGTGCCGCTCCAATTGGCTGAGCAAACATAGTGGATTTAGCGATTCAGATGAACACAATGTGTATGCATCTCTACCAACAAAGAGCTCATGCTTGTTGCCCTAGGGCCTGCTATTTACCATCTCAGTAATAATAGTGTGACTTAGCATTATGGTAGAAGAGTATATGTATACTCACTTGTGGTGCCTCGGTCCTTGTAGTTCTAACCTTACTTGTAACTGGAAAAAAAAATGGCATTAGATCTACACTAGCTGATCCACGATTCTAACACAACTATGAATCGCGATGCAAATTGGCTGCAACTATGAATCGCAATGCAAAACCAAAAAATTTATCCACCACATTGCGTAACTAAACATGCTTGCCTTCACCATGCCTATGTGGTTTTGCTATTGGCATACTCTTCATTTTTATTTACCCTACGTTCTGGGTTTAGTTAAGGTCAAAGAATACAGGATAAATGTGAACAGGGGGGAATACATACTTTCTTTTGGGGAATACATTGTCCATCCGTGACTCATATTCATGGGCTTCAAGAACTAATCTCTCGTTGACCTCATTTGGATTGAACGTAAAAAAAAATGGCACCATATGTACTTCTAAGCGTGAACTAAGATATTGGTGGACACTGCAAATATTACATTCAACTAGATTTAGATGTGCGCCTTGGCGCACGGTCCCGTAAAATTCGTTCCAATTTACATTTTATATATCGATGATAAAAATCAGGCACGGAAATGATAATAGTTTTGATAAATCAAACCGAATCACAAACGGAGTAGCAAATGCTTATTGACAAAGCCCATACAAAGCTTATGATGATTGTATTTTCGCCAGGTCAACATATTTGACAGCTTTTACACATGAAGAATCACCGCTGTTTCATAGTTCTTTTGACTTTATTACAAACACCAAAGGTACAGAGAAGATCACTCCGCTGGTAGCGCAGAGGTGTTAAACAGAACAGTCACACAAACTTAGATATATTCGCATAGCTCAAGATGGAATTCATCCTTTGAAACGCCAAGTTCTTCTAGTATAAGATTGAGTAATATTCAAAAAGGGATCTTGATTATCCTCTGAGTTTCCTACAGCAGGAAGTATGTGTGTAAATATTCAAAACAACCCTAACCATGTTTTTGTTCAAAGTTTTGTACTGTAAATTGTAGAGAAAAGCAAAAAAGTCATGTACTGGTGTAATTGCCGCAATATGTAAGTAACATAAGTCCAAGCAGTAGATAGAGAATGAAGTTTAAATGATCTATAAACAGATCTTGAGTAGTAACCATAATTCTAGTAGCACAATTTGACCAGAAAACAAAATGTGATGAACCTACGATTGGTTTTCTACTATAACCAACAAAGACATGCAACTACACCAAAATATGTTACTGAGTAGACGATTGAGTTTTAACATGGGCTTAACCTTATAAGACAAGCTCATGTGAAGTCAAACTATTTACTAACTCCTCATCTTTAGGAATGGAAAACATAGATATAGTAAATGGAGGTATATTCATTAGTGCACAGTGAAAATTAGTTAGTTGCAATAAATAAAGTTTTTACATCTAAGACAACAGCATTAGTACATGTGAGAAATGTTGGCTAGGCAAGTGAGTGTTCATATAATAGGGTAAGAACAAGTTAATCTAGGAAGTAATGCGCTCTTAAGGGTTTACCTGAGCAAGGGTCCATAACTGATCCCTGACAGTGTAGCTCAGGTGGGTACAATCGCTCCCTTTATTGAAATGGATGATTAGCCTGTAGCATTAAGAATAACTTAAACATAGCTGATGTATGCAATACACCTAATCTGGCCATGAGAGAAGCAAGATAACATCTTCCTGGAAAATCGTATGCATAATTAGGCAGGTATGAAATCAGCTAGACACAACAGTAATGATGTGTGACAAAGCCTGAATCTAGCAAAAGTTAAAGGTTACGACAACTATGAAATCATGATGTGTAACTGAGTAAATAAATCAAGATAAGATGGTGTACTATACAAATAGCTCATTTAAGGCAACCATAAATAAAACATATTTATTGCATCATTGTCACTAAAATTGCAAACTTGGACACTGAATTTCTATATCGAAAAATCAAACAACAAATACACTTTGTGACCCGGTCCCAACCTTGTCCGGATTGCCTACAACAAAGAGTACATATAGTTTCAGCCATGGTTTTAAAAGCCTCGCTCGTCAAGCCCCCCCCCCTCCGCTTTGCAAAAAGGGCCGCTTTAGGCGCCTAGGTGTCCAAAGCGCCCGCCTAGGCGTCCTTAAGGCGCCAAAGCACCCTCCCTCCTTAAGGGGCCAAGGCATCGCTTTGTAAACCATGGTTTCAGGACCAGTTTTTTTTTAATTCTTGGGCGTAACCTGGTAAATGAAGTGATGCAATGAAAAGTAGTCTATAAGTAAGCATAGCTGAAAGAAGAATCAAAGCTATTTTGTTTAGTTGATACATCGTATCAAGCTCCAAGCATCCAAATGCTTGTCTACAATGTTACAATTGTCTCTGTGTTTTTCTATAAAAGGAGAGGGATATATTCAACACATGAATAGCTAGCCATCTCTTTAATCCATCTACAAACTGGTAAGTGGTTCTTCAATACAAAGCCACTACTTTATAAGCCAATATATACAGTTTGGGATTTTACTCAGCCCATACCTCCTTTGCAAGTGAAATCTTCAAAGGAGGAACCAATCTTTATAAAAGGCAACTACCCAGACATATCAAATTATAACATTTACTAAATAATATAAGTCAGCAAGAGATTTATCTGTAGAGCACTAATTCTTCTAGCAAATAATACATTTATGTTTGTCCCCATTTAGAGAAAATAGAATTTTGTCCCCATTTAGAGAAAATAGAATATGTTGGATAATTTCTCAGGTCAAACTCTAAGGTGTCAGGAAAAATTAACCAAAGAGTCTTAGCAATATCACATTCAAAAAATAGATGATTCACACTTTCAAACTCGAAATATAACATACATGTGTTATCATTAACAGTTTGCCGAATAGCCAAGTTATCTCTGTTAAAAAACTTATTATGAAACAACATCCAATGAACAGGGTATTCACTATGCATCTTTTTATTTGGAAGTGAATATACTAAGTAAGAATCCCTAGGATTTCCATCTATAAAAAATTAACAGAATATAATTACCAAATAACACATATATCGTGCGTCCAACCTTTTGCATATGCACATGAGGAGTACAAAAGGAAAGAGAATATGGAGTAATCGAGCAAGCAAGCTTGAGCAAGTAAAGAAAGTAGTAGCAAACCTTCATTTTCAAGTAAACTTCAGATGACCACATGTTATTGGCTTCTTCGATTACAGATATGCATCAGAGTATGTTTTTAGAGACTACAAGCCTCCTCCTAAATCTTTCACCGTGTTTCAGATTTGAGACACATGGCTCTGCACTTTTTAGAACATAGTGTTCGTTATCTACATTAAAAAAAGGAATCAGGAGTAAGGGACCAACATTTTCTGTACATATAGAGGAATAGAGCATGTCAATTGGTCAAAGCTGTCAAACAACGAAGCAGTTGTATTTAATTTTTTAAGGAACCGCTAAAGATAAATGTACTCAAAGATATTCAATAGTTCAAATGTGACACTGGATTTAATAGCGAGGCTAGTGAAAAATGGATCAGCAGTGAGTTCACAGAGTAAAACTCTTGGTAGGTGAATAAATCTATCAACTATTGTCTCTACTCTTGATGTAGTTGCCTAAATTAAGTGTCAAAATAAATTACCTTAGAAGTGATCACCCAGAGTTGAAAAAAGTAGGAGAAGAAGAGTGGTTGGGTGAGGCGCTCAATCCCTGTTTGGAGCACAAAACTATTGAGATAGGAGGTGGGGCGTCTGTACCAGCAAGCTTGACAGTTGTGAAAGAGTGTGTGTGCATGGTTTACTTCCTTGCATGGCCTCCATTGCAGTTGGTTGTCCAGGATTCAAATATGTATGGCTTGAGACTAATGGCAGATTATATTGAACACCCTAAGGATCACCCATTATTTTCTATCTCATCATGACATTAGGCTGTGAAAGAGAAGGACATCAAGATTTCTCGTGTTTGCTCCACTAATGTCCTCAAGATTCTGATTTGCTAATATACATAGAAAACAGTATTGGTGTCTGATCATAGATAGTATGTCTGTTCATTTTCGTTGGCATCATAATTAAGTAAATTTACATAACCAAACTCCAACAAATATATTTGTAATAACCTACTAAAACATCAGAAATGGCTGTCCAAATAGTACCCTGAAACATGCCTCACCTTGCATACACACAACAACGGCGGTCATTCTCCTTGAAAATAAAAGATGCATAGCTAGTGTTTACAAAGTGAGGGCAACATCAGCAGTAATAATTGCACCTACAATACATTAATTAATTAATAAAATAAAACTAAGTTAGCTAGCTGAAGCAAAAATAATGCAAGTGTGGCCACCAATCCAGTTGTTTCCTCATGGATAAGAACATACACTGAAAGATTATTATGGCCTCTAAAACTAAATTATTTCGTTGATGTCACCTGAAAGTTACAACATGATAACACCTACCATTTCTCCATATTCAGGACAGCAAATTATCCAACCTATGATACAGGGTTAGGCAATATATACTGAAAGATAAACTCAATTGTGCATATCTAAATTACCAGCTCTTATATACATAAATATAGAAACAACGCATTGCTTCAAGGACATGAATTTTGACGTTCTTTGTGTAAAGCAAATTTTTATTTAGCTGTACCTGACAATACTTGCCCTTTCCCTCAGATTCACGTCTTACAAATTACTCGTAATTATATAAACAAGAACCATTGCAAAAGACATCTTAACTTTCTTCCATGTCATTGTGTCGGGCTGATTCCGGATAAGAAGATAACACACGGTAACACACGCTTACAACTTCATCAAGTAAAAGAAGGTAGATAACTGCAAGAAAATTCTAGATGAGCAATTTGGTGATGCCAAAATAAGATTGATAACAAAATGATTCAGAAAGAAGAACCGACATGAATGCAAAGCGAGGAAGGAGGCCTTTACCTTGGTCTGAACGTGACTCACAGTCGGACCAGCGCAAGTGCCACAAGGATGGTCAACACCTGCTATCTATCACCATTGGAATTCATATTGGTAGGACCATAGCCTGAAATATGAATAAAAGAACATTAATAAGTGCAATGTACTACAATTGACAGAGAATGAAAGAACAGAGCAACACTCAACACCATATCATATTTTGTAGTGATGTAAGATACATCCAAGAAAAAGAAGAGATTAAACCAATACCTTAACTGCATATCAAGATGAGGAGGTGACGCATGGAAAACACGACACGACGCAGATGAACCTGAAATACATAAATAAAACTGCAGTTTGTAGTTTTGTATATGGATTTAATCTCACCAAGCGCAGAACATGTGGGCACTAACCGGACAGAAGAAAGACTATTATAAAAAATTGAAAGGCCATACCTGAATAGATGATCCGATTGGTAACCACATCTGAAGCGAAACATGTGCAATAACTACATGATAAATTATCTGAAAAGAAGGGTGCCATACTCTGTTTAACTTTCATTCTTGATGCGTTCAGCATATATGATAAAATTGGATCAGAACATATGTAAGGGAAATACCTTCCATAGTCTTCTCATCATGGTTCTCATACCTGCATGTAGCTATACCATGTAGCTATACGATTTGTAACAATAGCAGCAAATGACAAGTCTAATTTGGCCGTCAAGGAAAAGAGCAGCAGTCTGTATTATGAGTTTGTGACTGGCCCGAGTCAAGCTATTTGCTAAATCAGTACATTGAGGATCAGACCAAATCACAACCTCAAAGCTTGTTAATCCCGACAAGTACATCCATTCCCATTGAGGCAAACATCAATGAAACAGAACTTGCAGAAACATTTTGTAGGAGCAGCTGAATCAAGCAAGGGCCAAAGAGTCAAACCTGAAATAAAAATGGAGGCGACGATTGCCCAGTTAAGCAACCCAATCAAGCAAGGGCCAAAGAGGCAAACATAGCTGCAGCAAAAATTGTAGAAGCATCTAATAATTTCATCGCCTGGTCAGGGATTAAGAACACACTTTTTCTGTAGAAGTACAAAAATGCCATTAATAATTTGGTTATGGTTTGTGGCATTAAGAGAATCACAACCCACATAATTTGTTCTTAGTATACTAATAGTAGAAGAAGAAAAGGCAAATACCATAATTGTTGGAAAGTCCATATCTGTACCCCCTGATTTTGCATATATACACCAAACACCACATGGCAATGCTTCAGGACCTAGGCAATATAACAAAGCATATTCAACACATCCAAAAGAGATCAAAGCCAGATCGCACATATAAAATCAAAGGAGAGTAGGGGAGAGAATGGACAGACTAACATTGCACCCTCAGATCCGATGCAAACATCTATCCACTACCAAAGTAGTTTCTGAGAAAATAATTTATCCATCAAGGTATTCATAAGAAAAGAGAAGTTAGCATTTACAATCCGAAATACAATAAACATCAAGATTCCATACCTGATTATTGCAGATCTATATTCATTTGTTGGCTCCTCTTCGACCTCCCTCACCATTTCTTCATTCTCTTCCCATCTCCCTCTAGCAGTAACAAATCATCCAAACAACAACTGAAGGGAAAAAATCAAGAAAAAGTAGAGTGAGGGAGAGAGAGGGGATCGCTTGGGTATGGCCCGTTTCTGCTGGAGAAAAAAAGATTGAGAGAAAGAGATGCCCATACTGATTTGGATTTGTTGCTGCGCTGTATATCTGTTTGCTCCTGAACGCAGTTGTGACCACTGACCTCTGCCTCTCTGCTCTCCTCCTCTCTCTCCCACATCAGCCGCCAGGCCCATGGCGTACCGCTGCTGCTCGCCCAGAGCAGGACGAGTGGGAGGCCCTGCCCCTCCTGCCGAGCTGCTCAGCCCTTGGTGCTGCGGCACGCTGCGATGGTGACGAGGACAATACGGACGTCGTCCGCCCCTGCTTCCTCCGTGCGTCCACCACCGATGCTCACGCGCCTCCGCACGAACGCATCCGGTTCGTGGCCACCATCCCCGACCTCTGCATCGAGAAGAGGCGGCGAATCGGGAGCGGGGATTGGGGAGAGGAGGAGAGGTGGCTCAAGCTGGGGCTCGAGGTGGGAGGTTGGAGGCAGCCGCGAGCGATTGGCAGAGGGGATCGTGACGGAATTGGGGGAGGAGCACACACGCAGGGATTGGAGGAGAGACGGCTAGGGTTTCCTCCGCTGGATCCTCGTGTTATACACCCATGAGAGATGTGCTCGCTTCCTACACGCGTGACCCACACTGCAATCACCCAAGCAGCTGACAACATGGACCAGCTAGAAGAAGGGCCCAAACGCAGTGGCAGACGGGTAGATTCTTGCCGTTCCATGTCTTGATCTAGTGAATCTTACCCAGAATGAACGGATGAGATGCTTCAGTTGACTACATCGTGTGGTTGAGATGCTCAAATCGCTGTGAGTTCCCCTATGGGGGGCATCAATTATACCTTTAGATGCAAACAGACTTATTACAATCCTGCGGTCGATGTTACATTGCCTCTCCAAAACCTGGTACCCCTATATACCCAAATATGGTGATGTCAAAGTTTCTTTTGTCCCCTTCCCTTAGGAGTGAGTGTAGATGAACTGCCATTCGCTCTTTTCACCAACCAATCTTTAGAGGAAATCTAGTGCAGTTAACAACATAAATTCTAGCCACAAAATCATAGTTACTGAACAGCTTCATAGTTCCTTGCACCTCTTCAGTATCAGAAGTCTAACTTTAACATAGCAGGAAACATAATAGCCTTCGGGTATATTTCAAATGCCACAGTACAGTGAATCAAACAACCAAAACGACACATATGTGTACTTCTCATATCCATCCACTAATATAAAAAGGCAGAGAGAGTCCCATCCAAACAATCTACACCGTTCAGATGCATAGATCCAACGTTTGAGGTTGTTCCAATGATGAGTTGTCTGCCAACATGAATTGGCGAATTCCCAACCCCACTATCAGTTCAGTTACAATGCACGCACACCACGACCCCGGAAGTTCCTCCTCCATGGCAGTCCCCCTGCTCTCCCCTTCGTCGCAGTCGGGACTCATGAGGACCACCGTCGCTGCCGTCAGCTCACTAATTTCTCTCCTTCCCTGAATCACGCTCGTACACCCAGTAATCCTTGTAGAGCAATTCTGATCCTTGCATGTCCGGATTCAATCCCTATGACGCCTACTTCCCTTCTGCTCCGGTCTCCTCTGCTTCCAGCGAGGCTCCGACACTTGGACAGCCTTATTCCCCACTCACCTGGACGCCGACGCCATCCCCCACCTCACGCGGACGCAGCTACAACCCCCCATCTCGCACGCCAGGATTCCGCCGCCCCGAGGAACGCCGCGTCGTTTCCGTGTCATCACACTCTGCCCTCGCCCCGACGACACCCTGACCCACGCTTCTATTGCCGTCCGTGCTCAGGTCAGGGGTCGGCAAATGGGCAAGGGTGCCCTCAACGTGACACAGCCGTGTCAGTCACCCGCGTACAGATAAGGGGCGGCACCCGCACTGTCCTGCCGCCATCTCCGTCGGCAGCATGCGTTTCAAAGGTCCAATGTAAATGGTGAAGCTATGCAGTATGGGAGCAGGTGATGACGTGATGTAGCTTTGCTGATTACCCTTTTTAATTTTATACACTATGAAATTCTTACATAGCTTTGTTGTCAGTTCAGATACAATAATTTCTGATGAGTGCTGCATGTTGCAACTTCATACAGATAATCAACTTCGTATGTTCACCGTGTAGAGGATTAAAGGGTTTGCATTGCCAACCTTTAGTTGAAGCATAGCTTGATACTGCAAATGCTGCAACATGAAGTATCCTCATCAAGCTGTCACCCAGTATTGTATTTAACAGAGAACTGTACGGAATACAAAGGACAAGCCTCCAGTGCAAAGTACCCTTAAGGCGAAAAGTTAAACTGTTATGAAAAATAGCACCTTGTCCTCCTACATAAGCAATTGATTAGTTTACCAATTGCTCTAGAAATTCTGAACAAAATAATAACCATCAGGTGCTCCAATAGCTAACAGCAACAAACATCTTGTAACACATCACCAGAATGAGCACCAACATCTTTATTCCAGTTCCTACGTCTGCGCCTCATCATATATCTTTCTCCCTGGTGCTCTCTTTTCTCACTGCAGAAAAATAAGATGATGCTGAGCAGTGACGACGAAGGTACGAGTATGAAAAATGTGAATAGAGATGCAGTGAAATAATAACAGTTTGTTACCTCACCCAATATCGACTTATGTGTTGTGCCGATCCTTGTCACCTTGCATGTGCACCTGCTGGACAAACAATATTAACTGATATGAAGAACCCAATCCACAAACAGTCATCGAACAACAACATCAGAATTGATTTAGCAATATTACCAAAAACAACACAGGGAGAACATCACATATGTGACATACTCAGTTCCATTTTTTCTCATATTTTTCTTATAACTAAACATATGGTATTGTTATGAACCAAATAAACACATAACCATCCAATTATACTTAAAGCAATTCCCAGTGCATAGTTCATAGCTAGATGGTGAAACAATATCATCTAGCTATGTTCAATCAGATAATAAAGGAGGATGCTCAACCATCATCCTGGGTAATGTTCATCAGAGCATAACATACATAGTCAGCACTCCACTTATCACATGCATTTTAAATTATCTGATTGATATATTTTACTATGTTGCTCTATATAACTGATAACCTCTTTGGAGCAATGTTTGCGTACCAATCTAGCATAATCACTAATGCAGGTCACATCAAACAGAAAAAACTCCATCCCATGGCTCAGACCTAAAAAAACATGGGCGATATGCAATATTACAGTGGACAATGGATATGTTTGGTTTGAGCCACAACCAGCCCCACCAAGGCATGACCAAAAAAATTGCAAGTTGTTGTTTGGTTTGTAACCATTGTACTATCCAAATATTTGGCAAAATAGATCCCTGTTTGGTTTGCACAAACTGATTTGGTAAACATAGTATGTCTTCAAACTATTTGACAAGTCAATTACCTAAATATGAAAAGATATGTAAGATGCAGGCAAAAACAAAATCAACAAAGGAATAACATTCGATTGCTTCAGGTGGAATTTGGTACGCACTAATCATGTGATGACCCACCGATTAATCACATGAAGAACAAAAAATCGACACGCTGGCTGCATGCAGTACATGGCAACAAAAAAGTAGAAATATACATGGGACCCACCAACAAAGGGGGCAAGTTGGCATGCCAACATGTTGGTGGAGGTTCTCCGCACCCTTGACTCGCCCGTGATTTGACGCGAATAACACCAGCACATGGGCGGCTGGCTGGGCAAGGCAGCAGTCCAAACGGCCACCAAATTGAGGGGCCACCCTATTTTCTGGTAAGGTAAGCTTTGGCTGGAATCCAAACAGACCTAATATTTCGATAGTGTACGCCACTTCCACAGCAGGGGGGGGGGGGCAGTAGAGGACCTGCACTATCCAATGAGCTACGGGGAAATCAAATATGCTCCAATCTTCCAACTCTTTATCAGAGTGTTCAATTTGTGATCCACGGGTTAAGGGCCAAGATAGACTGCATCCAATCTGGTTCATCACGGTAAATCTAATAGGTGAAATCCCAGAAAGGCGTTCCGTCTACTTCTACCTTTCCTAAACTCATAAAATATTCAATATGCTTGAACAAGATCGTTAAACAGCATTGCAAGAAGATAGTTCAATTAGGATAAGATCGTTACCAAAGCATTACGAAACTGTGTTGCAATATAAACATGTTCGGCAGTTCAGAATCATAAGGGGCACCAGATGGACACGGTAATTACCTGCTGCATGGCACCCAAGAGAACCAGCCGCTCGAGCTTGTCAAGAGTTGCCTCGTCCGCCTTTTCGAAATCCACCTGAACCCTCCCATTCGCCTCCTGAAGCCACGCGTTTATGTCCTTCATAATAATGACTGCTCTCCTCTGCAAGCCCTCCGACAGCCGTGGCAGCTCATTCTTGAGCTTCATCCTACGGTCGGTGATTGATGGCGGCGATGGGAGCACTTGTTCAATGGAGGCCCACCCTGACTCGAAGATTTCAGAGAGCTCGGCTGCGCTCTCATACACATCATCGCCCTTGTCGTTGTAGACCATGGCATTGTGGAAGGTAAGTCTCACATCTCTGGCAAATGAGTGCAGGTCCATATAGCGATTGCCTTCAAGGCGGCAGCTGACAGTGCCAAGATCCATGGCATCGGGTATGTCAGAGTAGTAGTCACTCAGGCCAAGGCTGAGCGGATCCACCGGCTTGGCGAAAACCCACCCGTCCTCGTGTTGCAGCAACTTGTCCAGCAGCATGCGGATGCGCTCCAGGGGGTCGGCAAGGTCGGCACCGGCATGGCACTTGGTTTTCTTGGGGAGAATCGGCGAGGGTGGTGAAGGCGATTCGCGAAGCCTTCGGGGCAGCATAGGGCCAAGAGGGTTTTTGTGATTCAGTTTTGGGGCAATTTTAAACGGCGAATGTGGCAATCTTTATAGCCCTGCAAAATGGGTCGATTTGGTTACTTACAATGGCAAGATTCACTCCCTAGCAAAATATATTAGTGAAATATCATCGCTTGGCCATATGCAGCATATAAAGGTCGGAATTCTCTTCGACTTTGTTAACTCCAACACATCCACAGTTAAGTATGGCAATTTCATTTCCGAAGAAAGAAGTAAATCATATACGTACCTCTTTTTTCTGCTCTCGTTTCTTCCTTTTCAGAAGCACATCACCGCAAATTCTTCTATTTCTGCTCGCATTGCCTCGCTACCTGAATTAGGAAAACTAGGGTTTAGAAGGGGATTTGACCTGGAAGCGAGAGAAAGATAAGGGGCGTCGCGGGGAAGAATCAGCCGCAGCTCGGATTGCCGGCGGTGCTAGGCTAAGGGGCTGTTTGGTTCAGGGGATAGGTTTAGGGGGGCCTCGTCGACCCTCCCAGGCCACCCCAACCTCCGCTGACCAAGGAAATGCGAGGCAGGAGGGAGCTACCTGCCGCTGCCGTTCAGAAAAGATCCGCCACCGCCGCCGCCTCTGGTCTACGGGCGCCGCGCGTCGATTTCTTGCCGCCGCAGGACTGGCTCACGAGATGGAGAGTGACGAGGCGGGTGCCGGGGTGTGACTGGTGAGCGAGCGAATCCAGGCAAAAAGAAACGTTTCACAATAGATCTGAAAATCTGCAAATGTTCATTCTCGACTGTTAGATCTTGTACCGGCGGTCCAGATCTCCTGGAGCCCCGTCCCAGTCATTTCACAGTAAACCGCCCGCAGCCACAAGTTGTACTAGTCAGCTTCACGTGCTTTGCACGGTTAAAACCAGTCATTATAACCAACAAACTCTCCTAAATTTTCCCAAAATAACATTTCGGAGTTTCAACTTTGAGATAATTATGTCTTGCCGAAACATTGACATGTCTTTCTAATGCAGAAATATAAATTAGTACTATGTGGTTAAAATTTTAATGTCTTACTCTTTTGTACCTTCTCCATCTACCGTTCTACCTGCCAAAGCTCTGATCATCTTCAGAGATCTCCCCGCATCCATGCATCATGCGGCTGAACGACTAAACGTGGACGTTTAATCTAAATGTCCCGCTTGAAACCTAAGGTGCACTTGTGCATGCATAAAATAAAATGTTCGGCTCTATCAAATATTTTTACCATCACTTGTTCGTCTCAAAGCATTTTCACCTTTCCGTCCTTTGAGCATAGGCCCAGCCATTGCCAGGCACACGGGGTGTGAGATTGTAGTCTGGTTTATGCATGTGGGCTACCAACGAACTGAGCTGCTGCGTTGGGAAGGAGGGGGCTTAGTTTAATCATGGATGCTTCTGGAAGGATGTAGAGAAAGCTGGGTGCTACTGTAGCTGCGAATCCCATTGTTCTTGGCCGTTGGATGATGTCCAATCAACGGTAGACATTGTTTCACGATGCTTGGACTCAAACTTTCAAAATTGGTACACTATATAGGAGTATAGACTAGTTTGCAAAGATGCCCCTGGTACAATTCTAGAGAGATTTTTTGTATAAGGTGCACACAGGGTGAAGGGCAAGACGAGATCTCACCACTTGTGGTTAATCTGACGGCTCCAGGAGCATTTGCAGATTTACAAAATCTGAGCCATTTTCACGTGATATGTTCCCCGTTTCACGGAGCATCTGATGTAAACATCACAAAAAAAAATTTATACATCACCTATTTTAGTATTTTTTACTTTTTACTAACCTAAAAAAATCTGCTATTCCAGATGATGTAAAATAAATTTATTGTGCAATTTCAGGTGATGTAAAATACATCACATGTGCTACAAAAATCAATATGAAGTTCAAATTTTGACACAAATGAAATTCGAACCGCTCCCTCTGTGTCTAGATATATCTAAATTTTGATAAATCTTCGACATGTTTCGCGGGACGGAGGGAGTACAACACATAATTAAACATTGTCATTTCGACGCAGATAATTTAGTTACATACATAGACAATTATTTTGCATATCACCTCTTAGAGATGCTCTAGCAGCGAGCTAAAGGTGGTTGGCTTAATCCGCTACATTTCGTCGGATGAGCCAAGCCACCGTGTTGAGCAAATATTTCTAGAATTTGTATATCCTTACCACCCTAACTCTCTTAACCAAATGGACAGAAGCCACTTTTGTGGTGGATATCCTAGCCATTTGAGGATATCCCCTAAACGAAACATCCTCTGATTTCTTCTGTGGTGGTGTTCGGGAGGTGTTCGGCAGATACAAAAATGTGTAGCACAAGACCTATTATTTTTGGCAAGGGCGGGGTGGGAAATAGCCATCCAATCTTCTTCCTTTTCCGGTACCCGATATATCTTTGTCTATTCTGATTTCAAGTAACCAAGATCCATGTCGTGGGACAAACTAACTCTAAAAAATATGCCTTTTCCTACCGGCTAGGGTTTCCTTATCCTCGACGGCGGCTTGACCGATGGCGAGTCCTGGTTCTACTCGGAAAACTGCTTTATCTTCCCTATGTATCCCTCTTTGATGGCTCACGGAATGGTTTGTCCGCTCTCATGACCTCATACCGATGTGCTAGGGCTTAGGGTTTTGGTGATGGTGATGGTGATGGTGAAAAGATGTCGACAAGCTCAACACCCTCAACTACCCCAACCCTGTCGGGGACGACATATCAACACTCACCACCTAGAGTGGTGGTCATGGAGGTACGATTCCGGAGATCAAGAAGATGTTGGATGAGTTGGATCTTTAACATCAGGATTTTGACGAGGTAATAGTTGAAGAGGATGATACATCCATGATTGAGGAAACATGATGGTTATCTTTGATGAGGTACATATTGTGAAGGTTTTAGCCAAGTAACTCTCTTCTCTCATATGTGGTATGCGCGGAACCTTCCACCGGGCATTCTCTTCAGAAAGATCGAGGCAAACCTCTATGTTGTATATGTCTTCTTCCTTCGTGATTGGGAACATATAATGGAACAAGGGTCATGGCCCATTCGGGATTGGGCAGTACTTTTGGAACATTTTGATGAATTCGCAAAAGTGGACTTGGTTGCACTACAATTCATGCAATATGGATGATAATCCATGAGCTACATGAAAGATGTCGCAACGATACGGTTGTACAACAACTTGCCTCGGAAGCAGTTAAATTTCTGACAATTTAGTATGGAGAACCGAGTATCTACAGCGACTAACCCTGCTACCTTCTGTTGATGTGGTGCATCAAAACCTGAAAGAGAGGTAATAGGGCGGCAAGGTGGAAGTGGTTCGGGTGGAAGCGATAGTCATGTAACCTAATGGATGACAATAATGAAGAATTAAATGATACCATAGCTGACCCTATAAAGCTAAATAAACTCGCAAAATAAAAACAACAAGCAAATAAGAACAAGATTTCCACATATCTTCCGCAAGAGCATGATGATAAAAGTAAACATATGTTTAACATAAACAAACTAGAGATAATAACTTGAAAGAATAGGGATGTGGGGGGATACCAAGATTATGGTTTTTTAGTTCTTGTATTCTTCTCCTTCCTCATCATCTCCTGTTTCATCTCATGCTAGGAATTATTTTTATCTTCGTAATAATTTTATTGCATGTGAAAGTGTTAGTCTCTGAAACTATGGTAACTAGATGATTCCTCGCGCGTTGTTGCGGCAATTTTTAGCAATACATGTGAATGAGAACATATAATACAAAATTGATTGTTTGGAAGTTACTCGACGGGCATTGGCATTATTTGAAAATCAAGTTGTAAGGAGTCGTACATCTATGTGACCAGAGACAATCACACAAACGTACTACGAATTGGACAAACAAAATTAAAAGCGAAGACATAAAACAAAGACTAATCTGCCATAAATTCGGATGAAACAATGACAAATTGCTGAGCAATGAAAAACATATATTTCAAATGTAGACAAATACTTTGAATTGCACTATGGGAGCAGCAAAATACTTTGAATTGCAACTACGTAAGCAAAGCAAAAAAAAAAGATTTATGATATATACCAATTTGACCTGCATAGATAAAAGATTTTAGTTAACATTTCATCTCACTTTGCTTCCAAATCAATGTAATTTGCGTAAACAACTAAATATCAGTAGGAAAGCATTGGCCTCCGTATCTCATTTAGCACATGAGGGAGTATACATTTCAAAGATGAGAATGTATGCATTACCACGGACGTAAATACTATTTTCGTACCACTGCATATTAATTGGGAGTCTGAGATACTGTCCATCAGTTAGAAGTGACCAGTTGACCAATGGCTGCACATACCGACCACCATCCTGAAAGATGGGAGAAGGAATCTGAAAACAATATATAGCACCAATACTGCAATACACCATGTACGTATGGGATAAAACAGAATTAACAAAATCAGGAGGAAACACCATGGTAAATCTTGCTCGCTTACTTACTTTAGAAGGGGATCAGCGTGGTTGCTAGTGCTCATTGGTGGAGAATTGGCCTTGTAGAAGACACGAAGGCTGAAGATGTTCTGGTGACACTGATTGGCCTCTCCGCAGAATGCTAGAACAGAAATCAAACACACCACATGGAAGATTAGAAGGACGGTACGTGTCCTGTTCCGACACCCATGAAATCACCAGGATTGTTTGCACGTACTTCCTCCGCATATTTAAGATGGATTCGGTGGAGAAGACGTTGCCAGAGCTCATGGAGAGCGATGGCCTGAGCTCGAGTCAGCCGTCCCAGAGGTATACGGCGCGACTACGGATGCCGTGAAGGAATGGGGTAGTCCGACCATGTCGAAGAAGCGCGATGGGGAGTTGTTTCGATCGTTGCCTGGGTTGTCAATCTTGCAGGCTTGCGCCAGCCATAGAGACAGCCGCTCGCTCGGAGAAAGACCAAATACGTAGGGGAACTATTTCAACACGGCAGTGGCGGAAGGTGGAGAATAAAGAGTCAGTCGGTCGGTGCCCGCTCGTCTGCCTTGGAAGTTACAGGTAAGTTGATTCGTTTCTAAGGTGGGGGAGGTAAGGAGATGCAAAGATGAGGCCTTGTTCGTTTCGTCCCAACCCGGCCGGAATTGGGCCGAAATCCCCCCGAGTTAGCCGGGATCGGACCCACGGGAGTTTAATCCCGGCGCTCTTCTACGAAGTGTTCGGTTAAACCCTCCCGGGATTTCGTCCCGTCGTATTTCCCCCCAATCCCCTTCATTTCGCAGGGAAATAGATACACGACCCTTACCTCGTGGAACAAATCCCGAATCGGTACGGGACTGTCTCGTCTCTCTCGCCCCATCCTATCTCTCTCCCGCGATCTAGAAGGGCCGGCCGCGCGGTGGGGGCGGACGGACTTCGGCGGCGCGGCGCCGGCAGACGAACGGCGGCGGCGCGGCGCCGGCGGACGAACGGCGGCGGCGCAACCAGTCGAGCAAGACGTGTGCTCCTCCCTCCCTCTTCCCTTCCCAACCTGCAGCAGGGCGACCAACAGAGCGGCACGAGGTAGATCTGGCGACCCCAACTCCGTCTGAGATCAATGGCGCCCGTCAGGCGTCATATCCGGCGCCCCCATCTCCGGCTGCTTCGTACGGGTGTACACCTACTACTCTTCCTGCTCCGCCCACAGTTTCTCGTTGATATACGTGTGCCGGGGATTAACCGAATAGGCAATAGCATCAGGGATAGACCGGTAATATGGGGACGGGGTTCAGATGGGATTCGGGTGATGATTGGGGTTCACCCAATCCCACGGGTGGTTAGTTACCTGGGCGGATCGGATCCACAGCAACCGAACGAGGTCTGAATGTTGTGGAGAAGACGATAGGGCCGCCGGCCGCAACTACGTGTCTCTTCGGTCTAAATGGAAATTATAATAATGACATTGATTTAGGAATGTTTTTTTCTTGGCTTAGGTGGCAATTTAATGACACATGGCAGGCTACAATTGATTAAGAGTCCTTGATGAGGTGGATAGCTTGCATGTTAAGAGAATTACCCTTAGTGGGTTGCTCTAATTTATATATTATAGATAATAGTTTCAAATGTTGAACAATAATTTATAACGAAGCATCCTAGCTTGTGTGCTAAAGTAGCCTTCAAATCAAACATAGATTTGTATCCTATAAATTTTTAATTGGAAAATTCATTGAAAGCAAAAGGAGAGAACACTTCAAATTATATTTTCACTAACACGGGACAAAAATCTAAACAATGTAGGGGACGTGGGAGACACATACATGTAGTTTTGAAAGATGTGTTCAAACTAGGGCTCCAGGATCAGCCATGTGTGCAAACTAGGATTCTTGGTTCTCCATGCATACTGATTTCAAAAATGTTTTTTGGACTGAATGAATTGAGTTGGGGACGTAAAAAGTTTTATTTTCTTCCTTAAATATCTAACACCTCTTATCGTATGATTTTCCCTATGACTCAAAGCTATATAGAAAAGACCGCGTCTTCATCCTTCGGCTCAGCTCCTGAGTCTTCATGTGGGTCGGCACAATTGTTGAGTCCTCAAGAGTGCATGTGTCCTCATGTTTAGCATGTATATTTCTTCACTCCAGTTTGAGCGGTAAATTTCCTTATGGTTGAACCAACTCCTAGGAAAAATTTCATGTGTATACTCAACAAATACATTAGCCCCTTAATCGATTGTCATTAATCAACCAAAACCCAATAGGAGATTAGTAGATGCACTTTTAGTTCGCTTTTCCATGCCACGATGTAAGCCTCTATGCATCCTTCCTAGGTTTTTCGACCTCCATGTCTATATGATACTTTGAATTGCTTTTAAGATGCAGATTTATCGAACTCTTCACGTAAATACACAAGCCACCACTTTGACTTGAGCTCTTAACCCCATAAGCATGATCAAAACCAAGAGTCCCCACCAAATCTTCCACGCGGTACTTAGCTATTTGTGTTTCCACCACACCACATATAGTCGACGAAACCATACACGTGAGATCATGCAACTCATGAACTATTGTGGGGTCAAGGTTGCCTAACTCATACAAATTTAGTCGAGGTTCTTCATTGGACTCGATTGTCTTCCTCAGAGGAGGCCACCGATCATTCGGACTATGTTTGTGTCGTTATTCTTCCTTTGCAATACCTCCACGGTATCCACACGTACGAGAGAAGTGTCACCGCGTCTAAGTGTGATCAAACACACTATCAAAGCGGGGAACATGTCGATGAAGATCCAGGAGCGCTACCGCGATCACCGCTTAGTTGGATCTAGACAGCGAGTAGGGATCCGACAGCGCTTCCTCGTCCATGAGAGAGAGATGGCTAAGTGCACGCCGGTCCAAGGGTTTAGTTCGGCATCATGGAGGTGATGGCGACACGTGAGAGTCGGTAGCGTTGCGGCTAGGCGCGTAGGGGCGGATCAGTGCAGAGCGGCGGCTAGGGTTTTGGGGCGCGGGGTGGTGCGGCCAAGGAGGGGCTGAGGCTGCTACTTGTGGTGTTCTTAGGGACCCCCTTGCGCTCCTTTTATAGGTGTTAAAGGCCCTTGGGTCGTCCATGAGCTGCCCCCAAGTTTGGGAGAGTTCCGGTATGGTTTCGTCTTCTAAAACCTACTAGAATTAGATGAATGCCCATGTGTTGCGATTGTTAACAAAGACAATTATACATACACAAATGTAACAATTATCGTAAATTCAAAAATAACGTTGAACGACATGAAAACATTTGGCTCATACATGGACAACAAATTTCTCTGAAACTTCTTTCCTCATTTGCATCTTCTTAAAACTTTAGTGGACCTATACAGACGCATTCATGTACCACTATAATTTATTTAGTACATTTCGCTCATCGGCATCATGAATCTCCACTATGACCAGCCTAACACATCATAACATGTGGACTTTTCCGGCACCACGTGATGGTTCAACGTGGCAGTCCACGACAACATGGTGTGGGCTCGATGGATGGTCGCTCCTCCTTGCAATTTTGGTTAGGGCAAGCTCCGACTGTTGTTCTCCCGTTGTTGACTTTGGTGCAGAGGATGCTAGGCATTACGTAGGTGACAGGCGGCTAGGCCCAGGAGCGCTATGCTCAACAGGTCTTTTTTTTAAATTGTAAGGACCACAAGTTGATTTGAAGAAAATGGAAGGGCTAATATGAAAACACGGTGATGTACCATCACCTCCTATTCCAATGATTAGGACTCTTTTTGCAAATTCCAGATTTTCCTTAGGGGAAAATTCCTTGCCCCTCAAGGCAATGTGGATACACCTATTATGGAACCCTCCGGACTTCCTTAGATGGCTCGGGTCGTCCCGTGCGCTTCCGGTACCTTCCATAATATTCCAAATCCTTTCGGTCCTTCCAAAACATTCCATATATATGCCCGAAACCATTCTAGACACTTCTGGGATCATCCAGGACCCCTCGGAACCATTCTGAGACCATCTGAGACACTCTCGTAACCTATATCTCTTATCTTCATAAACAACTCATGTTCCTAAGTATCACCAAACCTTTAAGTGCATGACCGTGTATATGGGTTTGGATACATGTGTACATGCCCGGGCACAACCGCATCAATCCCCACACATAACATGAATATATTTATCGGGTGAACCTTTAGTATCCTATGGGTTACGAAGTGACGTTTGAAGACCTCGTGGCATCCATATCATATCTTATTCATAATAGCATCATGGTATAACGATCTTTAGTAATGATAATACTTAGTCTTTCAGAAACTACTGAAACTATATTAACGATGTGTTTCACGGTATATCATTTAGGGTCTATCCATCACTATTGTCCCATTAAAAATGTTGATCTCGTATGATATCGGCAACCTTGTAACAATCTTTACTTATTACTCTATAGTGAGGAAACCAACACTATCAATATCACATGTGCTAGTCATCGAGGCATAGTTAGAGATATCTTATTTGGTATTTATAATTCCAGACATGTATTAGGATTTTCCTCTGATATCACGAGTATCCAGAACTAATACAATTGTAGCATAAAACCATAAACTTGATTATGAAACAAAAAATATAGAATAATACAACTTTATTATCGCCTCTGGGCATATTTCCTTCGGTCTCCCACTTGCACTAGAGTCAATAATCTAGTCACTATTTAAGCACTTAACACATATGGCATTCCAGTATCTGACATGTTTAGGTCCGTGTGTATTTGCATTTCTTTGTGTCTACACTAGATGATGTTGCATATGTTTGTTCGACTAGTGGAACCTTAATTCTTCGGCTTAAATTATGTTGCCACCATTGTTTACAGTAGAGGTTAGCACGCTTGGAATTACACCAAGTTAATTTATGAACTTTCTGACTCAAACACCAGGAAATCCAACTCGGCTCACTGGTTTATATGAACTCATTGTGTGAAATACATTTTAAAATGTTAAAAAACTCTAAAATAAAATTTGGCATGTATATCTAGACATTCTATGTTTGCACACATGTTTTCGGAAAAAGAATATTTTTTATGTCCCATGTGAAAAAGATAAATTTTGATAGTGCTCCAACACGACTACGTACAAGACATTCTTTTTTTTGTCTTTTTGATACATCACACATAAATGTTTTTTCCCACCAAACATAGAATGTCAGGATGTACACCCGAAATTTTATTTTGAATTTTTTAACATTTTAAAGTTTGTTTTTAATTATATTTTATAATAGGTTCATATGCTCCTATGAGCCAAAACACGACCTCCCTCAAACACCTTCCTTTAATTCTACTAGAGCAGTTATATACTCAACCTTCGTTGTAATATCGGTCACAATGTTTAACTTTTGGAACTCATCCAAATCAACCTTGAAACTTTATTCTAGTTCATTGTGCCACCTTTTATCAAACACATGCCTAACTGAGATAAAAATGTTTGTCACTACAAGTATGATACAACACTTTTCAACGAAATGTGTGGCACAACCACATACAAAATAGATACTTAGTTCTAAAGTACTTAAGGATAGTCTTACTATTGTTCAGTAATCATCTACTAGCAATAACCGGCGTGGCAGCACGCCGCGCTATGTGGTGGCTAGTTTAACTTTTGGTCGTGGTAAATATCTCTAGGTTATAATTTTTTCCATATTGAATTGCGTGTAGTCCAATATTTTAAGGCTCGGTTGTTGTCTTTTTTTGTATGGAATAATCAGCTTGTATTTTTGTGTGCTTAGATATGATTCCTACATATTGTCATTTGTTTGTTGTCTAATTTTGGTGCATGTTTTAGAAACAAAGGTGAGAACGTGTCTTAGTGGACTGATTGTGTGTGATAGCGAAATTTTATATGTTTTCATTGAGTAAGTGGTTATATGTTTTCATTGAGTAAGTGGGTGATCGAGACACACCACACCCTTTCTTTCATCTTAACTTTATACTGAATTGATAAATGATTAAACATTTTCTCTCGAATAGCTTTAACGGATTCCACTATTTTTTTCATTCAAACAGTATAAGCTTCAGTATTAAGGATGGCAATGGGAAGGGTATGGGCAGGGTAGAGCAATATCATACACATACCCATAGAGTCAATGGGTACAAACTTCTACCCATATCCGTACTCATGGGTATAAAACTTTACCCATATCCATACCCGACTGGTACCCGTACCCATTGGGTACCCGGTGGGTAGGTTAAATTGTACACAAGTCAATCACAATTTTACATTTAAATTCGATTAAAAATGTTAATTATCTCAACTCAAGAACAGGTAGTTGAGTACATAACAATTAACATAATATAAATATCACATTCTCATATTTTAACTCATAAGTCAACAAAAGTAGATGTGTCACGTATGAATTTAACAATAAATAGGCATGGTATGGGTATACCCGTAGGTACGAGGCTATACCCGTGCCCTGTTTATGACTTAACGGGCAGAATATGGGTACTACCCATGAACATAAAAGTATACCAATACCCTACCCATGCGGGTACGTTACCCGCGGGTACCCGCACCCGTGGGTAAAATTGTCATCCTTATTCAGTATGATATATTGCCCGCATATAAAGCATCAGAATTTCACCCATGACCAAAAGGGTGAGTACAACATAGGGGCAAGAGGAAGAAAAGAAGCTTGATCTGCTCGGGCATGGAGAAATAGAGTCTTGTTATGTTACCACGGAGGCTCTAATTTTTTGGGGTAGGAGACCCAAACCATAGAGGAACAAGGTAGGTCCAATTTGGTCACCTAGCCTTTGACACAGATGAGGGGAATATGTCGGACATGGATCACAGGATCGACCGGAGAAGAGCTTCTATGGACATACGTGTCATAGTCGACGCCCTTCTGGATGTAATCACTGCTCCGCGGCAGTGTAGTTGGCGTTTGAGGGCATCTCCAACGTGACAACCCAAACGGACGCGTTGTGCTGTCCGTTTTGGACAGTTTGAGCGGACACGTGGACAGAGCGCCGCGTCCGCGTGTTCGTTTGGGTCGCACGCTGCGCCCAACGCGGCCAGATTTGGGTCGCGGTCATAAAAGTTGCTATTTGCCTCTAAATTCACTATAAAAGCATAAAAAATTATATAAATATATATAAATAAGTTTAAATACTCAAGACTTATTGCATAAGTTTATTGTCCACGTATTCGATGACAAAGTATTATTCAAAAAAATGTAAAATGATACAAATGCCTTAGGCATTGTTTTCTTCAGGGTTTCCTTCATTGTTGTTTGCAGCATTGTTGCCAACATGCGCCCACATCTGCTTAACCAAATAAGCCTGGAGCTGGTTGTGTACAGCTAGATCCCGAATTTCGTGGTGCACATGGAGGATATCCTAGAATGATGCCGAACCACCTCGCTGGCCATCCCACTCATTATCAAACAGTGAATCATCCCGCTCTACCTCAAAAATCATGTTATGCATGATTACACAGGCGGTCATCACCTCCCACAGAGTTTCCACACTCCAGGCTCTAGCAAGGTGTCTGACGATAGCCCAACGAGCTTGGAGGATGCCAAACACCCGCTCGACATCTTTCCGGGCAGCCTCTTGCCCTTTGGCTCACCTTGCCTCCTGCTCTGAGTTGGGACACCGGATTGTCTTCACAAGTGTAGCCCAAAGTGGATAGATACCATCAGGAAGGTAGTACCCCTTATTGTAGTGGTGGCCATTGATCTTAAAATCCACATCAGGGGACTGACCGTACGCTAGCCTACCAAATACCGGAGAGCACTGCAGCACATTGATGTTATTGTGTGAGCCAATCATTCCGAAGAATGAGTGCCAAATCCATGTGTCATGTGAAGCAACGGCTTCAAGAATCATTGTGCACCCCTCAGAATGGCCGTTGTACGCCCCCTGCCAACCAAAGGGGCTGCTCTTTCACTCCCAGTGCATGCAGTCTATGCTACCAAGCATCCCAGGAAACCCCCTAGAAGCGTTGATTGACAACAGACGAGTTGTGTCCTCTGCATTAGGTTGCCGGAGATATTGTTCTACGAACACACCGATCACTGCTCTGCAGAACCTATACATCGCTTTCAAGCAGGTCGACTCGCTCATGCGCGTGTACTCATCTAAGAAATCACCGGCAACACCAAATGCGAGCATCTTAATCGCTGCCGTGCATTTCTGGTACGAAGAGATGCCTACATTGCCAATTGCATCCACTTTGGCGCAGAAGTAGTTGTCGTAGACCTTGGCGCCATCCATTATCCGGGTGAACAACGGTCTGGATATCCGAAAACAACGGGGAAACATGGCCGGCGTGAACAATGCCTTGCGGTAGAAGTAGTCGTTGAAGAGCTGGTCGTGGCCGCATTCTCTTTTGCGGTCCAGGGAGGCCGCGCGCCCTGGCAAGGACCCCTGGTACACGGGGATCGACGAGACATTGTGCTCGTGGATCATAAGCGCAGCCTCCGTGAGAAAGTCGTCGTCGGACTCCTCGTCTGACGACATGTCGATGAAGTTCTTAAAGAAGTACTCGTCGTCGTTGTCCATGATCTACAGATGAAATGGGACAAATTTTAGATCGCCCATTTCATCGAACACTTCGCAGGCGGAGGCCCTCCAATGCATCCGTAGGGACCTGCAGGCAATGGTCGCCCCGGCCGACTTGCGGCTTGATACGTCCAAAACGTATCTACTTTCCCAAACACTTTTGCTATTGTTTTGCCTCTAATTTGTGTATTTTGGATACAACTAACACGGACTAACGCTGTTTTCAGCAGAATTGCCCTGGTGTCTCGTTTTTGTGCAGAAACTCAACTTTTAGGAAAATCCCCGGGATTAATTCCAATGGGCCTATTTTCATAGAAGAGGGACGGAGCCAGAAGACCAGAAGGAGGGGGGCCACGAGGCGCCAACCCCATAAGGCGGCGTGGTGGGCTCCTGGGCCGCGCCGCCCTATGGTGGCGACGCCTCGGGCAGCCCCAGGTGCTCCCCTCTGGACTACTTAAGGGCTTCGACCTAAAAACGCACGGGGGTTAGACGAAATCGCCAGAAGACATCCAGAACACCACCGCCATCGCGAAACTCCGTCTCGGGACCAGAAACTCCGTTCTGGCACTCCGCCGGGACGGGGAATTGGAGGAGATCATCGCCATCATCACCACCGACGCCTCTCCATCAACCAGCCATGTTTCCCCCATCCATGTGTGAGTAATTCCCCCGCTGTAGGCTGAAGGGGATGGTAGGGATTGGATGAGATTGGTCATGTAATAGCATAAGATTGTTAGGGCATAGTGCCTAGTATCCGTAGTTGGTACTTTTATGATATTGTTGCAACTTGTTATGCTTAATGCTTGTCACTAGGGCCCGAGTGCCATGATCTCAGATCTGAACATGTTATTGTTTCATGATGATATTCATTGTTTTATGATCTTATCTGCAAGTTGTATACACATATTGCTGTCCGGAACCCGAGGCCCCAAAGTGACAGAAATTGGGATAACCGGAGGGGAAGGCGGTGATATGAGGATCACATGTGTTCACTCGAATGTTAATGCTTTGCTCCGGTGCTCTATTAAAAGGAGTACCTTAATTACCGATAGATTCCCTAGAGGCCCGGCTGCCACCATCTGGTAGGACAAAAGATGTTGTGCAAGTTTCTCATTGCGAGCACGTACGACTATATATGGAACACATGCCTATGGATTGTTTAGTACTTGGATACCGCTTTATTATTATCTGCAAATGCCCTACCTTGATTGTTACATGATTTCTCTCATCCATGCAGCACCCGTTCATCCATCCCTGTGCCTACAGTATTTTAATCCTGTTGTTTGCTATAATCACTACTGTTGTCTTTGTTACTCTGCCGCTGATATTTCACTATCATGCTATCGCTATAAAGCTGTTGCTACTCGATAAACTCTTGCGAGCAAGTCTCGTTTCCAGTGCAACTGAATTGACAACTTCGCTGTTAAGGCTTACAAATATTCTTTGGCTCCCCTTGTGTCGAATCAATAAATTGGGTTTTACTTCCCTCGAAGACTGTTGCGATCCCCTATACTTGTGGGTCATCACGGCCTGGAAACACGGTGCACGAGAGCTCACCTTTGGCGGCAACGGCGAAGCTGCTTGCTTGTGACGGTAAAGCACACGTCCGTTGGGAACCCCAAGAGGA
>NC_061513.1:153115639-153144484 GCF_022539505.1 Lolium rigidum
TTGTGTCTCGGTTTCAAATGTTGCTGGCTTAAATACCACTTTCATTTCTGCGAATGAACATCAGGGTATGATATCTAAGATGTACTACCACTAGATATCCAATGCATACCCTAGTGTCAGTGCGGTTGTATGATTTGGAGTTTGTATTGTTGAAGCCTATTATGTTTCCTGCTATGTCAAGATTAGACTTCTGATACTAAAGAGGTGCAAGGAACTATGAATTGTCCTATTGTTCCGTTGTTTAGTAACTATGATTTTGTGGTTACAATTTTATGCTGTTAACTGCCCCCCCCCCGCCCCGCCCCAGAACGAGATCCTTTAACATGAAGAAGGGAAGTCATAGTGGCTTCTTCACATCCATATGATTAAGCCTATTTTGATCAAAATTAATTTGCGCTCTGTAAATATGTGGTACCCATTTAAAATAATTATTTATAATCAAAATTATGACTGGCTAGTCTTCAGTTTCGGAGATTCATATGAACAGTAATTATCTACAGTAATTTAGTACAATACAGATTAAAAAATGTTTGCTACATTACCCTAACTTGATGTTAGAGGACCCCCCTAATACCGATTAAAAAATATCGGTAAATATGTGGTACCCATTGTTACTGGTAAAAAGCAAGGTCCAAAACCGTGCATACAACTGCATGTTATGAACATGGAGTAGAAGTAGATATACATGTCACACCCACGACCAGTGCTATCCTTCTAGTTTGAAGGAAGCATAAAGACGCCATTTTCAACATCAGCATATGGATCCTTCTAGTTTTTTTACCTTCGATTACGATGTTGTTCTTCTTGATTGCAGGAGAAAGGGACACTGGATAGTCCCAGAAGCTGTGATGCATAATTTTACATCAGCTGTCTCTTGTTTGATGGAGTTGCGTGCTTTGCCCTCCATCAATTGTGTCTCGGTTCCAAATGTTGCTGGCTTAGATACCACTTTCATTTCTGCGAATGGACATCAGGGTATGATATCTAAGATGTACTAGCACTAGATATCCCAACTTAGTACTGTATTTAATGCATACCCTAGTGTCAGTGTGGTTGTATGATTTGAAGTTTGTATTGCTGAAGGCTATTATGTTTCCTGCTATGTCAAGATTAGACTTCTGATACTGAAGAGGTGCAAGGAACTATGAACTGTCATGTTGTTCCGTGGTTTGAATTATATGCTGCTAGCTTGCACTAGATTTGACACCCCCCCTCCCCCCAAACGAGATCCTCTAACATGAAGAAGGAAAGTCATAGTGACTTCTTCACATCCATATGATTAAGCCTATTTTGATCAAAATTAATTTGCACTCTATAAATATGTGGTACCTATTTATAATAATTATTTATAATCAAAATTATGACTGGCTAGTCTTCAGTTTAGGAGATTCATATGAACAGTAATTTAGTACAATACAGATTAAAAAAAATGTTTGGTACAGTACCCTACCTTGACGTTAGAGGATCCTTGACAAGAGGGGTACAAGGTTTTGGAGAGGCAATGTAATGATTGTAACAAGTGTGTTTGCATTGGATGTAATATTTGCAGTGTCCACCAGTATTTTAGTTCACGCTTAGAAGTAAATACGGTGCAACAAATTTTACGTTCAATCCAAATGAGGTCGATATTTTGTCTTGAAAACGAGAGATTAGTTCTTGAAGCCAACGAATATGACTCACAGATGGACAATGTATTCCCCAAAAAGGAAGTATGTATTCCCCCCTGTTCACATTTACCCTATACTTGGTCAAACTTTTATTCTTTGACCTTAAGTAAACCCAGAACGTAAGGTAAATAAAAATGAAGAGTAGCCAATATTAAAATCACATAGGCATGGTGAAGGCAAGCATGTTTAGTTACACAATGTGGTGGATAAAAATATTGGTTTTGCATCGCGATTCATAGTTGCAGCCGATTTTTTTCCGGTTACAAGTAAGGTTACAACTACAAGGACCGAGGCACCACAAGTGAGTATACATATACTCTTCTACCATAATGCTAAGTCACACCATTATTACTGAGATGGTAATCAGCAGGCCCTAAGGCAACAAGCATGAGCTCTTGGTTGGTAGAGATGCATACACATTGTGTTCATCTGAATCGCTAAATCCACTATGTTTGCTCAGCCAATTGAAGCGGCACTGTATATCCTGGCCAACTTCAGTTATCTGATTCATCAGAGTCAGTCCTATCGGGCTCAGCTTCTTCGCCATTTGCAGCAGGCTCTTGAGCTTCAGGCTCGGGTGCACGAGCTGGTGCAGCTTTCTTGGGGCCTTCACCAGCTCCTACTACACTCGTATTCTGGTCTACAAACAAGTTAAAGAACTTCATACTTAGATGGACTGGCATGAGGACGATGAGATGATATACTTTTTATGATGGTTCGACAAATGAATGCAATGCAGTCATGATAGCCAAGTAGCAGATTTCTACAAAACCTATGACTCATTGTTGACCTTTCAACTAATCTGTAAGCCTCCTTGGAGGCACATATCTGTATCAAATTCTTCTATGCAATGAAAAGAAACGCAATGTCATTGCGTTTTCTCGAAAAAAAGAATGTCATGCTTACGAGATTCACAACATTATCTTTAAGTTACAGGGCGAGCAGTTTTGTAAGTAGATGAGCCATTAGAAGTACAAATCTGCCAGCCAAACAGTACATAACTAAACAAAATTACTTTCCATTTTTTCATTGTAAAAGGGGTAATGCATTTGACAAATCACGAGCATTTCACAAATCACACGGACGAAAAGGATACTGACAGATACTCCTTGCATGATACTTATAAGATCGTTCTCAACTCGGTTAACAAGATCTGCCTGCAAAAAGAGCACACACAAGAATTAAGGCCCTGATTAATGTTGTATTTTCATCAACATGGGAAACAATACAGCTGAAGGGTAGCCAATTCATATACACTCAGGTCAGGTTCTCTGCGATAGCGTCGCCTGCGTGCATCCCTCATTGGAGGAGTAAGTCCATGCTTGTATTCAACTCCTTCTGGAGCAGGATCATCCTCTTGTCTTACCATTACCATCTGCATCAGTTCAAATTGATTATAAGGCCTAAAAATTAACTAGATGGTACACACAAATCTTCAGCTATACCTGACCGATGTCAGCAGTTTTAACTAAAAATGAATCATCATATGTCTTGTATGACTCCACAACGGCTGGGAGATCCAATAGAGATGCAGGGAAGCTCTGGTTGCCAATCATAAATGTGCCACTCCTTCCGTCCTCTATAGGAGGAAAAATACAATCAATCCAGAAATCAATAAGGATTAATAAAGTCCAGTTTCTAACATAATAATTATAGAGTAATGTTTTAAGTTGTATTCTTAAAAATCAAGAGACCACTGAGTTGTTCTATACTGGAAGAAAGTGAATAAACAGAATGAGCACATAGAAAATGCTACATCGAAAGTTGGGCATGAATTAATTTATCAGCATCTGAAGTCGTATACTAAGAGCTTGACATGCCACCATGGTTTCATGAAAAGGCCTAATCTCTTCAGATTCGTATTAATGAACTCAAGTATACTTTTATTACCAATACTGGCTGGTTTCATGATATTGTACAGATATAAGGCAGGTTAAGCATATCTCAGCCAATAAATGCAATCTGGGCAGCTTGTGAATAGGGGAATATGAACACAGACATGAATTAAGTGAATTTTTCAAATCAAGTTAGTGTTGTCTGGTCGATTTGGCTGTCTGCACATATTTTGTCCATCTAACAGTAATCAGGAGCCATTGACAACATATCTCGTCCGGCGTCCGCAGGCAGGGCAAAACCCAGAATTGAGCATCTGTTAAACTGAAATGTGAGCAGGCAAACTGAAATGCACCGTACTAATGGCACGGTAGCAGCTGCGGAACCTGCTATCTACATATTGCAACCTCTTGTTTGCAAATGTAGGGCATGAATAGGCACACCCTTAATCATGGTTGCACTTTATCCATGTTTCAGTTGCCCTTCCATGCATGCCCTGTATTCACGCGCTCGAACCACAGAAGAGCCAGCCATCTCCAAAGGGCCCTCAGTAATCTTCACTGTGCCTGGATTGTGCATTCCATCAAACAGCGTACAGGCAAGCTGCCAGCGAATTCCCCAACAATTAGTCGCCGCTGTTGCAGCGAAATTCTCCAACAAATACCCAACTCCGCCGCCCCTCAAACCCGCAGCCCTACTGGTCTTACAACAATTTCCCGCGAAAACAGAAAGTAGAATTCGCGGAGCGCAGAGGAGGCGGGGGCACCTGAGAAGGAGAGGTCGAGGGAGGCGTCCTCGGGGTTGGAGGATGAGCCGGCGGCGGATTCTTTCATGAGACGCTCGATCTGCTCCGCCACGGATGGCGGCACCCGGAGGATGAACTGCTCCTCCATCAGGGCAATCCAAGCTCACTCCAAGATTCCGACCACAGGAAAGTTCGAAGGAGAGCTCCCTCTTCCGCCTTTACCGACTCTTGGTGGATGTACGACGCTGAACGGTGGGCCCGATTGACTGACAACGCCGCAGGATGGTTCCATCCGTCCGGTACGAGGATCTGGGCCTGGTAGCGCCGTATCACATCCCCATGCCTTTAGGGCTATCTCCAATGCGGCGATCCATCTCACGCCCGCATGTTTAGATGATTTGAATCGGATAAAAATCTAGCTCAGCGCGCCGACCCATCCCTTAAACGGTTGGCCGTGATGTTTGGGACGACCCAAAGCCGGCCCAAATCTGAGCCGCATTTGCGTGCTCTTCTTGTCCTCCCCTGGCCCGCCTGTCTGCCTCCCAAAACATAGCCCCCGCGCACACATCTCCCATCGCTCCACCGCCACCCCAGGATTGGCGATTTGGGAGCTCTGTCGACGCCGGCTAGCGGCGCGGAAGCATAGGACGCGGCCCCGCGCTGCTTTTGGGGCCTAGTAGTAGTGTCGGAGGACGCCGTTGATACGTCTCCGACGTATCGATAATTTCTTATGTTCCATGCCACATTATTGATGATATCTACATGTTTTATGCATACTTTATGTCATATTTATGCATTTTCCGGCACTAACCTATTAACGAGATGCCAGAAGAGCCGATTCTTTGTTTTCTGCTGTTTTTGGTTTCAGAAATCCTAGTAAGGAAATATTCTCGGAATTGGACGAAATCAACGCCCAGGGGCCTATTTTGCCACGAAGCTTCCAAAAGACCGAAGAGAAGATGAAGTGGGGCCACGAGGCGCCGCCACAACAGGGCGGCGCGGCCCAGGTCATGGCCGCGCGGCCCTGGCGTGTGGGGCCCTCGTGTGGCCCCCTGACCTACCCTTCCGCCTACATATAGTCTTCGTCGCGAAACCCCCAGTACCGAGAGCCACGATACGGAAAACCTTCCGGAGACGCCGCCGCCACCAATCCCATCTCGGGGGATTCGGGAGATCGCCTCCGGCACCTCGCCGGAGAGGGAAGCATCTCCGGAGGACTCTTCACCGCCATGGTCGCCTCCGGAGTGATGAGTGAGTAGTTCACCCCTGGACTATGGGTCCGTAGCAGTAGCTAGATGGTCGTATTCTCCTTATGTGCTTCATTGTCGGATCTTGTGAGCTGCCTAACATGATCAAGATCATCTATTTGTAATGCTACCGATGGATAGAGAATACTATGTTATGTTGATTATCAATCTATTACCTATGTGTTGTTTATGATCTTGCATGCTCTCCGTTATTAGTAGAGGCTCTGGCCAAGTTTTTACTCTTAACTCCAAGAGGGAGTATTTATGCTCGATAGTGGGTTCATGCCTCCATTAAATGCAGGACAGTGACAGAAAGTTCTAAGGTTGTGGATGTGCTGTTGCCACTAGGGATAAAACATTGATGCTATGTCCGAGGATGTAGTTATTGATTACATTACGCACCATACTTCATGCAATTGTCTGTTGTTTGCAACTTAATACTGGAAGGGGTTCGGATGATAACCTGAAGGTGGACTTTTTAGGCATAGATGCATGCTGGATAGCGGTCTATGTACTTTGTCGTAATGCCCAATTAAATCTCACTTGTACTCATCATATCATGTATGTGCATGGTCATGCCCTCTTTATTTGTCAATTGCCCAAGCTGTAATTTGTTCACCCAACATGCTATTTATCTTATGGGAGAGACACCTCTAGTGAACTGTGGACCCCGGTCCATTCTTTTACATCGAATACAATCTATTGCAATACTTGTTCTACTGTTTTCTGCAAACAATCATCATCCACACTATACATCTAATCCTTTGTTACAGCAAGCCGATGAGATTGACAACCTCACTGTTACGTTGGGGCAAAGTTCTGTGATTGTGTTGTGCAGGTTCCAAGTTGGCGCCGGAATCCCTGGTGTTGCGCCGCACTACATCCCGCCGCCATCAACCTTCGACGTGCTTCTTGGCTCCTCCTGGTTCGATAAATCTTGGTTTCTTTTCGAGGGAAAACTTGCTACCGTACGCATCACACCTTCCTCTTGGGGTTCCCAACGGACGTGTCGATCGCACGCATCAAGCTATTTTTCCAGCGCGAGTTGCTCGGGGAGATCAAGACACGCTGCAAGGGGAGTCTCCACAATCCAATCTCTTTACTTTGTTTTTGTCTTGCTTTATTTTATTTACTTTCTTGTTTGCTGCATTATATCAAAACACAAAAAAATTAGTTGCTAGCTTTACTTTATTTACTGTCTTGCACTCTATATATCAAAAACACAAAAAAATTAGTTACTTGCATTTTACTTTTGTTACCATGTCTAGTTCTGCCCTGTTACTTCTTCACCTGAGGAATTAGTCTTCACTTTTAAACAAGGGGATGAGGAGAATTTTAAAGATGCTTGGTCCAGAATTTTTACTTCTTATCGTAAAGCTGAACCTCAAATGACTCTAAGTTTGCTCCTTAGTAATTTTTATTTTGGTCTTATGATTCGCTATAGATATGCCTTGGATGCTGTAGTGGGAGGAGATTTCCTTCATTGCAATGGGGATCAAGCTATTAATGCCATAAAGAAGTTGGTTGCATCACATGATTCAACTAATAACTTTGATTCAGCCCTTATTAGCATTTATAATAGATTAAACACTCTTGAGACAAGTGCATCTCGCTTGAATAAAAATTATAGATATGTTCGTAACCGTCTTGATCAAGTTTTAGTGAACTCTGAACCTTCATTATGGGATCCTACTATTAAAATTGTTATCGGTGACCAAACTCTTCTTGCCAATTGTGACATTATGTCTGAATTTTTCCTAATGCCTAAGAGTATTCATGAATCTTTGAAACTTTGGGGATTCGTTGAAGGGGGAGAAGGAATAACTCTTATTGATAACTCTGTTATAATTTCTAAAGGAATAGCTGCGGGTGTGCATACAACCATTCTTGGGAGAACAATATCCATTGATTATCTTGTTATTGAATGTGCAGGAACAGGACAAATCACACTCGGAAGATCCCTGGTTAAACTATTGGGAGCAGTCATAGATATGGGAGAAGGCACCCTAAAATTCACCTCTACACCCGGGGGTAGACATATATTCTCTAAATCAAAGAGTAAGAAAAAGAACAAGAAAGGTAAGGGTAAAGCCCAAGGTAATGTCGATGCTCCATCTCTCGACAATACTTGATTTACACTTTCTGCGCCTAGCTGAAAGGCGTTAAAGAAAAGCGCTTATGGGAGACAACCCATGTTTTTACTACAGTACTTTTATTTTATACTAGTACAAACGCCCGTGCGTTGCTACGGGACGACAATACATATAAACAAACCATAAATAGTTAAAATACAAATATAATGTCCGTTGACCTATGTATTGTTTTTTACCATACATGCTCATGCCATGACACATAAAGGAGTAGTAGACGAATTTACGCTTGAAAGAGGTGAAACTCTCATGCGCATGCGCAAGTGAGGCGGGTGTATATGCAACGTCGTCTTCTATTACCTTTACCAAAGACGGGAAGGCTGTGACTTCAAAGCAAACATACAGCAAGAAAAGTTCAGATGTTTTATCTATTTCTTGACACGGGCAACAACAAATAAATAAATATGGTTAAAATCTAAATATACATTGTCGATCTATGTCAGTGTTTATTCAACATTGACTTTTGGCGGAGCGGACTTGCGGTGGAATCAGTAGTATAAGCAGGGACTGTTTACTCAGCTTTCAATGAGCCCAAGTCTCTGGATACAACCTGTTAAGCATACATCTACAATTTTTGAAATAGAAAAATTGTAGATGCATTACAGAAAATTAGTTGTATGGTTAAAAAAAATGGGCTTAAATGTGGCTAAACAACAAAACTGGGTCAGTGCCTCATCCCACAACGTATATCCGATTTTCCCTGAAGTATAGTACTTTCTTCATTTATTTGTAAAAAAAAAATCGAGATTGTAAAATAAGTTGCAACATGGAGAACCCAATTTTTTTTTTGACGATTCAAAGTATAGCCACCTCACTGGATAGAAAGCATTGATGCCTATTTATGCAATAGCAAAAACATGTAAGGTGCATAAAAAACTGAAGCCATTCTTATTATCTACCTCATGACCAATAAAACAAATCCCGGGCCCTATTAAAAAAGTACCATCATCTAACGAAAATTTCAAGAAACTGCTAATCTAGATCTTCAGCATCCTGCGCACAGCTTGACAGCTGCTAAATGTTGGTCCAATTGATCGCCCTGGAGCAGAATACATATTCACACTCCCATGGAAACGAGAAAATCATGTATTTTCTATTTTAAAAAGGAGAGAATAAAGCACTCTAAAATTTTAGCAAGGTCAAAATGTCCAAACAAAGAAACCCTCTCAAAGGAGCGAGAATAAAGCACTCTAAACAAAGAAGCCCTGAAGAAATAAATCAGTATGCATCCTTCCTTCATATAAGAAAAAATCCGCTTTAGCACCATGCTGTTATAAAGCATCAAGGATAGCTTCAATGCATTTTTCGATTGAGCCAGTTCATACCAATATCCAGAGTACAGGTAAAACCTCATGAGGGAGCACAGTTATAAAATCCAATGATGCAATTGCTTCACTTTGATCCACCTTTCGTTTTGTTCATGAAAAAACATAGTGTATGTAAAAACCCTTGGTTGTACCTGGTATCTACAGAATAGAACTTCACCATAGTATCCTATACATGTGTGGGACCAGTTATTGAACGGGATAAAATATTTGATGCATGAACCAAATTAAACACGGCATAATTCAGAATCACAATAACAGCTAAAAGGGTCATGTAAAAGGGAACCTTGCTGCGAAATGACAGTTCAATTCCATGGCACTGGGGTCAACATAAGTTCGGAAAAAATGGAACTATAAACAATATCACCAGTATGCAGATCATATAAGTGGAAGCATCTATAACAAGTATTTGTGATAGAGTCAACCATTGGCCACCTAGTCTGTAACTTGACAATACTCAATGTTAAGACCCTGCAACTCCACAATTATTTCAAACTACCCATTTTTGGTGAGTCTGTAACTTGATTTTGCTCTGACCTGAGCACAATAATAAGCCATATGATCTGATGCTCATACTGTACACTTGCAGAAGCGCTACAACTTGCAACCAAAAAGTATGGTGGACCATGTTAGCTATCTAGCAGCCACCATAATTTACTGCCTGAACCAAGCATGATTGAGGCTTCAAATGCAATCTATTTTTCTCGGGAGTGTAACTGCAGGCCATGTCAGCTGTCTTGACCTATCACATAAACGCACGGCCAACATCAAGGCATCAACCAGTTTTGCATTGCTCTCAGACTGACCGCTGGTTGTTGATTATATGACTAACAGATGCCTACAGTTCTTTTTTCTGCAGCAAATCTGCCTACAGTTCTTTTTTCTGCAGCAAATCTGCAACCCTAGCAAGTGAAAATAGGAGAAAGAATATTCCCTGCTCTCAGCTCTCTTGATTCCCTCACATCCCTATCTCTTCCACCTCCATCTACCAACTCTTTCAACCCTTCTCGATCCTCTGAATCTCTCATCCTCATCTGCACGACCTCGTCGCTGCCTCCTGCGACACTCGTCCTCTCCACCTCAGCTGTGGCCCCTGGAGTTCTCGCCTACTCTGCTCCTCATCCTCACTTGCAACACTTTGTTGAAGATAAGAATTCCCATCAAAGTAGCTGACCATAGAATCAAACCAACATATAGATGGGATAATACCAAAGAGTGTGTTTCATACTCAATTATTTAGGAAACATTAAATCCATTAACTATAGAAATAGAACAAATCGTCTCCTTCTGAAAAATAAGCATTCTCAAACAGTCAATAGTTAATTACTGCAAAACTTGCAATACCAGGATTATTTACTTTATGCCATGCATCATGGTAAGTTGTTTCTAGCATGTCGTACCTCGACTCATCATAGGCACTCCAGTCCATCGAGCAAATGACGTATGTGGTACACATCAATTTAGCATTTGAAGTATTGAACTCACTTTTCTTCCCTAGAATGAACATATATGCTGATCAGTTTTAGGAAAACTAAATCAGATCACATACACTGAGAATGGATAAACGTGGCGAAATATTAAATTTATTGCAAATAATATTACACCAGGTATGCAAACCCAGAGTGCCAAAATAGATACAAATTCTGCAAACCCAGAACTATTTTTCTGTGCATCGACCGATATAACTCAATTTATATACACTGGAAACAATTACATGTAGTAAAAAAGGACTCTTGTTACACAACAGCAGGCATCCTATCAACGAGCCCTCACTTGCTAACATGTCCAAAAGGAGTGAGATGTCAACAATAAAAGAACCGCTTTCAAGAAATAAAGCAACAGAAAGAAAGAGCTGCTTTTCAGCAGCCCAGCAATCATAATCAGAGAATTGGAGCTAATTGGAACTAAACACTAAATTTTTTTAGAGCAGCTATATATTATTCATTCATTAGATAATGGCAAGAAAATATACCTGAAAATTGTTCATCGTTCACAACTACCAAAGTGCCCCTCACCTGCTTTTCAACAGCCCTGCGATCATAATCGAAGAATCCCATCAGGCACAAGCATCAATGCTTGTTGGAACTCAAGAGGCTCAGAGCTACTACTAATTTATGAAATTTGAAGATGCCATCTTCATATATCCCATGCTCTGATATAGTAGTCTACATTTAGGCATGAAAAGGCATGGACGTAACAGGCTGTTACTTTTCAAGGCAGACAAAAGCAAATCAGGAGGATGAAATTGAACAAGCTCCACCAAATGCACACAAGAATTGAAAATTTAACAAACAGGAGGATGCAAATCTTCACCACATAAAGAACATGGCAGTTATGCCCGATCATATGCCGCCGCTAGACACCGTGCGAAGACAACAATACGTGCATATTTGCCAGTTACACTAACAGAGCCATGTAGCAGTTTGAAACCTCGTCAGTTACACTAACAGAGCCATCAAACATAGTTAGTTTGGTCTAATGAAGGTGGCAATAAACATTCTTAGTTGCATTAAGAAGGAACCTCATCGGTGGAGACAATCTGGGTCCTGAGCTACATGCGCATTCCTGCATAGCTGACGAGGGAGAAGTTGTCTAGTCACTCCGCGAGCATCATGCCTTCCCGGTTCTTGTAAAATGCCTAGACATAGATAAACAAAAGACTGTCACGGGAGGCTGACCCAATTGCGGGGAGGGGAATCCCATCGCGCAGTCAGCTGCCATTGCCCTTAGCACCACAAGCTACTCAACACTCTGTGATGCCGTTGCTGGTGCTATTCATGTGGTGCCACCACGTGCTACTGCTAGTCATTCCACCGCCACTGGTCATGCAACTCATTTTCTTCAGAAAATTGCTAAAGCATGCATCCTCAAGAAATTTTATGTGGAATGCTTTCCAGATTCTATGTCCAAAATTTCTATCTCGTGTTTAATAATTTAATAGCCTAGTGTTGTTTTTATCCAGAACAAAGCGTGCAATCTGCATGATTGTCTATGTTGTTTTCGAACTTCTTCCACCAGTATTCTTGTAGAACTGCCTAAGCAAAGGAAACATGTCCACAATAGTACTATGATACTCGCTGGCACACTAAGATTAGCATAAACAAATTGCTGGTAGCATTTCATAAAGCTAGGCATATGGCACTGAACATTATAATTTCCATTAGACATGATCAGCATGATAAATATCAGCAATCACTTTATGCTGGTTACTACAACCAATTTATGCTGGTTACTTGACCTAGCAATAGCAAAGCAGAAATTTACCTCAACAAAACCACGGATGTAAACGTTATGTTTGCTTCCTACATTGTTGTTATCCACGGATGTAAATAAGCCACAAAAGGATCATAAGGGTATCATTCAACCAATCTACAATAGTTTCAGCACGAGAATCGCAGTGAGTAACCACACCAATCAAACACAAGATATCTAATGTATATGAAATTAACATGACGAAAGAATTCAACAAAGTAAGGGGTACCATCAAGAAGAGACTATGTACTCGATGGAGATTGTAGTGTCTATGTGATACTGGTAGTAGAGGTCGATGTGGTCGACGCCAAGACGGCGCAGGCTGGCCTCGCACGCACTCGGGCCAGCCGCACATGGGTGTCCCACTGGATCCCGAACCTGGTGCTGCGGTGTCAAGTATAGCTGCAGTCAGCCTATGACTTAATGAATAGTGATCATACCATAGCTACCATTACCAATAATCTCAATGGGTAATTTTACTTCACCAATAAATTCAGAATGGATAATTTTACTTCACCCAAGATACTAATTATCGTAAATCTTAAAAGATATATGTACATTTGCTATGAGTACTACGAAATGAGAATAGCGCTCCAAACAGAACAGTTTTTGTAGCGAATCGCACTTTGCATACCATCTCAAACCACAAATTCTTCTGCACTTTGCAATCGATACCAGACAGCTAATAGAGGCCCAGATTACCAATGCGATGGAAGCTTCCCATCAACGGTACTTCTGAGCCTCCCCAAACTATGCAACGAAAGTAACAACTACTGACAGTGCCACCGAAATCATCCTAATCCTAGACACCTACACAATGGGGAAGAAATTAATTGGAAGCGATCTGCCAAACTTGATGTTGCACAAGGAAAAAAGAAAGGATCAAACAAAACTTGATCGGACCAAATTTGCAAAACTTGTTCGGCTAATTGACAGCTCGAACTAATAAATCTCTCTCGTAAGTTCAAAGCAGAAACTTACAGGCGTCCTGGTGACGATCCTCTCCTCGACATCACCGCCGATCGCGCTGCCCTGGACGTTGCTGCCGTGGAGGCGGAGGACACTGAGGGGAGACCGGCGGTAGTCGCCGAGGACGGAGAAGGGTGGCCGCCACGTCTTGATAGGATGTGCTGCTGCACGGACTGCACGATCTGCTACGCTGCCTGCGGCCGGCCATCTCCCGACACGAGGGATCCACGGGAGAACTGCGGCACCACCGAATCCGGCGATCACCTTCTGCGAGGAAAGAAACAGAAGGTCTTGATCGGCTCCCCAGAGGCATCCAAGGTGGCCTCCAGCGCTAGGGTTCCGGCTAGGTCGGCGGCGCGAGTTGGGACGGCGGCGAGGTGAGGGATCGGAGGGCACAGAGCCTCCCGTCGGGCATGTGGGGATGGCTCAGGCGTTCTCGGACACGGCGGTCCTGTTCCACCGGCCGGATGAGGTGGCCGGAGATCGATGCAGTGGCAGATGGAGAGGCTGAGGCGTGATGTAGCGCCGCCGCCAAGGTCATGATGTTACGGGGAGCGAGCGATTTTTTGGGGAGAGATTTGGAAAGCCAGAGAAAGTTTGGACAGAAGAAGGGCAGGTTTCATTGGGCCTGGCCAATGTGGACGACATACCAGGAAGCACGACGACGAAAGGAACGACGTAGTGCCGCACGGACCAAGAAGTAGTTGACGCAGGGGAGAATAGGGATTATGTTCGTTCTTTTCAAGTAGTGTAGATTTGAGTCTTGGAAGTTGTTACTACTGTAGGAACCTCTCCTTATCTTAGTTTTGTGCATTGTTGTGCCAAGTAAAGTCGTTGATAGTAAGGTTCATACTAGATTTGGATTACTGCGCAGAAACTAATTTCTTTGCTGTCACGAATCTGGGCCTAATTCTCTATAGGTAACTCAGAAAATTATGCCAATTTACGTGAGTGATCTTCAGATATGTACGCAACTTTCATTCAATTTGAGCATTTTCATCTGAGCAAGTCTGGTGCCTCAATAAAATTCGTCTTTACGAACTGTTCTGTTTTGACAGATTCTGCCTTTTATTTCGCATTGCCTGTTTTGCTATGCTTGATGGATTTTTCTATTCCATTGACTTTCAGTAGCTTTGTGCAATGTCCAGAAGTGTTAAGAATGATTATGTCACCTCCGAACATGTAAATTTTAATTGTGCACTAACCCTCTAATGAGTTGTTTTGAGTTTGGTGTGGAGGAAGTTTTCAAGGATCAAGAGAGGGAGATGATACAATATGATCAAGGAGAGTGAAAGCTCTAAGCTTGGGGATGCCCGGTGGTTCACCCCTGCATATTTTAAGAAGACTCAAGCGTCTAAGCTTGGGGATGCCCAAGGCATCCCCTTCTTTATCGACAACATTATCGGGTTCCTCCCCGAAACTATATTTTTATTCCATCACATCTTATGTGCTTTGCTTGGAGCGTCGGTTTGTTTTTGTTTTTGTTTTTGTTTGAATAAAATGGATCCTAGCATTCATTGTGTGGGAGAGAGACACGCTCCGTTGTTGCATATGGACAAATATGTCCTTAGGCTTTACTCATAGTATTCATGGCGAAGGTTGAATCTTCTTCGTTAAAATTGTTATATGGTTGGAATCGGGAAATGCTACATGTAGTAATTCTAAAATGTCTTGAATAATTTGATACTTGGCAATTGTTGTGCTCATGTTTAAGCTCTTGCATCATATACTTTGCACCTATTAATGAAGAAATACATAGAGCTTGCTAAAATTTGGTTTGCATAATTGGTCTCTCTAAAGTCTAGATAATTTCTAGTAAAGAGTTTGAACAACAAGGAAGACGGTGTAGAGTCTTATAATGTTTACAATATTTCTTTTATGTGAGTTTTGCTGCACCGGTTCATCCTTGTGTTTGTTTCAAATAACCTTGCTAGCCTAAACCTTGTATCGAGAGGGAATACTTTTCATGCATCCAAAATCCTTGAGCCAACCACTATGCTATTTGTGTCCACCATACCTACCTACTACATGGTATTTCTCCGCCATTCCAAAGTAAATTGCTTGAGTGCTACCTTTAAAATTTCCATTCTTTACCTTTGCAATATATAGCTCATGGGACAAATAGCTTAAAAACTATTGTGGTATTGAATATGTACTTATGCACTTTATCTCTTATTAAGTTGCTTGTTGTGCGATAACCATGTTCCTGGGGACGCCATCAATTACTCTTTGTTGAATATCATGTGATTTGATGCATGTCCGTCTTGTCTGAAGTAAGGGAGATTTACCACTCATTTAATGGTTAGAGCATGCATAATGTTAGAGAAGAACATTGGGCCGCTAACTAAAGCCATGATCCATGGTGGAAGTTTCAGTTTTGGACATATATCCTCAATCTCATATGAGAACATTAATTGTTGCTACATGCTTATGCATTAAAGAGGAGTCCATTATCTGTTGTCTATGTTGTCCCTGTATGGATGTCTAAGTTGAGAATAATCAAAAGCGAGAAATCCAATGCGAGCTTTCTCCTTAGACCTTGTACAGGCGGCATAGAGGTACCCCTTTGTGACACTTGGTTAAAACATGTGTATTGCGATGAAAATCCCGGTAATCCAAGCTAATTAGGACAAGGTGCGGGCACTATTAGTATACTATGCATGATGCTTGCAACTTGTAAGATATAATTTACATAACACATATGCTTTATTACTACCGTTGACAAAATTGTTTCTTGTTTTCAAAACCAAAGCTCTAGCACAAATATAGCAATCAATGCTTCCCTCTGCGAAGGGATTTTCTTTTACTTTTATGTTGAGTCAGTTCACCTATCTCTCTCCACCTCAAGAAGCAAACACTTGTGTGAACTGTGCATTGATTCCTACATACTTGCATATTGAACTTGTTATATTACTTTACATTGACAATATCCATGAGATATACATGTTATAAGTTGAAAGCAACCGTTGAAACTTAATCTTCCTTTGTGTTGCTTCAATACCTTTACTTTGATTTATTGCTTTATGAGTTAACTCTTATGCAAGACTTATTGATGCTTGTCTTGAAAGTACTATCCATGAAAAGTCTTTGCTATATGATTCATTTGTTTACTCATGTCATTACCATTGTTTTGATCGCTGCATTCATTACATATGCTTACAATAGTATGATCGAGGTTATGATGGCATGTCACTCCAGAAATTATCTTTGTTATCGTTTACCGCTTCGGGACGAGCAGAACTAAGCTTGGGGATGCTGATACGTCTCCGATGTATCGATAATTTCTTATGTTCCATGCCACATTATTGATGATATCTACATGTTTTATGCATACTTTATGTCATATTTATGCATTTTCCGGCACTAACCTATTAACGAGATGCCGAAGAGCCAGTTGCTGTTTTCTGTTGTTTTTGGTTTCATAAATCCTAGTAAGGAAATATTCTCGGAATTGGACGAAATCAACGCCCAGGGGCCTATTTTGCCACGAAGCTTCCAGAAGACCGAAGAGAAGACGAAGTGGGGCCACGAGGCGCCGACACAACAGGGCGGCGTGGCCCAGGTCCTGGCCGCGCGGCCCTGGCGTGTGGGGCCCTCGTGTGGCCCCCTGACCTGTCCTTCCGCCTACATATAGTCTTCGTCGCGAAACCCCCAGTACCGAGAGCCACGATACGGAAAACCTTCCAGAGACGCCGCCGCCGCCAATCCCATCTCGGGGGATTCAGGAGATCGCCTCCGGCACCTCGCCGGAGAGGGGAATCATCTCCCGGAGGACTCTTCACCGCCATGGTTGCCTCCGGAGTGATGAGTGAGTAGTTCACCCTGGACTATGGGTCCATAGCAGTAGCTAGATGGTCGTCTTCTCCTTATGTGCTTCATTGTCGGATCTTGTGAGCTGCCTAACATGATCAAGATCATCTATCCGTAATGCTATATGTTGTGTTTGTTGGGATCCGATGGATAGAGAATACTATGTTATGTTGATTATCAATCTATTACCTATGTGTTGTTTATGATCTTGCATGCTCTTCGTTATTAGTAGAGGCTCGGCCAAGTTTTTACTCTTAACTCCAAGAGGGAGTATTTATGCTCGATAGTGGGTTCATGCCTCCATTAAATGCAGGACGATGATGAGAAAGTTCTAAGGTTGTGGATGTGTTGTTGCCACTAGGGATAAAACATTGATGCTATGTCCGAGGATGTAGTTATTGATTACATTACGCACCATACTTAATGCAATTGTCTGTTGTTTGCAACTTAATACTGGAAGGGGTTCGGATGATAACCTGAAGGTGGAGTTTTTAGGCATAGATGCTGTAACATCCCAAATTTCTATAAAAGAGAGAAACAAAGTTTCAGAGATCCAAATTTCAGAACAAACAAAAACTTTTCTTTTGCATATAGTACCCTGCATAGGACTTGTGCATTTTGAGTGATATGCCATGATGATTGTTACTTTGTGTATGTGATGAACTCCAAAACCCTAGAGTGATCAAGTGATCATCATAAATCAAATCCATCAAAAAGAGAAAGAAATCAAATAAGAGAAAACCCTAAAAACCCTAACATATGGCTTATGTCATTTTTGCAAATTTTGACCCTAGACCCTTTTGACTTCACCATTAATTGTAATATGCTATTAGATGGTTATTACAACTTTGGGGAATCAAAGAGATACCATTTGAATCAAATCCAAATTCAGTTTTGGCTCACATGAGATAATGGTCATTTCTGACTTTTACTTTCTGGTCACCACTTTGAGCCTCAGTATTTCAAGTTTTATAATCCAAACAAATCCTTTTCTTTGCATGTCATCCAAGTACTCAACAAGGTGAACAACTTTTGTAAAGATCATCTTACCAAAATCTTTCTGGATCAAGAGATATGATCAAGCAAAGATGAGACATTGAAACAGATGCAACTTTCTCCATTTTCAAAATGTGATCAAATCCTGCCAAACCTTGATCACCAATTGACCTAGCCATGCTCCCCTGACCCAACCCTACCTAGCCCATGCAAGAGATCAACATGGACACGACCGGAACATGGCTGGCCATGGCCATGCCGATCCCGTTCCACCTCGACACCCTCCCCTCTCATCTCTGCCTCTCCACTCCTCACCACCTTGCCAAACACGAAGCCCACGACCTGCTGAGATCGCCCGTGCACGCCGTCGATCGCGAGGACGACGACAGGACCCGGACGACGCGTGCCCAGGTACGCCCAGGTACGCCGCGAGCGGCATGGGCGACGTCACTGGCGCACGGACACGCGCGACCCGGCCACGCGGCGCTCGCCAGATCTCGCCGTACCCCGACCATATCCGCGCGCCACGGTACTCTCCTCGCCACGCGGAGCTCGCCGGACACGCCGACATCATGCCTTGGCGACCACGGCCGCCGGAGAGGACGAACGCGCCCGCCACGGCCGCGACAGTACACGCGCCCGCCCGACCACCGTACGTCACCATTTACCGCGCCGTTGACGCTCCGAGGACCGCGGTGACGTCGTGAACACCACGGCGCCAACGCCTAGCTCGCTAGCCCACCAGAAACGCCGCGCCCTTGTCGCCATTGCCGCGGCACCTCAGCACCCACTCGCGCCTATAAAAGGAGGCATCCATTCGTCGATCAGAGCACACCACAACACTCCCCTCTCCTTCCTCGACCTCCTAAGCACCTCACCATGCTCGATTAGCCACTGCCGCCGCCCAATCGACGCATCACTGCCGCGGAAGCCCTGCAGCAATCGCCGGAGAAGGAGGCCGCCCCTGACGACGCCACTGCTACCAGGAGCCTCGCCGCCGTCTACAACCTCGTCAAGCACATTGCCAACCCTAGCTGGAGCACCGTAAGCCCTCCGACCCCCTACCTGCGCCGCCGGCGAACTTCTCTCTCGCCGTCGACGATGACACGCGTGAGCCGTTTGATCTAGTTCTAATACAACGCACCGCGATGCTCCATACCGTTTCGGGTTTAAAGAGCCGCTGACATGCGGGACCTACGCTGTCAGGCGGCCCACTCGCACTGGATGCGCTGTTGGGCTGAGCAGGCCGTTAGTTTAAAAACCTGGCCCGTTAGCTTTTCCCACCGGCCTATTTAATTCAAACTTCGTTTAATAAATTTAGTTTGAATTCAATACTGAACCCAACTTTGAAAATACATAGAATCTCTTTGGCTTGGCCAAATTTAACAAATTTTATATCTTTGGAAAGCTAGTAAAAAGTTCTACAATTTGCCACTGGTCTCACTTCGAGATTCGTTGTAGAAATAAAATGATAAAAATAAGAAGGCAGGGACTTTTTCTTATTCAAATAATTCTTAAAAATCAACCAAAATAGATATTAAGTTATTTCCAACTCCTATAGCTCACATTTGACTTACACCAATTGTTTATGCAAGAAAATGGTGTGGTCACTTTGCATGATCATTCCCTAGTTTAATTAATGGACAATATGGCTAGTTTAGTTAAGTGATATTGTCCAAAACTAATATGTAAATCATATGAAGTATGTTACTTCATTTAAATCTTGTCTCAAGTGAATTCATGAGATGTTTGAACCCCTGGTCCAACACTCTTGTATGAAATGCTTGGAGATTTAAATCATTTGTAGAATTATTAAATGGTATGAGGTGGTCTACCTCATTTTAATCATTTTCTTCAATAATGATAATGAATGGTTGACTTGGGTCAACATAAGTTCATGTATTATTGTTTGAGAAATTAAATCTTAAGAAGATTTCAATGAGAGGAACTTATTCCTCAAGAACCATATGGAATTTACTTGTCACATATGAATGAGAGGAAATTATTTTCCTCAAGTCACCCAACCAATGCACCTACTTATTTCATGTGTGTGCTTAGCATAGCTTGTGTGAAGTAATGATGTGCTTAGTCTAGCTCTTGAGCTTGTTAAGTGATTATTCCTCGTATTCAAATTTAGACGCTAGCATCGGAGAGTACCAAGAGGAAGAAGGATTCTACCCAGAAGAAGAAGGAGAAAACCTAGAGAACTACCAAGGCAAGCTAATACTCTTGCAAAGTGCAAAGCCCTCCTTGGGAAAGGCACCATGATTCTTACCTTTCTTCATACAAGCCTATCTTATATTTACACCATACAAGTTCTACTTGCTGTGTTTTCAAAGAGTGGAGTAACATTGGTCTAAGGAACAAGATTACTAGAGTAGCAAAGTTAGTCTTATAGATAGCAAAGCAATGTAGCACCCCTCATGATTAGTGCTAGTGCTAAAGTACTAAAATTTGACTACTCTAGATGGGAACATATGACTTGATGAATTTTGAAACCTTGGAATGATGAAACCTTCCATTGAATGATTTGAGGTTGATTATGAACAAGAGAAGATGGTGATTTTTGATGAAAACCTGATATTGGTTTGAATGCGATACCTTTCCAATTTTTGAGTACCCCCACAATACCTAATTATGGGTAGGGCTTAACTGGAAGTTTATAGATTTTAGTATGAGTTCCCTCTAAACACACGTCATAGGGGTTATGCCGAGGCTGCCTCCGTTGTTAAGAAATGATGTGAATTGAGGTGAATTGTACGGCCAAGCCCTGTGCGGTTCCTGGGTTAACGGTTGGTTTTCACTCGGGAGGCCAAGCTCATGGGGTGAGGTGCTCATACTAGGATTTGTAAGTAAAAGGTTATGGTTGATGATCCGCGTACTGTGTTACGATGATTCGGAGTCATTCCGACGGATGAAATCAAATGTTGTGGCACAAGTGTGCAACCTCTGCAGAGGGTAAATCTATTCGAATAGCCGTGTCCACGGTTACGGACGGTTGGAAGGGCCATACAGTTTTCGGTGTCAGATTTTTGAAAACTTTAGTAAATGTGAATGGTGACTTGGTGACTTGTTTGGAATTATACCAATGTTGTGGGAATGACACTAATGTTCCCACTTAAGTTAGTTAGCACATGATTCAAGCTTGTGAACTAAAATTTGGCTTATGCAAATTAAACTAGAGCTTAGCACCTTTATTCCAAGAGTTGGCATTTTACAGTAGTATTAGTTTGCAAGTACTTGAAGTACTTACGGCTTTGTCCCTGGCTATTCAAATGGCCAGAGTACGATGATGAACAGAACTATCACGAGGATGACCAGCAGGACGCCTACGACAACTAGGGGTTTCGACGTCAAATGTTGGCTCGTGGACTAGAGAGTCCATTTACTATTACGCTTCCGCTATGTATGAACTTGTGTATGTATGTTGATTGAAAGATCAACTATTTATGTAAGATGAATCATGTGATTCAAGATTGTAAGACATTATGGCTTGTAATAAATAATGACTGTGATATTCGACTATTATGCCTCGCAACAACATTATCCTAGGATTGCGATGAATGACATAATAGGCATCTGGACTTAAAAATCCGGGTGTTGACAGATGCATGCTGGATAGCGGTCTATGTACTTTGTCGTAATGCCCAATTAAATCTCACTATACTCATCATATCATGTATGTGCATGGTCATGCCCTCTTTATTTGTCAATTGCCCAACTGTAATTTGTTCACCCAACATGCTATTTATCTTATGGGAGAGACACCTCTAATGAACTGTGAACCCCGGTCCATTCTTTTACATCGAATACAATCTACTGCAATACTTGTTCTACTGTTTTCTGCAAACAATCATCATCCACACTATACATCTAATCCTTTGTTACAAAGTAAGCCGGTGAGATTGACAACCTCACTCGTTACGTTGGGGCAAAGTTCTGTGATTGTGTTGTGCGAGGTTCCACGTTGGCGCCGGAATCCCTGGTGTTGCGCCGCACTACATCCCGCCGCCATCAACCTTCGACGTGCTTCTTGGCTCCTCCTGGTTCGATAAACCTTGGTTTCTTTCTGAGGGAAAACTTGCTACTGTACGCATCACACCTTCCTCTTGGGGTTCCCAATGGACGTGTCGACTGAACGCATCAGCCGTCGCCGACGCTGTTGTCCTCTCGCCGTCGCGAGACCTCCCACCGTCAGCAGTGATACGTCTCCAACGTATCTATAATTTCTTATGTTCCATGCTAGTTTTATGACAATACCTACATGTTTTATTCATACTTTATAATGTTTTTATGTATTTTCTGGGACTAACCTATTAACAAGATGCCACAGTGTCAGTTCCTTTTTTCTGCTGTTTTTGATTTCAGAAAAGTTAGTTTACAAATATTCTCGGAATTGGACGAAACAAAAGCCCACGACCCTATTTCCACGGAGTGTTCCAGAAGTCCGAAGAAGAGTCGAGGAAGGCCAGCAGGGGGCCACCCCATAGGGCGGCGCGGCCCCACCTCCTGCCGCGCCGGGGTGTGGGGAGCCCACCCCCTGGCTCCCCCGACGCTGCCCCTTGATACGTCTCCGACGTATCGATAATTTCTTATGTTCTATGCCATATTATTGATGATACCTACATGTTTTATGCACACTTTATGTCATATTCGTGCATTTTCTGGAACTAACCTATTAACAAGATGCCGAAGTGCCGGTTCCTGTTTTCTGCTGTTTTTGGTTTCGAAATCCTAGTAACGAAATATTCTCGGAATTGGACGAAACAAAGACCCGGGTTCCTATTTTCACCGGAAGCATCCAGAACACCCGGGAAGGACCGGAGGGGGGCACTGGGCCCCCGGACCATAGGCCGGCGCGGCCCAGGCCCCGGCCGCGCCGCCATATGGTGTGGCCACCCCTTCGACCCTCTGCGCCGCCTCTTCGCCTATATAAAGCCTCCGTCGCGAAAACCCCGATGCGAAGAACCACGATACGGAAAACCTTCCGGAGCCGCCGCCATCGCGAAGCCAAGATGCGGGGGACAGGAGTCTCTGTTCCGGCACCCTGCCGGAGCGGGGAAGTGCCCCGGAAGGCTTCTCCATCGACACCGCTGCCATCTCCACCGCCATCTTCATCACCGCTCGCTGCTCCCATGAGGAGGGAGTAGTTCTCCATCGAGGCTCGGGGCTGTACCGGTAGCTATGTGGTTCATCTCTCTCCTATGTACTTCAATACAATAATCTCATGAGCTGCCTTACATGATTGAGATTCATATGATGATGCTTGTAATCTAGATGTCACTATGCTAGTCAAGTGAGTTTTACTTATGTGATCTCCGGAGACTCCTTGTCCCACGTGTGTAAAGGTGACAGAGTGTGTGCACCGTGTGGGTCTCTTAGGCTATATTTCACAGAATACTTATTCACTGATGAATGGCATAGTGAGGTGCTTATTTATATCTCTTTATGATTGCAATGTGTTTGTATCACAATTTATCTATGTGCTACTCTAGCAATGTTATTAAAGTAGTTTTATTCCTCCTGCATGTGTGCAAAGGTGACAGTGTGTGCACCGTGTTAGTACTTGGTTTATGCTATGATCATGATCTCTTGTAGATTGCGAAGTTAACTATTGCTATGATAATATTGATGTGATCTATTCCTCCTACATATGCATGAAGGTGACGAGTGTGCATGCTATGTTAGTACTTGGTTTAGTCTTTTGATCTATCTTACACTAAAGGTTACTAAAATATGAGCATTATTGTGGAGCTTGTTAACTCCGGCATTGAGGGTTCGTGTAATCCTACGCAATGTGTTCATCATCCAACAAAAGTGTAGAGTATGCATTTATCTATTCCGTTATGTGATCAATGTTGAGAGTGTCCACTAGTGAAAGTGTAATCCCTAGGCCTTGTTCCTAAATATCGCTATCGCTGCTTGTTTACTGTTTCTATCGCGTTACTACCGCTGCGTTACTACCGCTTGTTTACTTGTCCCGGGAAAAGCACTTTTCCGGTGCCGTTGCTACTACTTATTCATACCACCTGTATTTCACTATCTCTTCGCCGAACTAGTGCACCTATTAGGTGTGTTGGGGACACAAGAGACTTCTTGCTTTGTGGTTGCGGGGTTGCATGAGAGGGATATCTTTGACCTCTTCCTCCCCGAGATCGATAAACCTTGGGTGATCCACTTAAGGAAACTTGCTCGCTGTTCTACAAACCTCTCGCTCTTGGAGGCCCAACACCGTCTACAAGAATAGAAGCTCCCGTAGACATCAAGCACTTTTCCGGCGCCGTTGCCGGGGAGGAAAGGTAAAAAGGCACTCATACTCCGGTCCGGGTAACGTGATTTTTCAGGCGCCATTGTGTTTGTGCTCGAAGCTATTTCCTTTAGATCCTGCAATTGCATCTTTTTGTTTCTTGTTTACACTAGTTTGGCATAATGGACAACAATGAGCTTCTTATTCTATTTCCTGATTTAAAACATGGATTGTTTGATGCGAAAATTAAAAAACCTATGGAATCTTATTTGCATCTTGGTAGTAATATTAGTATGAACGCTTTGAACACCATTGTTGATAATAATGTAGAAAGTTCTAAGCTTGGGGAAGCTGGTTTTCATGATCTTTTTAGTCCCCCAAGCATTGAGGAGAAAATTTTCTTCGATGATACTTTGCCTCCTATTTATGATGATTATAATAGTGGTCTTTTGGTACAACCTACTATGGAGAGTAAATTTTATTGTTATTATACTATGCCTCCTACACTTGATGAGAATAATAATGATAGCTACTTTGTTGAATTTGCTCCCACTACAATTAATAAAATTGATTATGCCTATGTGGAGAGTAATAATTTTATGCATGAGACTCATGATAAGAATGCTTTATGTGATAGTTATATTGTTGAGTTTGCTCATGATGCTACTGAAAGTTATTATGAGAGAGGAAAATATGGTTGTAGAAATTTTCATGTTACTAAAATGCCTCTCTATGTGCTGAAATTTTTGAAGCTACACTTGTTTTATCTTCCTATGCTTGTCACTTTGCTCTTCATGAACTTGTTTATTTACAAGATTCCTATGCATAGGAAGCATGTTAGACTTAAATGTGTTTTGAATTTGCCTCTTTATGCTCTCTTTTGCTTCACATACTATTTCTTGCGAGTGCATCATTAAAACTGCTGAGCCCATCTTAATGGCTAAAAAGAAAGAACTTCTTGGGAGATAACCCATGTGTTATTTTGCTACAGTACTTTGTTTTATATTTGTGTCTTGGAAGTTGTTTACTACTGTAGCAACCTCTCCTTATCTTAGTTTTGTGTTTTGTTGTGCCAAGTAAAGTCTTTGATAGTAAAGTGAATACTAGATTTGGATTACTGCGCAGAAACAGATTTCTTTGCTGTCACGAATCTGGGTCTACCTCCCTGTAGGTAGCTCAGAAAATTAAGCCAATTTACGTGCATGATCCTCAGATATGTACGCAACTTTCATTCAATTTGGGCATTTTCATTTGAGCAAGTCTGGTGCCCTTTTAAAATTCGTCTTTACGGACTGTTCTGTTTTGACAGATTCTGCCTTTTATTTCGCATTGCCTCTTTTGCTATGATGGATGAATTTCTTTGTTCCATTAATATCCAGTAGCTTTATGCAATGTCCAGAAGTGTTAAGAATGATTGTGTCACCTCTGAACATGTGAATTTGTATTGTGCACTAACCCTCTAATGAGTTGTTTCGAGTTTGGTGTGGAGGAAGTTTTCAAGGGTCAAGAGAGGAGGATGATATACTATGATCAAGAAGAGTGAAAGCTCTAAGCTTGGGGATGCCCGGTGGTTCACCCCTGCATATTCTAAGAAGACTCAAGCGTCTAAGCTTGGGGATGCCCAAGGCATCCCCTTCTTCATCGACAACATTATCGAGTTCCTCCTCTGAAACTATATTTTTATTCCATCACATCTTATGCACTTTGCTTGGAGCGTCGGTTTGTTTTTGTTTTTGTTTTGTTTGAATAAAATGGATCCTAGCATTCACTTTGTGGGAGAGAGACACGCTCCGCTGTAGCATATGGACAAGTATGTCCTTAGGCTCTACTCATAGTATTCATGGCGAAGTTTCTTCTTCGTTAAATTGTTATATGGTTGGAATTGGAAAATGCTACATGTAGTAACTCTAAAATGTCTTGGATAATTTGATACTTGGCAATTGTTGTGCTCATGTTTAAGCTCTTGCATCATATACTTTGCACCCATTAATGAAGAAATACTTAGAGCTTGCTAATTTGGTTTGCATATTTGGTTTCTCTAGAGTCTAGATAACATCTAGTATTGAGTTTTGAACAACAAGGAAGACGGTATGGAGTTTTATAATGTTTACAATATGTCTTTTATGTGAGTTTTTGCTGTACCGTTCATCCTTGTGTTTGTTTCAAATAACCTTGCTAGCCTAAGCCTTGTATCGAGAGGGAATACTTCTCATGCATCCAAAATCCTTGAGCCAACTACTATGCCATTTGTGTCCACCATACCTACCTACTACATGGTATTTCTCAGCCATTCCAAAGTAAATTGCTTGAGTGCTACCTTTAAATAATTCAAAATTTATCACCTCTGATTTGTGTCAATGTTTTATAGCTCATGAGGAAGTATGTGGTGTTTTATCTTTCGATCTTGTCATTTACTTCGACAGACTTTCACAATGGACTAGTGGCACATCCGCTTATCCAATAATTTTGCAAAAAGAGTCGGCAATGGGGTTCCCAGCCCAGATTAATTAACTTGCATTAATAATTCTCTTCACATGTTTTGCTCTGATTCATCAGTAAGCAACTTAATTTTGCAAATAGACACTCCTTCATGGTATGTGATTGTTGGAAGGCACCCGAGGATTCGGTTAGCCATGGCTTGTGTAAGCAAAAGGTTGGGAGGAGTGTCATCCATAAATAAAGAAAAACTAAACTAAAGTACATGTGTAAACAAAAGAGAAGAGGGATGATCTACCTTGCTTGGTAGAGATAACGTCCTTCATGGGAGCCGCTCTTGAAAGTCTGGTTGATGAGGTAGTTAGAGTGCCCACTACCATTCGTTGACAACAACAAACACCTCTCAAAATTTTACTTTTATGCTCTCTTTATGTTTTCAAAATAAAAGCTCTAGCACAAATATAGCAATCGATGCTTTCCTCTTTGAAGGACCATTCTTTTTACTTTTATGTTGAGTCAGTTCACCTATCTCTCTCCACCTCAAGAAGCAAACACTTGTGTGAAGCTGTGCATTGATTCCTACATACTTGCATATTGTACTTGTTATATTACTCTATGTTGACAATTATCCATGAGATATACATGTTACAAGTTGAAAGCAACCGCTGAAACTTAATCTTCCTTTGTGTTGCTTCAATACCTTTACTTTGATTTATTGCTTTGTGAGTTAACTCTTATGCAAGACTTATTAATACTTGTATTGAAGTACTATTCATGAAAAGTCTTTGATTTATGATTCACTTGTTTACTCATGTCATTACCATTGTTTTGATCGCTGCATCCACTACATATGTTTACAAATAGTATGATCAAGGTTATGATGGCATATCACTTCAGAAATTATCTTTGTTATCGTTTTACCTCTCGGGACGAGCAGAGAACTAAGCTTGGGGATGCTTGATACGTCTCCAGACGTATCGATAATTTCTTATGTTCTATGCCATATTATTGATGATACCTACATGTTTTATGCACACTTTATGTCATATTCGTGCATTTTCACGGAACTAACCTATTAACAAGATGCCGAAGTGCCGGTTCTGTTTTCTGCTGTTTTTGGTTTCGAAATCCTAGTAACGAAATATTCTCGGAATTGGACGAAACGAAGACCCGGGTTCCTATTTTCACCGGAAGCATCCAGAACACCCGGGAAGGACCAGAGGGGGGGCACTGGGCCCCCAGACCATAGGCCGGCGCGGCCCAGGCCCTGGCCGCGCCGCCATATGGTGTGGCCACCCCTTCGAGCCTCCTGCGCCGCCTCTTCGCCTATATAAAGCCTCCGTCGCGAAAACCCTGATGCGAAGAACCACGATACGGAAAACCTTCCAGAGCCGCCGCCATCGCGAAGCCAAGATCTGGGGACGGGAGTCTCGTTCCGGCACCCTGCCGGAGCGGGGAAGTGCCCCGGAAGGCTTCTCCATCGACACCGCTGCCATCTCCACCGCCATCTTCATCACCGCTGCTTGCTCCCATGAGGAGGGAGTAGTTCTCCATCGAGGCTCGGGGCTGTACCGATAGCTATGTGGTTCATCTCTCTCCTATGTACTTCAATACAATAATCTCATGAGCTGCCTTACATGATTGAGATTCATATGATGATGCTTGTAATCTAGATGTCACTATGCTAGTCAAGTGAGTTTTACTTATGTGATCTCCGGAGACTCCTTGTCCCACGTGTGTAAAGGTGACGAGTGTGTGCACCGTGTGGGTCTCTTAGGCTATATTTCACAGAATACTTATTCACTGATGAATGGCATAGTGAGGTGCTTATTTATATCTCTTTATGATTGCAATGTGTTTGTATCACAATTTATCTATGTGCTACTCTAGCAATGTTATTAAAGTAGTTTTATTCCTCCTGCATGTGTGCAAAGGTGACAGTGTGTGCACCGTGTTAGTACTTGGTTTATGCTATGATCATGATCTCTTGTAGATTGCGAAGTTAACTATTGCTATGATAATATTGATGTGATCTATTCCTCCTACATATGCATGAAGGTGACGGTGTGCATGCTATGTTAGTACTTGGTTTAGTCTTTTGATCTATCTTACACTAAAGGTTACTAAAATATGAGCATTATTGTGGAGCTTGTTAACTCCGGCATTGA
>NC_061513.1:153144584-153199522 GCF_022539505.1 Lolium rigidum
CGAGACGGAGGTGCTGCCTGATCGTGGCGCCGGAACCGATCGTGATCGACTCTACGCGCTTTGCAAGCGGCAAGTGAACGTCTACCGCAGCAACAAGAGCCTCATCTTGTAGGCTTTGGAATCTCTTCAAGGGTGAGACTCGATACCCCCTCGTTGCTACCGTCTTCTAGATTGCATCTTGGCTTGGATTGCGTGTTCGCGGTAGGAAAATTTTTGTTTTCTATGCAACGTTATCCTTCAATCCTGCCGCTGGCGTCCTTGTTGCACATGATATCGGAGATGGGTGCTTCACTCACCACCTTCATAGGATGTTCCTCGAAGTAATGCTTGAGTTTTGTGGCGGCCATAAACACGCCATAGGTCATTTTCTGGAAGTGCGGGTAGTTTTGCTTTGAGAGGGAGAGCACCTCGCTCAGGTAGTATACCGGCCTCTGGACGGTTTTTCCTTCCTCTTCTCTTTCCACTACCACAACAACACTCACGACCCGGTTGGTTGCTGCTATGTATAACAACATCGGCTCTCTTTCCAACGGCGAAGCCAATATTGGCGCGGTAGCTAACATCGTTTTCAGCTCCTTGAATGCTGCGTCTGCCTGAGGGGTCCAGACGAACTTATCGGATTTTCTCATTAAGGCATACAACGGCAAGGCCTTTTCTCCTAACCTGCTTATGAACCGGCTTAGCGATGCTAAGCTTCCGGTAAACTTTTGTATGTCCTTCAGATCCTGTGGTACCGTCATTCTCTCGATTGCCCGGATCTTTACCGGATTGACCTCAATGCCTCGGCTTGAGACAAGGAAACCCAGCAGCTTGCCGGCGGGGACACCGAAAGTACATTTTGCCGGATTGAGTTTCATCCGGAACCTTCTTAAGTTATCGAATGTTTGCCGGATATCATCTATTAGGGTATCTTTTACCTTAGTTTTTATCACGATGTCATCCACATACACCTGCACATTCTTTCCGATTTGATCAAACAAACATTTTTGCATACAGCGCTGGTACGTTGCACCGGCGTTGCGCAAACCAAAAGGCATAGTGATATAGCAGTAAGCCCCGTGCGGGGTAATGAACGCAGTTTTTATTTGATCTTCCTTTTTCAAGGGGATTTGGTGGAAACCGGAGTACGCATCCAGGAAAGACAACAACTCACACCCAGCAGTGGAATCAATCACTTGATCGATCCGCGGTAAAGGGAAAGGGTCTCTTGGGCAAGCCTTGTTGAGGTTGGTGTAGTCGATGCACATGCGCCACACCTTCGGAGCCTTTGCCTCCAGGTTCTCGTCCTTCTTCTTTTCAACCATCACCGGATTGGCTAGCCACTCAGTATGCGTGACTTCCACAATGAAACCGGCAACCAACATCTTTGTCACCTCTTCTCCAATAATCTTCCTCCTATCTTCAGCGAACCGGCGCAATGGTTGTCGCACCGGCTTGGCATCTTTCCGAACGTTTAGAGAGTGCTCAGCCAGCTCCCTCGGAACACCTACCAAGTCACCGATAGACCAGGCAAAGATATTCCGATTCTCACGGAGGAAGCCGACGAGCGCGCTTTCCTATGCCTCACCGAGGCCGGCACCGATACGAACGGTACGCTCAGGGAAAGCCGGGTCCAAGCACGATGTCCTTTGTCTCCTTTGTCGGTTTAAACGCCGGAGCGCTCAGACTTGCACTCATTGCCGCTAAGCTCAACTGTGAGGACTGAGCGAGCGCAACTGCGGTTTGCATCCTTCTTTTTTCCTCCGCGATCACCAGCGATTCCGCTAGGTTCGATCCGGCAAGATGCTGTTTCCAACGAGATCTTGTAGTTTCCCACCACAGTTAGAGGTCCACGAGGTGCCGGCATCTTCATCTTGAGATACGCCGTGTGGGTCGAGGCCATGAAGGCCGCCAGCGCCGGTCTCCCCAGCAAAGCATGGTACGGACTATCTAAGTCCACCACCTCAAACTCCAGGTTCTCAACCCGGCAATTGTCACGTCCTCCAAATGACACATCCACCCGGACTTTTCCAACCGGTGCGCAGGACAAACCCGGAACGATTCCATGGAAAGTCGTGTGCGTTGGCTGAAGCATGTTTTCTCGTTATGCCCGGGGTATGCATGGTGTGCTTGTACATGATGTTGATGCTGCTGCCATTGTCTATCGGCACCTTGCTGAACTTCACTCGAGTTTGCGGCCCTTTCATGATTGGGTCCACAACAAGAGCATATCCACCCGGATTCGGCATGATCTTAGGGTGATCCTTAGATGACCAGGTAATTTCCTGATTGGACCACATCATGTACTTGGGAACTGCCGGCATCACAGCATTGACCTCCATGGAGCGGCGGTGTACACTTTGCCTGTCTGTTGGCTCAGTGACAAAGACAACACAGCACAAATGTGGGTCTTCGTAAACATTCCGGCCTAAAGGTGCCGGTGGAGGTGGTTGGTTATCATCTTGTTCCACCCGGTTAACTTGCTGGTACTGCTGCCGGTTTGGCGGCACCGGTAAGGCGTTTGCCCCGGTAAGTGGGGGTGGCGGCGGTAGGCTGTTGCTGCCGCGGCATGTCTTGTGGCGGCTGTGCATCTTTTACCGTTCCCTTTTGCATCAAGTACTTGGTCCAGGTACAATCCTTCGTCAGATGGTTTGACGGGTGTGCCGGATTCGGTGTGTGCCACCGGCATGGTTGGTCCATGGCAGCTTCCATGGTGTATTTTGCGGGTTCTTGCCAGTTTCTTTTCTGGACCCAGGGTTTCTTTTCCACCCACTGTTTCTTTGGACCCGCCCACGGCTGCGATCCGGTTCTTTGTCTCTGACTGCCGCTGGCCTCAGAGTTTTCCTGCACAGCAGCAACCTGCTGCGGACCATACCTTCGATCCGGAAAATCCTCTCTTCTTTTGTTATTCCGGTTATCCCGGTGTTGCTCTTGGCGTAGCTGTTCCGGTTCAGGTTGCACTGCCGGCTGCGTTGGGTCTCCCAACGCATAGCTATCCGCCACACGTATCATCTCTGCCAACGTTGTCGGCATGTTCCGCTGCAGCTTTTGCCACAACGGCGAACCTCTTCTGCACCCACTGCTAAACCAAGCAATGGCCTGTGCCTCGATTACCCCTTCACAGGAGTTCCTTGTGGTGTTCCACCGGGCCAGATAATCCCGGTCTGTTTCGTTCGGGCGCTGCACACACAGAGCAAGTTGCTGCGGCCTGTTTGGCCTTTGATAGGTGCTGCTGAAATTGCTCACAAAAGCCTCCTCAAAATCCAGCCAACCATTTATGCTTCCTGCCGGCAAGTTGTTTAGCCAGATTCTTGCCGGTCCAACCAAAAACGATGGTATGATCCTCACGGCCCAACGCCGGTTTCCTCCTCCTGCTACGGTTCCTCCACCGCCCGCGACGTATACCGCGGTCACGTAATCCGCGAGCCAATCTTCCGGCTTCGTAGTGCCATCGTATGTTTTTGTGTCACGGGGCAACGTAAAGTTGCGAACTCGGTGGTTTTTCTCTCATGATTCTTGGGCCAAAGCACTTTGGACCCGGAGGACCTTCCTCCTCGATCATTTCCGACAAGTACACTCTATCCGGACGGTGCCTCGCATCCCGTTCCGGTAAGTATCTCTCTCCCAAGCGTTCCCCCAACGGGTTCCGGTATGCTGCCGGTCTTGTAGAATCGGCTTCATCGTAACGTTCTGGTGCCGCGGCCCTTGCCTGCCGGTACCTTGGTGGAGGCATCTCTTCCTCTTCATCGTACGCTGCCCTTGCAGCCGGATAGTTTTGCCCGGTTTCATGTCTACCGGCATGATTGTTTCCGGCATAGCCTTCCTTGGCGTAGCCTCGCTCTGCCCCTTGGCTTTTTCTACCGGCATCGTGTTGCCCGGCTTTTTGTTTACCGGCAAGGACCGGATCATACACAGTCATCTGCCGTGCGTTCACTTCTTTCTCTTTTCTTCTGTCCGGATGGGGGGACGAGGCCTGCCCCTGGGACTTGCTACCGGCATTCTTTGTTGAACGCGCGGATTTTGAGGCCGCTGCCTTGTTCAGCTTAGCCAGCTGCTCAGCGTTCTGCTGCTCAATGGTTTCCAGCAGCTCTCTAACACGCTCTTGCTGTTTTGCCAAAGCATCTCCGGAAAGCGACTCGCATAGCTCTACGGCAGCTTTAGCAGCTTTTATAGTTTTATCCGGGCTACTGTACTTAGGTTTTTCCACAATGCTAACAGACGCAGAGGCACTCTTGCCGGTAAGAATCTCCTTACGCAGATCTTGATCTAGGTTGCGAGCTTTTAGCCGGTTTTCCGGCATCCTAGCAGACATGCGCGCTAACAGAAGCAAAGCCATGGGCAGCGTTGTACTCACGTAGGGTTAGGTTCAGCTCGCGCTGCGCCTGGATGATATCCTTGCCGCTCTCGAGCACCTTCTGGCGCTGCGCCTCCAGCTCCGCCTGAGCCACTGCCGGATCGACGTTCTGTGCGATGGGGGTGGCGAGGACGTTCATCGCCGCCTGGAGCGGTGTCTCTGGTGGCGCGGATGATGCTCCCGCTGCGCCTGCGTCGCGCTCCAGCGGTGGCTTAGCCGCACGGGTCGAAACCGCGCGACCAGCACCTTCAGCTGCAACCTCCTTTCCTGCACCAGCCACACCGGTCATCATTACCTCGACGCTGCCGGCGGCGCGACCAGCACAGAGCCATCTTGGCGGGTCCGGTGCCACCAGCACCGGCGAGAGGCGCTGGCGCACAGGGACGGTGCCGAAGTAGACGCGGTGGCTGCCAAACTCGATGATGCGGCCGTTCTTGGGGAAGACGCCGCCGTTGGCGAAGCAGCCTGCGTTGTCGTTGATGAAGTCCATGGCGTAGATGCGCTGGACCAACGCGGACACCGTACGCTCACCGGAGATCTCGAGGACGCCCGCCCGAATGTGAACTCCATCAAGCGCCACTTCATGCCCCACGGTGGGCGCCAACTGTCGTCGTGGTGAACAGACAGATGCCATAGGATGGCTTAGATTGGGGCCGAATGGACGCAAGAGGATTCGGGGGAGGGTTTGTGATCAGGTGTGATGAACTTCCGGATGGTTTCCTCAAGAACTTGGCCAGGGCCAGAGATTGAAGAAGAAAGACACAAGGAAGAACTCGCTCTAGATCACAGTGTTCATTGATTCACACAAGTTACAAGTTACAGGTTTTTCTCTATCTCTGTGGTCTCGCGCCTGTAGGAGGCAGTACCCCCTCTCCTTATATAGGGGAGAGGGTGGCTTACACTGGAAGAAACCCTAACGGCATCTTTGACTGGACAAACTACTTTACAAAGCTACTTTAATCATAGATGACACCGGAGTCCTCTTTAATCAGGGGCGCTGACGTCCTCCGGCTTCTTTGACCGTCATCCTTCTCTTTATCGTCAGCCCTTCGTCTAAAGTTACTTTGCTTAGCTCATCTTTGTCTTCTAGCTCTGGAGAGAATCTTTGACCAACTTTGCCGACAAGCCCTTCCTTCCGGTGGCCCGGTACCTTTTCTATCCGGTTCCGGTATCCCTCTTATGAGGATACCGGCTTAGCTTGTTCAGCCAAACGCCTATCTTAGACTCCGGCATGAACGTCTAACCGGTATCCTGATGGCTCAAACCATCCGGTTTGGCATGCCTTTGGCATACCGGGGGTCATCCCCCCAACAGCATGCATATTGTTAGAGAAGAACATTGGGCCGCTAACTAAAGCCATGAATCATGGTGGAAGTTTCAGTTTTGGACATATATCCTCAATCTCATATGAGAACATTAATTGTTGCTACATGCTTATGCATTAAAGAGGAGTCCATTATCTGTTGTCTATGTTGTCCCGGTATGGATGTCTAAGTTGAGAATAATCAAAAGCGAGAAATCCAAATGCGAGCTTTGTCCTTAGACCTTTGTACAGGCGGCATAGAGGTACCCCTTTGTGACACTTGGTTAAAACATGTGTATTGCGATGATAATCCCGGTAATCCAAGCTAATTAGGACAAGGTGCGGGCACTATTAGTATACTATGCATGAGGCTTGCAACTTGTAAGATATAATTTACATGATACATATGCTTTATTACTACCGTTGACAAAATTGTTTCATGTTTTCAAAACCAAAGCTCTAGCACAAATATAGCAATCAATGCTTCCTCTGCGAAGGGCCTTTCTTTTACTTTTATGTTGAGTCAGTTCACCTATCTCTTTCCACCTCAAGAAGCAAACACTTGTGTGAACTGTGCATTGATTCCTACATACTTGCATATTGCACTTGTTATATTACTTTACATTAACAATATCCATGAGATATACATGTTATAAGTTGAAAGCAACCGCTGAAACTTAATCTTCCTTTGTGTTGCTTCAATACCTTTACTTTGATTTATTGCTTTATGTGTTAACTCTTATGCAAGACTTATTGATGCTTGTCTTGAAAGTACTATTCATGAAAAGTCTTTGCTTCATGATTCAGTTGTTTACTCATGTCATTACCATTGTTTTGATCGCTGCATTCATTACATATGCTTACAATAGTATGATCAAGGTTATGATGGCATGTCACTCCAGAAATTATCTTTGTTATCGTTCACCTGCTCGGGACGAGCAGAACTAAGCTTGGGGATGCTGATACGTCTCCGACGTATCGATAATTTCTTATGTTCCATGCCACATTATTGATGATATCTACATGTTTTATGCATACTTTATGTCGTATTTATGCATTTTCCGGCACTAACCTATTAACGAGATGCCGAAGAGCCAGTCGCTGTTTTCTGCTGTTTTTGGTTTCAGAAATCCTACAAAGGAAATATTCTCGGAATTGGACGAAATCAATGCCCAGGGTCCTATTTTGCCACGAAGCTTCCAGAAGACCGAGGGATAGACGAAGTGGGGCCACGAGGCGCCGCCACAACAGGGCGGCGCGGCCTGGGCCTTGGCCGCGCGGCCCTGCTGTGTGGGTCCCCCGTGACGCCCTTTGACCTGCCCTTCCGCCTACTTAAAGCCTCCGTCGCGAAACCCCCAGTACCGAGAGCCACGATACGGAAAACCTTACTGAGACGCCGCCGCCGCCAATCCCATCTCGGGGGATTCTGGGAGATCGCCTCCGGCACCCTCGCCGGAGAGGGGAATCATCTCCCGGAGGACTCTTCACCGCCATGGTCGCCTCCGGAGTGATGAGTGAGTAGTTCACCCCTGGACTATGGGTCCATAGCAGTAGCTAGATGGTCGTCTTCTCCTCATGTGCTTCATTGTCGGATCTTGTGAGCTGCCTAACATGATCAAGATCATCTATCTCGTAATGCTATATGTTGTGTTTGTCGGGATCCGATGGATAGACAATACTATGTTATGTTGATTATCAATCTATTACCTATGTGTTGTTTATGATCTTGCATGCTCTCCGTTATTAGTAGAGGCTCTGGCCAAGTTTTTACTCTTAACTCCAAGAGGGAGTATTTATGCTCGATAGTGGGTTCATGCCTCCATTAAATGCTGGGACAGTGACGAGAAAGTTCTAAGGTTGTGGATGTGCTTGTTGCCACTAGGGATAAAACATTGATGCTATGTCCGAGGATGTAGTTATTGATTACATTATGCACCATACTTAATGCAATTGTCTCGTTGTTTGCAACTTAATACCGGAAGGGGTTCGGATGATAACCTCGAAGGTGGACTTTTTAGGCATAGATGCATGCTGGATAGCGGTCTATGTACTTTGTCGTAATGCCCAATTAAATCTCACAATACTCATCATATCATGCATGTGCATGGTCATGCCCTCTCTATTTGTCAATTGCCCAACTGTAATTTGTTCACCCAACATGCTATTTACCTTATGGGAGAGACACCTCTAGTGAACTGTGGACCCCGGTCCTATTCTTTTACATCTGAAATACAAATCTGCTGCTATTGTTCTTTACTGTTCTTTGCAAACAATCATCATCCACACTATACATCTAATCCTTTGTTACAGACAAGCCGGTGAGATTGACAACCTCACTCGTTACGTTGGGGCAAAGTACTTTGGTTGTGTTGTGCGGGTTCCACGTTGGCGCCGGAATCCCCGGTGTTGCGCCGCACTACATCTCGCCGCCATCAACCTTCAACGTGCTTCTTGGCTCCTCCTGGTTCGATAAACCTTGGTTTCTTTCTGAGGGAAAACTTGCCGCTGTACGCATCACACCTTCCTCTTGGGGTTCCCAACGGACGCGTGTTGTACGCGTATCAAGGTGCTGCCCGATTGTGGCACCGTCAAGATCTTCTACGCGCTTTTGAAAGCGACAAGTGATCGTCTACCGCAGCAACGAGAGCCTACTCTTGTAGGCTTTGGAAATCTTCAAGGGTTAGTCTCGTTCATCTCCTCGTTGCTCCCATCTTCTAGATTGCATCTTGGCTTGGATTGCGTTCTCGCGGTAGGAAATTTTTTGTTTTCTATGCTACGAATCCCTACAGAAATAGCCACATAGCCATTATTTTGCTCTCATGATCATGTGAAACAACCATATCATATTTTTACATAAACAATTAGAGTATTTGAAATGTAAATTATGAGAATTTGAATCACCTCAAAATTCATCATGGTTGATTTTATAAATTTGTTTGAATTCTGGAAACTCTCTGTCTTGTTATTTTTGCTATTCAAATTCTACAATAGATCTTAATGTGAATCCAGTGGGGTTGGATAGATATTTTCATAAGCTTTCCAAATATGTAAATTGCATCAAATTTGGCTTAGTGCATTTGAAGTTATTTAATTTCTAGCAAAGGACCAGTATTGAATTTTACTGAATCAAATTAACTTGAATTTGAATTATATGGGCTAGGCGGGAAAGGAATTGGGCCAGCGAGAGGGGAAAAGGATTGGGCCGGCCCAGCTACGCGTCCAGCGCGAGCAGGCCGCCTGACAAGGTGGGGCGAGGCTGTCAGCGGGTTAGAATTACCGAATCGGTACGCAGCGCGAGGGACGTTGGATTAGATGATGATCCGACGGTCGAGCATCGTCGTCATCGTCGACGAGAAGCGAGCATTGGCACGGCGGAGGGAGGGGGTCGGAGGCGATCCTGGGCTCCGGCGATGATCAGCGACGACGCACGACGGCATTGCGGACAACGGAGGATCTTCTGGTACCGGCGGAGCTCCAGAGGTGGCGGAAATCGACGGCGTCTTCTGCAGCTCCGCCGCGGACTCCAGCTAGCGATTGGAGGTCTACCGGCTACAATGTGGCGAGGTAATGGGCAGAGGAGGATCAGAGAGAGGAGGGGAGTTGAATGGTGTGAGCAATCCCTCTCGGGGTGGCCTCTTTTTATAGGGTCGGGAGGTGCTACGGGGGTGCGCATGCGGTCGGTCATGGCGGCGACGTTGGGAGCAGCGAAGGGGCAAGGCGAGGTGCGCGTGAGCTTCCTGGCATCATGGTGGTCCTGGGGAGCGTCTCTTGGCAGCGAATGGAGGACGAGGGCGTGCAGGCGAGTGATGGGAGCGGATAGTGCCGTGGCGGAAAACGGTGATGATGTTGACGGCGACGGTGCGATCGGGAGCAGGGGAGGGTGTCTAGGGTGTAGCTGGCGTCGAGGTGAGCACGCGTGCGCAAGGAGAGAGGGAGAGGAGGACGACAGCGACGAGGCTTGGTCGTGTACTGGCGCGTCCAGTGACGTGCCAGTGCACGCTCTAGCGTGGCCTGGACGTGGTGATCATGTCGGGTTCAGGGCCTTGGCTTGCTCTTTTTGGCCAGGGACCTTGTCTAGCATGTTCAGCAGGATGTGTTGAGGCTATGGGACATGGTCAGAGAGAAGGGAGAGGACCAGGGTAGGTTTTGGACATGGTGGTGAGCATAGGGGTTGACATGGTCTGGCATGGGGATGCTTTGGGCACTTTTCTTTGTCTCAGAGGGCTTGTCATGCTAGAGTGAGGTGAGGCAAGGGGGTTTGGCAAGGTGAGCATGGTGAGAGGGGTCTAGGGTGTGCACATTTGATTAAAGGCAAAAGTGCATGTGGCACATGCAAAGATGTTGGCATGCTTGGGCATGGTGATCATGGCAAGGTTAGGTCACTTCATTGGGGTACTTTAGGGGACAATGTGTACTATCAAAGAGGAGAAAAGAGAGAGGGGATAAAAAGTGAAAAGTGGGGGATAAAGTGACTTGTACTTTTATTCTCCTCTATGTGTACCTCTTATGTCTAAAGCAATGATCTCTCTTCTATTTAATTTTGGCCAAATTGCTGCATGAAGGTGTTCTATATAAAGTTTGGCAACAATGTGTGGCATTGGTTTGAAATTTGGAGAGGTTTGATGAAATTTCCAAAAGTGGAGGGAATCTAGAATATGTTTCAACATAGCATCTTGGCTTGACTATTTTGAGCAATGGTCAATGATCTGGTCAAAGTGGTCAACATCAAAAGTGTTCACCTTGATGAGGTCTTGGATGAAGTGCAAAGAGTTGAGAGGGTTTGGTTTGAAAAACTCTTAATACAAGGGCTCAAAGTGGGTAAGATGTTAAAAGTGTTACATATGACCATTATCATATGTGACTTGGTTTTTTAATTTCTCTTTATTTGATTTGGGTTTTCTTGATTCAAAAGTGATTCTTATTAGTTTAGGAACATTACCAAACCATTGGCACAAATTTATATGGCCTAGGTTAAAGATTTTCAAAAATGGCCATAAGCCATATGTGGTGCTATTTGCATTTTCCTTATTCTTCTATCTTGTTCCACTTGCTTTACTTGGGCATGGTCTAGGGTCCATTTAGGGTTAGATTAGGTTTAGTGATGGTTTCAAACCATTTGGGCAAGGTAGGAGTGCGTAGGTCAAGATTTAACATTATGGATATGTGCCACATATGCCTCTATGTATAATTTTATTTTCTTTTTATTTCACCTTAGCTTTAGTTGAGAAAGGATAGGTTGAGTTTGTTGAGTTTTTTCAACCCATCTAACAAGGTAGAACATGGCATAGTTGACTATTTGAAAAATAGCCATAGGCTTACATAGGCCTTTCTTTTTAAATTTTAATTTCTTTTTATTTGTTTTATCCTGGATGGTGACAAGAAGGGTGAGGTTTAGGGTTTAGAAAACATGTTCCAACATATCAAGCAACTATCATGGCAATATCACAATATATAAACATGAGCACTATGCATAGCACATTAATCAATAGAAGTTTTTGTTGGTTCTCATTTTTGGAAAAAGGGAAAATTCATTTTCTCTTTGTTTGAAAAATTGGGATGTTACAAACCCTTCCCCCTTAAACAAATCTCGTCCCACGATTTTAAGAAAAGTTAGGTTCCTAAGAGAGATTGGGCAATTGGGTTAACAGGAAAACATACTTGGCATGGCCTGAGGTGCCTCCTGTGCTTCTGTTGCATTCATGTGGTAGAGACGGCCGTTGCGACTGTTCGGGTTCCTTTTAGCTGCGAAACGGCGTTGTTGCTGGGCAGGTGCAACGGTATTGGGGGCAGGCTTGGCTAACCTTTTGGGGCACTCATTGGAGTAGTGACCCACAGTTCCACACTCATAGCAGGTGATGGTTGACTTGTCCTTGGGGTTGACGGGAACAACGTTGTTTCCAGTCCTCGGGGCAGTATTGGGGTTGTTGTTGTTACCATTGGGGTGGTTGTTGTTGTGCGGGGGTCCTCCATTGTTGTTGGGGTAGTTTGGGCGGTACGTCTGAGCAGGGGGCTTGTTGTATGTTGGGGCAAATCCTCCAGTTGAATTGTTGCGGTGCCTCTGGGCGTTGTTGGGTCCATTCTGGTTCATCATTCTTCTCTTGCGGTTCTCGTTGGCTTGATGCAGCTTCCCTTCCATCTGTATGGCTGAGTCCACAAGGACTTCCAGGTCAGCGAACGGAATGTTCACTAACACAGTTTGCATTTCATCATGCAGTCCATTCAGAAATCTTTCCTTCCTCTTCTCGTTGGTGTCGGTCTCATCCGGAGCATACCTTGACAGAGTGAGGAATCTGTCGCGGTATTCCACCATGGACATCCTTCCTTGCTTGAGTTCCCGGAACTCGTCTCTCATCTTCTTGATCGGTCCTTGGGGCACATGGTATTTACTGAACTTGAGCTTGAAAACTTCCCAAGTCATCATCTGTCCCACATTCATTGCACGGGCACTTGTCCACCAGGCTCTGGCAGGTCCTGACAGGTAGTGGGTGGCGAACAGTACTTTCTCTGCGGCTTCTACTCCCGCAACTTCTAGGTTGTTCTCCATTGTCTGGAGCCAGTCATCAGCATCTAGGGGCTCTTCTGTCTTGCTGAACATTGGAGGGTTGGTGTTCTGAAAATTCTTCAGCTTCGATCCAGGGTGATCATGGTTTCCATGGCCTTGATTGTTCTGGGCTATCTGCTGCAGTGCGGCAATATTGGCTTGTCTTTCAGCTCTCTCGGCTTCTCGGTCTGCCATCAGGGTCTGCAGCAGTTGCATCATGGCATCTTGGCTGCTGTTGCGAGTTGGTGGGGCCATCTGAACATTTGAGGTAGATGATAAGATAAGAGGGAAATTTCTATGGTTTGTTTGGTTTAAGTTTAAAAAGTTCAAAACTTGAAAACTTGAGTAGTGTTGAGGAGGTAAACACCAACAACACTTTTTCATTCATACCAAACATCACATATTACAAAGCTAACACACCGTTGGTTTTAAGAACCATTCATCGCTCTACGATACAAGGGAATCCTGATACAAACTCACACCTACTCAAATGATTTTAGTGATACTCCTCTTCATGGTGGGTTCTTCATCTTCATGGGTGGTGTGCTTAGCGAAAAGCGCGGGCGTTGTCCAACTCCTTGCGGGTCTTGTACAACAGGAAGTCCAGGCATGCGACATAGTAGTTCATCATCGGGTGCGGTGGCATGGTTATTGGTCTTCCCATGGGGTCATGTCTTGGGTAGTAAACAAAGCGAGTGTTCTTGATCTTGTTCTCATTTTGTCCACACAGACGGGCAATTGCTTCTTGCATGGCTTTGGCTATTCTATCCTTCCAAGTGTTTCCCGTTACAGAAAACCATATGGTTTCCCATATTGGGGCTCCAAGCTTTCCGCTCAGATCTGTAGTAACTTCCCACCGAGGTGGTCCTCCCGACGGATGGTTGAGGGGTATTCCGAAGAACTCTGGATACGGGCGTCCTAAATATTCCACTAGTTGCTGCAATTCATTCTCGAACATCAGGTTTCCTCCATGGCCAATCTGATAGGACTCACATTGGTACTCCATCTAGGAACAATTAGGATAAGTAAGTTAGAGAAGTGGTCAAGTGTGCAAAATTTTATGTAGAATTTCAAGGAAAAGTAGAGTATGGATTTCTTATTTTGAAAAGATCTCAAAGATAAGAGTGAGAATAAGTTTTCATAAATATTCACTTCATGGGTTTTGAAACTAACTTTTTCAGACGTCCATTCTAACTAGGGTCTCGTAAGGTCAATCAATGGCTCTGATACCAACTTGTCAACACCCGGATTTTTAAGTCCAGATGCCTATTATGCCGTACATCGCAATCCCAGGAATATTGTTTTTGCGAGACATAATAGATTGATATCACAACACATCATTCATTACATACCATAATCGTCTTACAAATAGAGGATCACATGATCCAGTCTTACAACATAGGGGATCTAGAGATCCAAATACAAAACACATAGCGGAAGCGAAGTAGCGGTCGTGGTCCATCTGTTCCACAGGCAACTGTTGACGTCAGGAGTAGTCCTAGTTATCGTAGACATCTTGCTGTCCATCATCCTAGTACTGGTTCTCCTCTTCATAGTCTTGCCATTTGAATAGCCAGGGACAAAGCCATGAGTACTTTAAAGTACTCGCAAACTAATACTAGTGTAAGCACTATCAACTATAGTAAGGGGGTTCTAAGCTCTAGGTTTATTTGCATAAAGCCAGTTTTATTTCATAAGCATTTAGTAGTAAAAGACTATTCATTTGCTTAACCAAACTCAAGTGGGAACATTAGTGTCATTCCCACAACTCTGTTGTGATTCAAGTCAAAGTCACCATTCAAGTTCAAATCACAAGTCATATGTCACATTTTTGAAATTGGTCTGATGACGGAACAGTATGGCCTTTCCAATCGTCCATAACCGTGGACACGACTAGTCGAATAGTTTTACACTATGCAGAGGTCGCACACTTTTGCCACAATATTTGCAATAATCCGTCAGGGTTAACTGGCCCTGATTTATCACACTCCGTGTGCGGACTACCAACCATAACCTTTCACTTACGTACCCTAGTACAGGCACCTCTCCCTATGAGCTTGGCCTCCCAGTGAAGACAAACCGTCAGCCTGGGAACTGCACAGGGCTTGGGTAGGACATTCACCTCATTTCACGTCATTTCACCTCAGTTCACATTTCAATGGAGGCAGCCTCGGCATAACCCCTATGATGCTTGTTTAGAGGGAACCCATACTAAAGCACATAAATTTCTAGTTAAGCCCTTACCCGTGTTGGTTATTGTGGGGGTACTTTCAAATTGGAATGGTATCGCATCCGAACCCAACCACCAGTTTTTGTAAAGTTCACCATGTCATTCAAGTCACATTCACCTTCAAAAATCTTTCAATAGAATGACTCATCATTCCAAGGTTTTCAAAGTCATTTCATTTCATATGTTCCCATCTAGAGTAGTTAATTTTATTTGTTAGCACTAGCAACTAGTCATGAGGGGTGCTAACTAGCTTGTATTGCTCTAGGCTAAATTTGATGCTCTTGTTCTACTCCATATCTAAACCAAGTGAATCATGAATCAAAAAGTAAACTTTGATAAACCAAAATCAAAAGATACTTTGTAAGGTAAAAACTTAGGATGGGATCATTAAGCATAAAGTAGAAGGTAATGTTGCCTTTCCCTTGTAGTGCTTTGCACTAGGTCAACTTGCAAGAATATTAGCTTGCCTTGGTTGGTGAAGTGATCAAAGTTCTCTTCTTCCTCTTCAAAGTAGACCTCCTCTTCTTGGTAGTCTCCGGTACTAGCGTCTATAAACGAATACGAGGGTAACAATCACCAATCAATACTTAAGGGTACTACTTAGCCTTAATGGCTCACTCAAGATGATCTATCATCATCATCACAATCATTACTTAACAACTAGGTTTTTCCATTTAATGGTAGTACATAATTTCCTCTCATTGAAATATTTATTAGGGTTTCTATTTATTATCCTTGAGAAATAATTTCCTCTCATTGAAATATTTATTAGGGTTTCTATTTATTATCCTTGAGAAATAATTTCCTATCATTGAACATTACTAAGATTTAATCTCCTCAAATAATAAGGTATGAGTACATGTTGACCAAGGTCAGAACTTCATATTTATCATTTGAGGAACATGATTTAAATGAGATCCTTCATCTCATGCAATTTAAATATCACTATGGAACAAATTAATATCACTAAGTAATTTCATATGAGGTGCTATAAATTAAGGTTATTACTTCATATTGGATTACTTAGGACAATGGTTTAAATGAGAGAGTGATACGTCTCAAACGTATCTATAATTTCTTATGTTCCATGCTAGTTATATGACAATACTTACATGTTTTATGTACACTTTACATCATTTTGATGCATTTTCCGGCACTAACCTATTAACAAGATGCCGAAGCGCTAGTTCCTGTTTTCTGCTGTTTTTGGTTTCAGAAATCCTACACAGGAAATATTCTCGGAATTGGACGAAACAAAAGCCCAGGGTCTTATTTTGCACGGAGCCGTCCAGAAGTCCGAAGAGGAGACGAAGAGGGGCGACGAGGCGGCCACACCCTAGGGGGGCACGGCCCCACCCTTGGGCGCGCCGCCCTATGGGGTGGGCCCCTCGGGCGCCTCCCGACTCTGCCCCTTCGCCTATATATTCTCTCTGTCGCGAAAACCCTATCACCAAGAGCCACGATATGAGAAAAGTTACTGTGATGCCGCCACCGCCAATCCCATCTCGGGGGATTCAGGAGATCGCCTCCGGCACCCTGCCGGAGAAGGGAATCATCACCGGAGGGTTCTACATCATCATGGCCGCCTCCGGATTGATGCGTGAGTAGTTCATCCTTGGACTATGGGTCCATAGCAGTAGTTAGATGGTTGTCTTCTCCTCTTGTGCTATCATGTTTAGATCTTGTGAGCTGCCTATCATGATCAAGATCGTCTATTTGTAATGCTACATGTTATGTTTGTTGGGATCCGATGAATATTGAATACTATGTCAAGTTGATTATTGATCTATCATATATGTGTTGTTTATGATCTTGCATGCTCTCCGTTGCTAGTAGAGGCTCTGGCCAAGTTGATACTTGTAACTCCTAGAGGGAGTATTTATGCTCGATAGTGGGTTCATACCTCCATTGAATCTGGGACAGTGACAAAAAGTTATAAGGTTATGGATGTGCTGTTGCCACTAGGGATAAAACATGAATGCTTTGTCTAAGGATATTTGTGTTGATTACATTACGCACAGTACTTAATGCAATTGTCTGTTGTTTGCAACTTAATACTGGAAGGGGTGTGGATGCTAACCCGAAGGTGGACTTTTTAGGCATAGATGCATGCTGGATAGCGGTCTATGTTCTTTGTCGTAATGCTCTAAGTAAATCTCATAGTAGTCATCATGATATGTATGTGAATCTCTATTTGTCAATTGCCCAACTGTAATTTGTTCACCCAACATGCTATTTATTTTATTGGAGAGACACCACTAGTGAACTTTGGATCCCGGTCCATTCTTTTACATCCGAAATACAATCTACTGCAATCTATGTTCTCTGTTGTTTTTCGCAAACAAACATCATTTTCCATACCATACGTTTAATCCTTTGTTTACAGCAAGCCGGTGAGATTGACAACCTCACTGTTAAGTTGGGGCAAAGTATTGTGATTGTGTTGTGCAGGTTCCACGTTGGCGCCGGAATCCCTGTTGTTGCGCCGCACTACACTCCTCCACCAACAACCTTCACGTGCCCTTCATCTCCTACTGGTTCGATAACCTTGGTTTCTTTCTGAGGGAAAACTTACTGCTGTGCGCATCACACCTTCCTCTCGGGGTTCCCAACGGACGTGTGCATCACGCTCCATCAGAGAGTATCTCCCATACTATTTAAATAATTAAATTTGGATAATTTAAATGGACTAGAAATAGCCACATAGCCATTATTTTGCTCTAGCCCATGATCATGTGAAACAACAATATCATATTTTACATAAACAATTAGTGTATTTGAAATGTGAATTATGAGAATTTGAATCACCTCAAAATTCATCATGGTTGATTTTATAAATTTGTTTAAATTCTGTAAACTCTCTGTCTTGTTATTTTTACTATTCAAATTCTACAATAGATCTTGATGTGAATCCAGTAGGGTTGGATAGATATTTTCATAAGCTTTCCAAATATATAAATTGCATCAAATTTGGCTTAGTGGATTTGAAGTTATTTAATTTCTAGCAAAGGACCAGTATTGAATTTTACTGAATCAAATTAACTCGAATTTGAATTATATGGGCTAGGCGGGAAAGGAATTGGGCCAGCGAGAGGGGAAAAGGATTGGGCCGGCCCAGCTACGCGTCCAGCGCGAGCAGGCCGCCTGACAAGGTGGGGCGAGGCTGTCAGCGGGTTAGACTTACCGTATCGGTACGCAGCGCGGGGGACGTTGGATTAGATGATGATCTGACGGTCGAGCGTCGTCGTCATCGACGAGAAGCGAGCACTGGCACGGCAGAGGGAGGGGGTCGGAGGCAATCCTGGGCTCCGACGATGATCAGCGACGACGCACGGCGATGTTGCGGACGACGGCGGATCTTCTGGTACCGGCGGCGACTCCAGAGGTGGCGGAAATCGACGGCGTCTTCTGCAGCTCCGCCGCGGACTCCAGCTAGCGATTGGAGGTCTACCGGCTACAATGTGGCGAGGTAATGGGTGGAGGAGGATCAGAGAGAGGAGGGGAGTCGAATGGTGTGAGCAATCCCTCTCGGGGTGGCCTCCTTTTATAGGGTCGGGAGGTGCTGCGGGGGTGCGCATGCGGTCGGTCATGGCGGCGACGTTGGGAGCAGCGAAGGGGCAAGGCGAGGTGCGCGTGAGCTTCCTGGCATCATGGTGGTCCTGGGGAGCGTCTCTGGGCAGCGAATGGAGGACGAGGGCGTGCAGGCGAGTGATGGGAGCGGACAGTGCCGTGGCGGAAAACGGTGATGATGTCGACGGCGATGGTGCGATCGGGAGCAGGGAGGGTGTCTAGGGTGTAGCTGGCGTCGAGGTGAGCACGCGTGCGCAAGGAGAGAGGGAGAGGAGGACGACAGCGACGAGGCTTGGCCGTGTACTGGCGCGTCCAGTGACGTGCCAGTGCACGCTCTGGCGTGGCCTGGACGTGGTGATCATGTCGGGTTCAGGGCCTTGGCTTTCTCTTTTTGGCCAGGGACCTTGTCTAGCATGCTCAGCAGGATGTGTTGAGGCTATGGGACATGGTCAGAGAGAAGGGAGAGGACCAGGGTAGGTTTTGGACATGGTGGTGAGCATAGGGGTTGACATGGTCTGGCATGGGGATGCTTTGGGCACTTTTCTTTGTCTCAGAGGGCTTGTCATGCTAGAGTGAGGTGAGGCAAGGGGGTTTGGCAAGGTGAGCATGGTGAGAGGGGTCTAGGGTGTGCACATTTGATTAAAGGCAAAAGTGCATGTGGCACATGCAAAGATGTTGGCATGCTTGGGCATGGTGATCATGGCAAGGTTAGGTCACTTCATTGGGGTACTTTAGGGGACAATGTGTACTATCAAAGAGGAGAAAAGAGAGAGGGGATAAAAAGTGAAAAGTGGGGGATAAAGTGACTTGTACTTTTATTCTCCTATATGTGTACCTCTTATGTCTAAAGCAATGATCTCTCTTCTATTTAATTTTGGCCAAATTGCTACATGAAGGTGTTCTATATAAAGTTTGGCAACAATGTGTGGCATTGGTTTGAAATTTGGAGAGGTTTGATGAAATTTCCAAAAGTGGAGGGAATCTAGAATCTGTTTCAACATAGCATCTTGGCTTGACTATTTTGAGCAATGGTCAATGATCTGGTCAAAGTGGTCAACATCAAAAGTGTTCACCATGATGAGGTCTTGGATGAGATGCAAAGAGTTGAGAGGGTTTGGTTTGAAAAACTCTTAATACAAGGGCTCAAAGTGGGTAAGATGTTAAAAGTGTCACATATGACCATTATCATATGTGACTTGGTTTTTGAATTTATCTTTATTTGATTTGGGTTTTCTTGATTCAAAAGTGATTCTTATTAGTTTAGGAACATTACCAAACCATTGGCACAAATTTATATGGCCTAGGTTAAAGATTTTAAAAAATGGCCATAAGCCATATGTGGTGCTATTTGCATTTTTCTTATTCTTCTATCTTGTTCCACTTGCTTTACTTGGGCATGGTCTAGGGTCCATTTAGGGTTAGATTAGGTTTAGTGATGGTTTCAAACCATTTGGGCAAGGTAGGAGTGTGTAGGTCAAGATTTGACATTATGGCTATGTGCCACATATGCCTCTATGTATAATTTTATTTTCTTTTTTTATTTCACCTTAGCTTTAGTTGAGAAAGGATAGGTTGAGTTTGTTGAGGTTTTTCAACCCATCTAACAAGGTAGAACATGGCATAGTTGACTATTTGCAAAAATAGCCATAGGCTTACATAGGCCTTTCTTTTTAAATTTTAATTTCTTTTTATTTGTTTTATCCTGGATGGTGACAAGAAGGGTGAGGTTTAGGGTTTAGAAAACATGTTCCAACATATCAAGCAACTATCATGTAAATATCACAATATATATGCATGAGCACTATGCATAGCACATTAATCAATAAAAGTTTTTGTTGGTTCTCATTTTTGGAAAAAGGGAAAATTCATTTTCTCTTTGTTTGAAAAATTGGGATGTTACATTTGGATATGTCGAGCTCATCAATCCCTCACCGGTTTCGGCGTGCCGGTCGATTCGGAGCTTGTTGAAGAAGAAGGAGGAGGTGATGTGGAGTCTCGCAACGAAGATGGTGGTCCGCGGTGTAAGCTCTCCGGCTGGCGACAATCGACTTCCCGCCCACGAAGGGGCTGTACCTGATCCAAGCCATCAAGGGGTGCAACGGCGGTGGTGCGCCACCGACGGCATCGAGCTCGTCCTCGACATCGAGATCCAGAGGACTTGGCTGTAATTTTTTCCTTTTTACTGGATCTTTCTGTAAGAATGGTCTTAATACCATTACCTTTTCCCGCAAAAAAAAAAGAATTCCACCTTATAACTATGTCAAGGGTTAACGCTAACTACTAAATTCAAAAATTCAGGAAAATTTACCTTTCAATACATTAATATGATTAGCGTATTCACTATTGAATCTGTATAGACGATATGACAACTGTCATGTTTATTGGCGAACGTTTACCACGCGAAAACTAATGGTATAACAGTACTAGGTTATAATTTTTACGTGTTCAGTCATTGCATTTTCTTTCAAATGGAAGCATAACCTCAATCTCTGCATCAATTGATGCACACAACCGTTTTATTGCAATTTAGAGTTCAGAATTCAAAATTACATCTCAAGGATCACACGTAAGCAAGCTCAGAGAGTGAGTACGCAAGTGATACCAAGAAATAATATATAATATTCGAATATACAAAGGCCTGTGCAGGGGTGAAGTTAACAAAATGAATCAGTGGGCTCATCTTTCATCTCTACAAAATTATCAGGTCTAACTAAGTGATAAAGCAGTTCTAAGTAGCAATTTAGTGTGTAGATTATTACAAATGTATTGGGTTTAGTTGAACCCAACCCTTATTAAGTGTACCCTGTAAACACGCACTATAACATGTAAACAAGTGATAATAACTACTCCCTACCCTCCATAATTTGAACTGAAACCATGACAAAAAAATTACGGTTTTTACTAGAAAAAGGGCGCTCTTTAGGGGAGGGCGCTCAGCTTCGAGCCGCGCGCTGACAAGTGGCGCGACTTGGTGCGTTTGAAGCTCCCTGCGGATCATCCCTAGCGCGACACGTGGCGGGCGCGGAGCAGGTCGCTGCGTGGGTTTTCCTTTTTTCCGTAGATTCGAATACGAAAACTGAAATATCTGGCAAACCGAGTATCCAAATAAAATTTCGTTTTCATATCTGTGCTAGTCGCGTCGAGATCTACAAAACTAGATCCCATCTTGATAGATTTGGACGAACTTTTTTTTTGAACTACCTTTCATGCCTCAGTTGCACTGACTTGGGTCGCTTTTGCACCGCACAGTGTCGTGGAAGTGCACCGTCGTGCACTCCCTTAGGTCGTTGTTGCACCACACAATTTCATGGAAGTGCACCGCCGTGCACTGCTTTGTTGTACCATGTTGCACTGCATTGGATCTCATTGCACTGCATGGTGTTCTGGCAGTGCATCGGCCATTCATTTGTCTTTTTGTACCACGTTGCACTACCTTGAGTCACTTTTGCACCGCGCGGTATCCTGCCGTGCACCGCTTTATTTGACGGCGTTGCACTGCCTTGGATCGTTTTTGCACCGCGCGTCGAGGTGCACCGCCCGTGCACTGCCTTGTTGTACGGCGTTGCACTGCCTTGGATCGCTTTGCACCGCGCAGGATTCTCGGAGTGGACCGCCCGTGCACTGCCTTTTTTTACGACTTTGCACTGCCTTGTGTTATTTTAGCACCGCGTGGTGTCCTGACAGTGCATTGCTCACGCGTTGTCTTTTTTATCATGTTGGACTGCCTTGGATGTTTTTTGCACCGCGCGATATTCAGGTAGTGCTTTGTCGCGGTGTACTGTTTTTTTCTCTTTTTTAATAACGCGAGGTAGTAGACATAGAGACTGTTTTAAATGGTGGGTGGTTGAACGGGAGGATATGATGTTGCTGCCCAGCCACGTGTTAAGCGCGGAGCTCCCCCGTGCGCTATCCCGCACGCCATCCCGCGCGCTGACGTGGAGCGCAGAGCGCGCGCGTCCTAGTCGTTCTCCAAAAATTATGAAACGAAAAAGAGTGCAAATAAGAAAAAGCACGAAAAGCGTATAATCTGGTTCCGAGATCTTATCGTGGCGAAGGCAATGATAAAAATAGATATTTTATGGTTCTGTGAAAGAAATTCCTTAAGCTGGGACTGTGAGACCGTTACCCAGTAATTATGATTTTGTGAAATTTGCTCTTCTACTAGTAAAAGTGCACGCGCTATGCGCGTCTTGACTAATACAGATTCAACAGAAAGGTGTTACATGTCTATTATAACGGTTGCAGTCCAATACTCCATAAACATCACTCTCAGATTAATACTTATGATTCATATTCAACAGATTACAAAAGATATTTAAAACAGTTAAATCACAGGTATTTTGAACCTGCTCAAATAATTATATATATTTGCGAAAGCCACAATCTCTAACATATGCGAGAACTATTTCTCTTCGTGTACTTGAGCCCATCAAGTAGATAAGCACTTTTTACACCTTTTGTGTGCTAGCGCCACTAAAGAACAAAACTACCTCATACATGTTGATACACATTCGGTAGGTAGCTAGCATGACTTTGAAGCTCTTCATGTTACAACAACTCACCAATCTCCTCATGTCCAAACCTTGGACAAACTACAGCTACTAAAATGAAAAGATAGGACTCTATCATAAATATGGATTAGGGCTTATATTATTTTCCATAATGAGTTGCAACATAGTTTCTGCCCACGGGACTCAAACCTCATGCCATAACCTAAAGGTAGCCACAACATATTGACAAAATTGAAGCATCTACTAACATGTTTAAAGTATATAAACCAAGACAATGATAAATGAAACTTTAGTCAATTCTTGCTTCCAAACCATCAAGTTCAGAAGCACAAGATTGCAAAGAAGAGGGTGGAGGTGATTGTCCTTGTTACTCAAGCTAAAAGGATGTATTATGCAATATTCATAAACTAAAGAATTATGATGTAGCAAATTATTGAACTGGAGCACTTCGTAACAGACACAAAAATGTATTCACCATATATAAAAAGAAAGCTATATATATCAGCTTGTAGTAGAATTTTAAATGTAAATGTACATATCAAAATAGTTGAGCACTCACGGATAGTTGAGTAGGCAGAGAAGTCATGCTTAATCCATAAGTCATGTCATCTCTACTGATACTCTGAAACCATTACACCACAAACACTTTGGAGTACAACCTGTATCAAAATAATATTCATAACTGTATTTTCAGCAAACCACAAGCACCGCTTCCCTCGTGTGTAATCTTGCACCCTTATTAAAATAAGAAGTAGCAGGGTCAAAATGTTGCAGCTATAAAATTTGCTCTGTTTGTACACACTTTATTCAGTTTTCCACAATAAGAATAAACGATTGGTCAAGATGTTTTAGTGTACCACCCTTACAAACTTAATTCAGTTTTCCACAATAAGGATAAACGATGGGTTAAGATGTTGCGGCTAAAAAAAAAAACTGTACCGGCTGGACACACTTCATTGAGCTTTCCACAAATAAGGATAAAAGATGGAGTAACGAACTCACTCCACGTTTGCTATCTGTAATAGTGTACATTAAGTTAAGCACGAGCAATAAAGAGAAAATTGCTTGCCTTGTTTTGTGAGGTCTATAATCTTGGCAGCATGCTGATAATAATAATAATTGAGGGTTCTCTTCTAAATGCTTGATTACGTGCTTGACTCCTTGAACATATGTTTTTCATTGAATTGCAGCATGAAGCAGAACTGCCTGAGAAAAAAAATCTCTTAGCATATAAGAGACTTCTATTGGAGTCACATCAATGCTAAAGAACCAAAAACTGAGAAGAGTGCATCCAGAAACGGTGCCAATCATGCTTACAAAATTTTGTTTATATATTGTTGGTATACCACAGGAAGCAGGTCTGTTACCTTTACAGTGCAAATCATGTAGCGGCCTTTTATATTCAGAAACGGGTTTATCCTTCGGATAAAAAAATGACAATTTGATGTTCCAATTCTTGATAGAAATAAGAGCAGACCCTTACCTTACTTTACAGAAGCAAGTAGAATCCGAACAGAGGACCGTCTTAGTATTGGCGAAGGAACCGCTCAGGCAAGAGCAGCGATTCTGGACCGGCATAAGGCTCAGCGGCGTGCCACGCGCGGAGCGATAGGGGCGGCCATGGTCCCAGCCTTCCCCGTGGATTAGCCGCGTCAGGCATCGACCAAGGGGGCTGTCATGGGATAGAAAAGCAAACTCATAGGTAGTTATAGGACTTACTATACGTCCAAGTCATATGTGATTCCACCAAGACACGTGCACTTCAGAGGAATTGGATGTAGAACAGACACAAAATCAGAATAAGAAAAGGATTAGTAGTAAAAGGAGATGAAAAAGGTCCATAAAAACATCTAAAATGAGATGGATTGACATATATAATAGGATAATAAACTTGTACCTGTTTCAGCACTTCTACATATCTCTGCAGCCTGGTTAACAGAAAAAAAAATCAGAAGAAAAGAAAATTCCATGCCTGTTTAATCTATATTTCCAAATATTATCAGGTCAAATAAAGTGTTCCAGAAAGAAAGTCGTCAATGGTGAAAATAAATTTGAATTTACGTACAATATTCATAATCTGTTGTAAATCGTCTCCTCTACCATAATTGACATAATATATTTCAAGTGTATGGTGATGTCTGTGACACATGAAGATATCAAAACCTGAGGTGAATTCTCCACAAAAACTGATTAAGAACTTGTACAAGTTTTGCAAACAATAACATAAACTAATGTGAATCTCAATCACAATTCTGCTTTTTATGCATGTTCTCTCAACTTTGAAATAAAATCAAATGAACCTACAGGCTACAGTACATAACGATGGAGATGGGAGGCACAGAAACTGAAGGCAGCTCACCTGGATGAGAGATGACGGGGAGGAATGAAGAGTTGCTGAGCCTTCTGCCGTTGGAAGCATACCTGTGCAAGCATAAATAAAATCGGCGGCAGGCAACCGCAGATGTTGCGACTTGTGATGCGTGCGCCAACGACCTGGGTACATCTCCTTGGTCCGAGCGCGGCGGCCGATCGGCAGCGCCGGATAACTCTGGCTGGCTGCTCCATGTCCGGGGCGAGAAAGGCCATGCGAGTAGAGTCAGGGGAGCGCTGTTCGCCTTCTCTTGGCCAAATCCAACGCAGGACGGGGGCCGGAAGGCATACGACGATTCCATTACATATGAGAGTATAGCAGTATTTCAGATCCCCCAGCCCTCCCTCCCCAGAGGTGGCGACACGACGTGAGGTCTCCGCCACTACTGCCTTCAACTGTGCCGGCACTGCGGAGGAGGCGCATACGTCGGCGCGGAGGAAGCGTGTGGGATGTCGACAATTAAGGTGGTCAGGACTTTGGTGGCGGCGGAAGAGAAAGAAGACGGATGGAGCGTGGCGGCGGGATTCTTCGAGATGTGGTGAACTCGCTCGGAAGGGGCGCTGATCTAGCAGAATGGTTTCATTGTTGTTCCTTAATTTGGGGATGCGGAAGTCTAGCGTGGGTGGGGAGAACAAATCAGTCTGCATCGTGTGATGTAAGTGGATGTAGGGTCAAGATTCAATTTTCCTACGGCCTTTATAAGTAGTAGAGATAGAGATTATAAGTAGTAGAGATTGATCTGACCGTGCGAGGTCGTATACACTAGTTCCTATGGGACCCCACCAGCCCCAAAGTCTTTCCCCAGCTACCTGTCACTACAGGAATGGACGCATACGCCGACGGCCAGCTGCCCTCGGCGTAGCCACGCCTGGCCCTCGGCGTAGGCTACGCCGACGGCAGCCCTCGGCGTATGGCGTCGGCGTTTAGGTCCCTCGGCATAGACAATATTGCCGTCGGCGTAGCCCGGCCCTCGGCGTAGCACGCTATGCCGACGGCATACAAATTTTATAAATTTGAATTTGAATTTTTTCAAAAAAAATTCAAAAAAAAATTTCGAAAAAAAAATAATTTTTTCTATGCCGAGGGCTTTGCCGTCGGCATAGGGTTTTAAAATTTTTAAAATTTTAAATTTTTTTACACCATTTTTTTTCCTTTTTTTTTACTTGTTTATCTTTCACCCATACACTTTTAACTCTAACTACACTTAATACTAGGTCAAATTACAACCAGCTGCCCTCGGCGTAGCCACGCCTGGCCCTCGGCGTAGGCTACGCCGACGGCATCCCTCGGCGTATGGCGTCGGCGTTTAGGTCCCTCGGCATAGACAATATTGCCGTCGGCGTAGCCCGACCCTCGGCGTAGCACGCTATGCCGACGGCAAAACCGTCGGCATACAAATTTTAAAAATTTGAATTTGAATTTTTTCAAAAAAAATTCAAAAAAAAAATCTAAAAAAAATAATTTTTTTATATGCCGAGGGCTTTGCCGTCGGCATAGGGTTTTAAAATTTTTAAAATTTTAAATTTTTTTACACCATTTTTTTTTCTTTTTTTTTACTTGTTTATCTTTCACCCATACACTTTTAACTCTAACTACACTTAATACTAGGTCAAATTACAATCATGGTTAAACTTCCCAGCCGGTCACCCATCCTCACACTACTCCAACCTCAGCACGCTTAACTTCTTGGATCCATTCGGATGAGCTTCCCTTAAAGAATTGACACCTTACTGATAATAATAGTCTATCAACCCTATTAACCCTTGGACCGTGATGTCACAACTCTTTATTTTTGAATTCCAAAAAATGACTTAAGTAAACAACAATGAATATATAAGTAACAATGAATAATAATATTGAATTCAAATAACAATAAAATAATTTTATTTTTTGGTTTTTTTCTATTTAATATGGAATAATTAATATCTTTAGATCGAAAAACTGAAATTCCACAAATAATATGTCTAAATCGATCAGAAAAATGAGAGGAATCTAAATATAACATCCATATCATCATTTGAACCTAAAAATTAGAGTAATCCAAATATGACGTCCAGCTTGCCATCTGGCCAAAACGGCCCCCTCGGGAGATGCGAAATGGCCGTACGGACGCGCTGGTGCACCGTTCGCCAACATGCTAAACGGAAAAAAATTAGCACATAAAGTGATGTGTTATAGACCTAAAAACATTTTTCGCGGAATTTATTGAGCGACGGAAAGTGTACCCCTAGTTCAAATCCGGTCAGTTTCCAGCGGATTCGGCGGGACACCGCAGGAAGCCGCAGGGATTTCCAGATAGCTAGCACGCACATATGGTATGTGATATGTGGTGCGGAGGCGGTGTCCTACCACTACGCAGAGGTCTGCGCAATACTAAAATACGCCTCATGTAGCTGCTTCACAAAAAAAACTCGTTTTGGCACCCCAAAAATGAAAAAAACCATCGCACATGGGTCGGATTGGAAATCCGCTCCCGGGGCCATGCCTTCCTTCCAAGGGACCACACATGTGCCAAATATGGCCTCGTTCCGACAAACTATGCGGTGTCACAGGCCGTTTCCTACTCATTTGCCCTAAAAGCCATAGAACTCCGGACGTGATAGCTCTGTTTGTGAAGGGTTTTTCAAAATAATTGCCATATCCTAATTCCAATTTTTGGAGTGGTTACTAGGACACATAAAATGACGCCATGCGGCTCCAAGGGATTTTCTAACTTAGTTTAAATTGCCATCCGGCCAAAACGGGCCCCCACGGAGATGCGGTATGGCTGTACCGGGCGCGCTGGTGCACCCGTTCACCATCTGTTGACTGCCAAAACCCACCGGCGGGCAGCGGCCTTGTCAACACCGTAGAGCCGGGAAGAGCCTAGAGCTGCGGCTGGCTGAGACCCCTCCGAGCGACGGCCCGCAATGCTCTTCTGGTCACACGCGGCGATGCGAAGTGCAAGGGCGTGCCACCCGACCTATACCTGGTCGGGAAGGTGATGGGGATGCCTCGCTTAGTTTCCTGCAGGGGCATACATGTAAACATTAAATGCGAGCCTCGATCGGCTCTCGGGTTATCCGTGAATCGGCTCAAAGAGCCGATCCACCCATGATTCGTACGGGGTGCACGAATACTTGGTGGTCCTGCTTGATCAAGATGAAGCTAATGAGATCTACGACGATTTAGGGTTTTCACCGCATAATCGGATCATCCTACTCCGGGGTTGGGCCTCGCGGCCACGCACGGTGCTCGTAAGCCGATCCCAAACAAGGCCTAAAAACCAACATGAAGTTGATCCTCGGAACATCCCGTTTAGGACTTGCGAACGCCACCCTACGTGCCACTGGATCCTCCCCCCCTTTGTAAGGCCTAACTATTGCAGATATTAAACTAATCCTTGTAGAACAAGGAGCAATCGTAACGGATCGGATCTACTAAATAATGATCAAGCGGGGTGCCGCCCCCACACCGAGATAGGCGTGAGGGCGGCTAGATATGCAAGGGTTGCACTACGTAAGCATGCTCAAACGAAGAACAATGCTAACCCTAACACATCTAATGATAACTACGTTGCTCGCCATCAAAAGCGCTTCGATACGAGCAACGCATGAACAACGTGGGGCTTGTGCTGCCTAGATCGCAAGATGCGATCTAGGCAGCATGTCGCTACCCGATAGAAACCCTCGAGACGAAGGAGTTGGCGATGCGCCGAGATTGGTTTGTTTTGGGGTTGAACGCGAGTTGTTGTTTATTCCATAAACCCTAGGTACATATTTATAGTCCCGGGGACTTTCTAACGTGGGAATATCCCATCGTGCACGATACAAACTCTAACCCTTATCTAAGATAATAAACTACTAAATAAAGATACACGGGCAATTCAGCCCAAACCCTTCGTGCCGGGCCGCTTCGAAATCTTCCACATGTAATCTTCCAAGCCCGGCCCACCTCGGATTTGTCTAAAATCTGGTGATAACACATGCCCCCCTGGTTTTGGAAATAACATTTCCAAAATCATTATGCTTTCCCTTCGAAGGGTCATGTCGTGGCAGAGCAGAGCCGTTACAGCATCCGTCATCATTATGCCCTGTCTTCTCAGTTTCTCTAGAAATTCTGACAGCTTTGGCATCGATCCCTTGGAAGCTGTAATGGCATTAAACCTTCACCGAGTTCTCATTATTTAACCGTGCCGATTGGTTAGCTCTCTTTATCCTCTATTCCATCCCAGCTATCGGCACCAAAAAACCCTCTCCTCCTGTAGCAATGTCTTCCTCTTCCTCTTCCTTCTCAAAACTCTTCCCCAATCTTCGCCGAAGAAGAAGAACGAGGACAGCCTCCACCCCGCGGTGAATCCCTTCTCCTCCGACAAGGAGGAGAAAGAAGGAGAAGCAGCGAAGGCCAAGGCCTCCCCTCCGCCAAGCTCCCGCCGAAGAAGCGCCCCCGCATGTGGGCGGACAGCGAGGACGAAGATGATGACGAAGAGGAAGAGGAGGAGGATGACTCCTCCTCCTCCATCGGGTATCCGCCGACCAAGCGCTTCCGCTCCCGGGCGGACAGCGAGATGATGATGATGACGAGGAGGAAGAGGCTCCGGCCAAGGGCTGGGGCAGCAGCGACGAGGAGCTCCTCGGGAGCAGCGCCGACGACGTCGACGGCGGCGATGACGAGGACAGCGACGACTAGTAGTATAGGACTAGTAGTAGCGGTGCACTAGGCACCGGATCCCTCTTTTGAGAGCCATCGGCTCTTTCTTGTAAAGCCGCTCCTTGGAATTAATGAAATTGTTCTTTCCATTCATCCTTTAATCGCTCCAATTTCATTCCTTCCGTTTGTCATGCTAAGACCGATAGTAACGCGTCGGACTTCTTTCCTTTTGAACGCCGAGGAAACCGGATTCTAATTAGCTCGTAGGCTAAGAGCTTCTCAATTTAGGCTGCGATTAGATATCCGACCAAAATTCTTCGCAATTCCTTAGCCGACAACAACTCATCGGCTATTTTGAGAATCCGAGTCCCTTTCCTTTTCTTGCAGGCAATAGCACAGGTCCAAGCCCTGTACTAGACGACGGCTTTTCCTTCCCAGTTCCTCCCCGAGACGATCATGATGCAGCCGCAGCCGAGGTGACTCTAATCGGCTCTTAAAAACAGGGCATCTTCCGGGCTTGTTGCCCCCGAGTCTTAGCCGAGGCAAAACAGAGCTGTATGGACCTGGGCTCGATCATGTCTGAGGGAGCTTCTTATGCCGAGCTAGCCGATTTGAACATAAATCGGCTTCCCAAAGCGAAGAGCCTTCAAGGCGAGCTGCCCCCGAGTTTCTTCGGTTCCTGCGGCCGGATAGGCTCCTTTCCTTTGGTGGACCTGATGCAATCCATCCTTGACCCGATCCGCACGCCCATGCTGCTCCCGACATTGTTCTTGAAGAGAGGATCCGAGCTTCCAAAGCTGCGAGGAGTTCCTTCATAAAAAATCTCCCTTTTGTGCTCCATTGACCCTCTGATCGTAACAGTTACTCCTCTTGAGTCGATGGCCATGCATCGGCTTTCATATCCTTAAGTCGATGCCTGCTGCATCGGCTGTGCTCGAAAAATTTCGAATTTTCATATTTTTTTTTTTTTACGGCCGACCTGTGCATCGGCCCCCATATTCCAATACCCATCACCAGAAGATGAGATGCTTCCGTTGCATATCCTCGTATTTTATCTACCTGGTGCCCCCGAGCCGATTCTGTCAAGAGAATTGATGGTATCGGCTCTGTTGGATAACATGTTGAACCCGAGCGAGAATGGTGGGTGAGGATAATTTTGGCCGATTGCTTGGAATCGGCCTCCACGTTGCTTGCTCGTTGAAGGTTTTGTAAGTTCCCTTCATAAATTTTTTGGGGCCGATCACAAGGATCAGCCTCTCCTGGTTTGCTCATTGGTTTGATCTTGCTACTTGGTCGGGCTGGATAAAACCAACCCGACCTCGACTTGATGCGCTTGCTTGTCGTCCACCTTGAGTGCTCCGTAGAGTCGTGGAGCGCTAAGCTCTGTCGGCAAGACGAGTACCATGTTTGTGCCAGCCGATGTCTCATCATCGGCTTTCCTCTGTTTAGGCGCCACTCCATTTTCCGTGGACGACCCTCTTCATCCAGGGTTCGCTGAACCTTTGCAGCCGGATCAGGTCGTGCCTTCCTTAGCGTATGCAGGTATAACCTTTCGGCTTCCTCCGGGCCGCGCAATCGCCGAACCCTGCGCTTTTGGGAACGGCTGAGTCCGTCGGGGCACCACCTTGGCCGGTGGTACCTGTCTTCTTCCACTTCTCCCTCGTCTTCCGAATCCTCAAGATCTGCCCAACGAGGTGACTCGGCGCGTTTGCTTTGTGGCGGGAGAGGCCCTAGGCGCTCGAACACGGACACGTTGGCTGCCTCCTTCTTTTTCGATTGCATTACGGGCAATTGCCGATTGTGGGCAATCGGCTCATTCCTGAATCCCAGCAGTGTCTGAAGAAAGGGCAGTCCCAGTGTCTGGCGTTGTCATCTTGCTCCCTTGATGCTTCCGTGGCACGGCGCTCGTGCTCCTCCTCATCGCGATTCTGCCGACGATATCTTCTGGCTTCTCTAGCCAGACGATCTCCTCTATCATCGTAATTGGACCGTCGGCGTTGGTCATACTGACTCACATATTTTTTGAGGAGGTGATCAGAGAGGGGTCGCCGATATCTTATATTCTTCACCTCTCCCTCTGTGACATAGCGCTTGCCATCATGACGGAGCCGATCGCGTGGAGCGGCCTCCTCTGTATCCTTGCTATGAGAGCAGCTGCCCTCATCTCCATCTTTGCTAGAGTGGTTTCCAGGTCCTACCATGTTGATGCTGAACGAGGGACCCGGCTGGCAACCTTCAGGGTAGGTAATTTCTACCATGTTAACGGCGGGGAAGGGTTGGGTGTCGACCTTCATGGCGTACTGGTTGAAAATTAGCCGCCCCTTCTCTATCGCCGCTTGGATGTGTCGACGCCACACCGGCGGTCGTTGGTGGCATGGGAAAGCGAGTTGTGGAATTTGCAATACGGCTTTCCGTTTAGCTCTTTCGCCGTGGGGAACTTGAGACCTTCAGGAATCGTCAACTGTTTCTCCTTGAGCAGGAGGTCGAAGATTTGTTCAGTCTTGGTTACGTCAAAATCAAATCCCCTGGGCGGCCCTGGTGGCTTTACCCATTTGCAGGCCACGGGGGTTCCTCCCCGAGTCCACTCAGCCACTGCTATTTCTTGGTCTCCCGCAGGCACTTCATCTTCCTCTGTATCGACCATAACTACTGCACGCTTGAACTTGTCTTGGTACGGGTCGGGGTGGCGCTGTTCATATGCTGATAGTTTCTGAACCATGTGCGCCAGCGAGGGATAATCTGCTTGGGAGGCCATGTCCTTGAGCTGTGTTGCAAGGCCTGCTACTGCCAACTCGATCGCTTCCTTTTCGGTTATACGAACCGAATAACATCGGTTCCTAAGATTCCTGAAGCACCTTGGATGTATTCCGTCACCGTTTCCCGCGCTTCGACGTAGTTGTGCTAGATCGGCAATGCCGGACTCGGAAGCTTCTGAATGGTATTGCATATGGAACTGTTCTTCCAATTGCTTCCAAGACTCGGATGGAGTTTGTCGGCAAAGAGGTGTACCATCCAAAAGCCGATCCTGTGAGGGACCGTGAAAAGAGCCTCACGCGTAGCTGATCCGACACCGAAGCCGGTCCTAGTTGAGCCAAATATCGGCTGACGTGCTCGATGGAGCTGGAGCCATCCGATCCACTGAATTTGGAGAAGTCAGGGAGCCGATATTTAGGTGGCAGCGGGATCATCTCGTAATCGTCGGGGTACGGCTTGGAATAGCCGGCCGCCCTTCTTTTCGGCATCATGCCGAACTGGTCTCTCAGTATGGTACTGATCTGATCCGCTGTGCTGGCCGTAGGAGTTGCACTCGAAGATTCGCCGGGGTGGCGTACTTGGCCAGCCATGTTTGCTTTTCCAGCTCCGAGCCAACCGCGGGAGCTGGGCTCGGGAGTTTCGTCGGTGTGGCGCATTTAGTTAGCCACGTACGCTTCTCAAGCTGCGTCGCCGACGTTCCTCCTGTCTTCGCCGGAGTCCCCGATGTTGTGGCCTGGTTTGTGAGTGCCCAGTCACCACAATCCGGCACATACATGCACGCGTATCCTTGAGGGATCTCCTTAGGCGCCTCCATTAAGAGCCGGTAGTCACTAGGGTCGCCACCAATCCTGTAGACGAGGAATGCCGGCGTAGTCGGCACTTCAGCGAGTGCCGCCAACGCATATGGCAGCGGTGGACGGGACCGGAGTGGCAACTCTCCTTGATGAGTCCCGAGAGCTGGTCCCGACGGCGAGTACCGGTGGCTCATGATCTCCTGGATCACGCGCGAGCGACACGCTCCAACACGTTGACCAAGTTCTCGAGTGGCGGTGTAGCGAGTGAGCCACCGGGTAGTTGATCTCCTGCCGCGGACCCCCGGTGCGTTCCTCCGACGGGGTAGAGAGGTCTATCCCATCGAGCGCACCTTGCGGTGAGAACCCCTTCCATCCGATGCCATGGGAACGGGTTCTCTGAAAAGAGCCGATGAGGTCGGCTTCGAGGGTGGCCTTGATCTCGTTGTATTGCTTCTTGAGGTCGTCAGGCAGATCCTCGTAGGTGACTGCCGTGCCGTCCGCCATCTCAGATGTAGATGGCGATGTGGTTGATGTAGACGATTGTCCCACCGGGCGTGCCAGAATGTGTTGACTGCCAAAACCCACCGGCGGGCAGCGGCCTTGTCAACACCGTAGAGCCGGGAAGAGCCTAGAGCTGCGGCTGGCTGAGACCCCTCCGAGCGACGGCCCGCAATGCTCTTCTGGTCACACGCGGCGATGCGAAGTGCAAGGGCGTGCCACCTGACCTATACCTGGTCAGGAAGGTGATGGGGATGCCTCGCTTAGTTTCCTGCAGGGCATACATGTAAACATTAAATGCGAGCCTCGATCGGCTCTCAGGTTATCCCGTGAATCGGCTCAAAGAGCCGATCCACCCATGATTCGTACGGGGTGCACGAATACTTGGTGGTCCTGCTTGATCAAGATGAAGCTAATGAGATCTACGACGATTTAGGGTTTTCACCGCATAATCAGATCATCCTACTCCAGGTTGGGCCTCGCGGCCACGCACGGTGCTCGTAAGCCGATCCCAAACAAGGCCTAAAAACCAACATGAAGTTGATCCTCGGAACATCCCGTTTAGGACTTGCGAACGCCACCCTACGTGCCACTGGATCCTCCCCCTTTGTAAGGCCTAACTATTGCGGATATTAAACTAATCCTTGTAGAACAAGGAGCAATCGTAACGGATCAGATCTACTAAATAATGATCAAGCGGGGTGCCGCCCCACACCTGAGATAGGCGTGAGGGCGGCTAGATATGCAAGGGTTGCACTACGTAAGCATGCTTAAACGAAGAACAATGCTAACCCTAACACATCTAATGATAACTACGTTGCTCGCCATCAAAAGCGCTTCGATACGAGCAACGCATGAACAACGTGGGGCTTGTGCTGCCTAGATCGCAAGATGCGATCTAGGCAGCATGTCGCTTACCCGATAGAAACCCTCGAGACGAAGGAGTTGGCGATGCGCCGAGATTGGTTTGTTTTGGGGTTGAACGTGAGTTGTTGTTTATTCCATAAACCCTAGGTACATATTTATAGTCCAGGGGACTTTCTAACGTGGGAATATCCCATCGTGCACGATACAAACTCTAACCCTTATCTAAGATAATAAACTACTAAATAAAGATACACGGGCAATTCAGCCCAAACCCTTCGTGCCAGGCCGCTTCAGAAATCTTCCACATGTAATCTTCCAAGCCCGGCCCACCTCTGGATTTGTCTAAAATCTGGTGATAACACCATCGCGCTAAACGGAAAAAAATTAGCACATAAATTGATGTGTTGTAGACCTAAAAATATTTTTCCCGGAATTTATTGAGCGACGGAAAGTGTACCCCTAGTTCAAATCCGGTCACTTTCCAGCGGATTCGGCGGGACACAGCAGGAAGCCGCAGGGATTTCCAGATAGCTAGCACGCACATATGGCATGTGATATGTGGTGCGGAGGCGGTGTCCTACTAGTACACGGAGGTCTCGCGCAATACAAAAATTCGCCCCATGTAGCTGGTTCACAAAAAAAAACCGTTTTGGCACCCCGAAAATGAAAAAATCATCGGCCATGGGTCGGATTGGAAATCCGCTTCCGGGTCATTGCTTCCCATCCCAGGGACCACGCACGTGCCAAATATGGCCTCGTTCCGACAAACTATGCGGTGTCACGGACTGTTTCCTACTCATTTGCCCTAAAAGTCATAGAACTTCGGACGTGATAGCTCTGTTTGTGAAGGGTTTTCCAAAATAATTGTTGTATCATAATTCCGTATTTTGGAGTGGTTACTAGAACACATAAAATGGCGCCATGCGGCTCCAAGGGATTTTCTAACTTAGTTTAAATTGCCATCCGGCCAAAACGGGCTCCCAAGGAGATGTGGTATGGCCGTACCGGGCGCGTTGGTGCACCCGTTCACCATCGTGCTAAACGGAAAAAATTGAGCACATAAAGTGATGAGTTGTAGACCTAAAAACATTTTTCCCAGAATTTATTGAGCGACGGAAAGTGTACCCCTAGTTCAAATCCGGTCACTTTCCAGCGGATTCAACGGGACACAGCAGGAAGCCGCAGGGATTCCCAGATAGCTGGCACGCACATATGACATGTGATATGTGGTGCGGAGGCGGTGTCCTACTACTACGCGGAGGTCTCGCGCCATACAAAAATACGCCTCATGTAGCTGGTTCACAAAAAAACCCGTTTTGGCACCCCGAAAATGAAAAACCCATCGGCCATGGGTCGGATTGGAAATCCGCTTTCCGGGCATTGCTTCCCATCCCAGGGACCACGCACGTGCCAAATATGGCCTCGTTCCGACAAACTATGCGGTGTCACGGACCGTTTCCTACTCATTCCCCTAAAAGTCATAGAACTCCGGACTTGATAGCCCTGTTTGTGAAGGGTGTTCCAAAATAACTGCCGTATCTTGGAGTGGTTACTAGGACACATAAAATGACGACATGCGGCTCCGCGGGATTTTCTGACTTCGTTTAAATCGCCATCTGGCCAAAACGGGAACCCGATGACATATAAGAAAGTGTTTGAATTGTTACTATATTAACATGATATACATGATTCAAATATGCATGATTTTGACATAAACGGATAGAGGATGTTTTTCTGAACATTTTGATACCTTATACGCATTTTTCTGACATCATATGAATTAGTTATGATTTTTACAAAAGTAGACAAATTTGACAAATAGTCTACGCCGAGGGTGGCCGTCGGCGTAGCCCTGTCTACGCCTAGGGCCAAACATATGCCGAGGGCTGCCCTCGGCGTAGACTTCGCTACGGCGACGGCAACGATACGCTGAGGGTGAGACTCGCTGGCTGGCCGTGCCGGGCCATACGCCGATGGCCCCGACATTTGGCCGTCGGCGTATGCCACGGCCCTCGGCGTACGTCGTCATTCCTGTAGTGTGTATGGCCACTTGGCCAGGCCACACGAATCAGATCGCCAGCAAATGGCAAAAACAAAGCCCATGTGAGTTGTGACGGTTGACAATTGGGTGCTCCTCTCCCTGGAGATCCACGACGCAGATGTTTGTACTCCACATTTTTTTCGAAATGGGGGACGTGCCACATCATCTGCATCAAAAAGATGCATACGACTCAACTCCCATCTCTAGTTGATATGAAAATCAACCAACGCAAGAAAATAAAGCAAAAGACAAAGCAACATCACAAAGTGATCCTATGATCAAGTCGCCACCCACACCGGCTGAAGAAATCACGTGCTACTGTCTCTAGTCGGTTGCACTCATACTCCATGACATCTCGCTGCTTCTCGGACTGGAGATAAGACCACGTACGGATCCAGTGAATAACCATAGAGAGAACTTGCAAGAAAGGTTGTTTTTTGGTTTGGTAAAAACAGTATTATTTCGCACATTCCAAATAGCCCAAAGAATATGGGAGACTCCCACCCTAATTTGAACTAAATCCTTGTTGGCAACCGATTACCAAAGAGATTTGTAATGTTCTTTTTTTGGAAAGGGGGGGGGGGGAGCAAACTGAAAGTCATAAAAATAATGCGCCATATGATTTTAGCTAAGGGTCATTGAAAAAAAAAAGGTTCTGCATGGATTTATCTTTGTCACAAAAACGCATTTCTTACATCCTTATCAGTTACGCTTAGCGAGATTATCTTTTGTTAAAATGACTTTATGATGTCGGAACTACATAAAGATCTTGATTTTTAGTGGCACTTTTATCTTTCAAATATACTTTCTGAGGTACTTTGTGTCATCGTCTAACAAATCAAGATACATTGATTTGATAGTAAAAGCACCCGAATTTGTAAGATTTTAAACGAAAACATCCTTATCCTCAGATAATTGAACATGCATTAACCGGTGCACTAGCTCTAACCAAAGCGCCCACTTGTTGGGTGTTAGAGTCCTCCGAAATGTTATCTGAAGTGGTTGATTTTGTAGGACATCAGCCACCAAAACTTGTTTTCGGTCAACTATATTATAAAGTGTCGGATATTTCTACCTAGCTAGCTATCTTCCCAAAACATAGTATCTTTGCCATTTCCAACTTTAAACGATCTCCGGCTGAAAAAAACATCTTTAACTTTCATCAAATCTTTTCAAAAGGGTGAATCAAAGGGTTTAGCTGTAACCTATGACAAGGTTTTAGAATTTAGGTACTTGTTTCGCGATAATTTCTGCCATATCCATACTCCATATTCGTTGATTAATTTAAACAACCATTTACTAAGGAGATAACTTTTTTAACTCTAAAAGTTCAATCCCTAAACCACCTTGATCCTTCCGGCGGCATATAATGTTTCATCTAGATAACCTATATTTTTATACTCCACGGTGAGCATGGCGCTCCTGTTCCGAGAGGCCTCTCTGGCCGGAGCCAACGAGCTGAGCGAGATATGTCGCTAGGACGAGCGACCGATCGTATATATAGCAGGAAAAATACATTTGTGCCAACTTAATGTCGGCAAGGCGAATTGCATAGACACTTCAACTGAAAGTACTCTACTTAAGTGTCCCAAAAGAAAATAAATTAGTAGGGAGTACATCAGTCGAGGGTATCAGCCTATCAGGTCTTCCTACACGAAGAGGTTGATTTAGCGGCTAATTTGTGCCACAGTTACTGGTTTCTATTCCAGCCGTTCAGTAGACCGTGGAGGTCAGTGTGCTTCTCGCGAACAGACACCTTTGGTATGGACGCTGGCCATTCGAGAGCTCAAATGTCAAATTGAACTGACGACAGCTCCAAGCATGGGCACCATGTTCATATGTTTACTTTTTTTTTAACATTATTATTGAGGGAAACATGTTCATAAGTTGACATTCCATATATGTAGCGAAAATGACCCGCGAAGAGAAGATAATGCAAGTAAAAAAATCGCGTCAGGTTCTGCGATCAGATTGCCACAGCTAATCCTGATCCGTAAGCCTCGCTTGGTCGGCCAATTAGTCAACTGCCACTTTTTCTTGCTTTGTACAGTTCGAGTACTCTGAAGTCAACTGGAGTTAACAAGTGCAATTATTTTCCGTTATAAAAGAGTTTCATTCCTACACGTACGCATGTAGGAGTAGGCCTTATATTTTTTTTTTTTGCCGGATTCAACATATCCATTTTTAGATAGGAATCCTCCGTTTAACTAATTATACTCTTTTCCTCAAGGCAGAAGATTCGGTTTTGGATTATCCTAGTATTTTTTTTTTGTGGGGAAGGATCGGGGATAGAGTCATTGATGACAAGTGTCATTATTTTCAGACCATGAAAGGATTAAACAAGATGATCCTACGTCTCATATCCTTTATAACATTATTGCTGATATGTTGGTAATGCTCGTCTATGTAGGATGGACAGGTTGATAGTCTTGTTTCTCGTATGGCCAATGGTGAAGCACCCGTTCTCCATTAAAAAGATGCTACCATTATTTTTCTGAAAGACGATTTGCAAAAGGTAGCTAATATGAAGCTATTGTGAACTCTAAACATTTTTTTCACAAAAAAAAGAGATATCGGTTTGGAAGGGCGAAGGATGCGGTGAACCAACATACACAATTATTTAGCGGTAAAGCCTATCTCTTTCCCGTTTCGCTATCTTGGTATCCACATGAACTTCCGTAAGCTTTTGAATAAAACATAGAAGAGGGTGGAGGATCTCTTTGAGAGAATCTCAATAGTTGGAAGGGCGAGGCTCTTGTCTTATGGAGTGGGCTTGTGTTGACCAATTTGTGCTCTCTACTCCATATTTCCATATTTATGTTATTATTTTCTCAGGTAATTAAAGGGGTACGCAAGTAAAAAAGATTATTACATGTAAAGAATTTCCATCAAAGTGACGGACATAAGAAAAAATACAAGCTAGCTAGCTAAGTGGAACATCCTTTTATACCCAAATAACAACATGGGTTAATTTGCAGTCAGGAACCTTGAAATAAAAAAAATACTTACTAAGAAAAGAGTTATTTAACTTTTAAATGAGGAGCTTGGTATGTGAAAGGACCCCTCTTTCTAGAAAGGATTGATGAGGGTAAAGGAAAATTTTTTAGCAGGGTGCTTTCGTTGTTTGTAATGGTAGTATCACACGAACTTCTCAGAAGACTTTGGCTTGTTGATAATACTCCATGTGAGAAATATCCGACATTGTATATAACATTGTTCAAGGGAAAATATGTTAATGGCGGACGTGCTCTCATTGGCAACCATCGGTGGCGTATTAGGGGGAGGGGGATTCCACCAGATATTTTGCGCCAACTATTGTGCCTTGTTGGAATCTTCATGTTTCCTTGAACGGATATTGACTTTGTATGCATTCCTTTCTACCGCATACATGATGCGCACTTGATCCTTGGGTTTTCTTTATTGATGTGAGTGCGAGATGATAGCCTCATGGTGTTGAAGGTATGCCCAAGACATGTGGTACCCATTGCTAATTAAAGGACAAAATTACTAACCTAGTCCTGGATATGTAACACACGAGGTGCGAACATAGAAAAGCCGCAGGTAAAAAAAACCTACCCATTGATATGAGATGTTATTTTATCCTGTATCATTCTAATAAGTCCCTCGCTCCTATGTCCCTCTTGATATGGTGCCAAAGTGTGGGAGAACCTCACATCAACAAATTTCATAACCTATTTGGTTCGAAAGATTCTATAAACACAAATGTCATTTGCACTCAAATCCTACAATATTTCATATGCACTAAAAACTTTTTTGTTCCATCACCGGAAAATAGAGAATTCTGAAAAACATATTTGAGTGAATGTTATATTTCCTACAAAATGTACTGCAAAGAGTTCATTAGGAAAAGTTCCTATGGGATTCAATCATAAAAACCAAACAACCACCACAGGAAATAATTCTGAAGATTTAAATCCTCCAAAATTTCTATGCAAATCCTCAAAGAGGCCCATAGAGTATAGGGTTATGTACCTTCCATGTTAGATAGATTTACGTGTCCGTTGCTAGGGCGCACTAGTGGTGGAAGCGAGTCATTGACATAAGTTCGCATGCTCCATTCTCATCCAGGAATGGTCATCAGTGCTGGCGTTTGGGAGCTATTGGTACTCCCTCCGTACTAGTTTGTAAGTCACAATTTTTGAATATCTTGGCCCAAGGTACTAGCTGATTGGGTCTCATTTTCTCTCTCTCTCATTGGTGCATGCAGCCCCTTTCTCTCTCTCATTGGTGCATGCATTCTTTTTCTCTCCCTCATTGGTGCATGCAACCCCTCTCTCCCTCATTAAATAAAATTATGGCTTAGAGGTGAAGGTTATGAGACAAATAATTTTTGGAAATATGACTTACACTCTAGGACGGAGTGAGTATTTTGATCTCATTTAGTGCTTTTGGTTTCCTTTGGGCAGACCTGACAACCGAGTAAAGTTTCTTTCGGGAGTCATTTTCAAATGATCATATCATCTGTTGGAAAAAAGAGAGCTAATCCTAGATCATCGACTGTACAACAATCATTGTCGCCTTAATTTGTCGATGACTTTGCACGGGCAGATTAGTCCCGTTACAGTATCTGATTTTGATATGAAAAAATGATACAAGATTCGATGGGAACGTTTAATGTAGTCTACTTGAAATGTGCAATAATGAAAGAAACCAATGTGGTGACTGCCTCCTTTGAACGCACGCATCCAAACTGTAGATAGTAAGTTCACATGCCTTTCGTTCCATCGGGATGATTAAATCAACCAACTGCTTGATGGAGCTAACCAAACTAGGTGGCGGTCCATAGATCAATCGTTACATGTGCCCATTGACCATCCATGCATCTTCATTGAAGCTAGATAGCAATAGATTGGCGCTAGCTTTATTCGTTTTCCTCGAGCTCACCTAATTCGACACGTCGGAATGCTAGATTTTTCTTCAAATTCTGCATCGGACTGGTTCTGGACTTATGCTAATTAACAGGTGGGAATTGCCCTAAGAAGGGTATAACTTGTGGGCAAGCTAACCTACGGCTTTCACTGCCACGCCGGTGTTCTCTTATGCTCTTATAAAGTGTTAACGTGTGATGTAAATATCAGCACGTGTTTATGCCTTCATGTGGTAGAAGTTAGATGCTCATATTTATGTTGGTCATAACTGGTCAAGATAAGCAGGAATGCAGGCAATAGTCATCATCAGTTTACAGTGAAGGTTGGTTGGCTGGAGATCCTTATTCCTTGCGAGAAGAAGACAGATTCATGGGCACCTTCCCACGATCGAAGAATCGTCCATGGAGGTTGGTTTCAATGTGGTCCACTCAAGACTTGGACTTTCCAAATTTAGTGCAGTTCAAACGACTATTCATGATAGCAAAATTTGGCATAGCATAGCATAGGTATATATATTTCAAGTCCCACCAGCCGGATTTAATTAACATTTTCATGTTTGGTACTACTATGTAGTACATATGAAAACACACCATGGTGGACAAAAATGATTGAGAAGGGCGAGGAAAAACGCGACATGTCCACTGACAAGTGGCGGTGCCCATATAACTTCGACGTGTGCATGTGTCTATTCAGAGTATCTGCAAATACCTTTCATGTTACCTTGTGGATAAAATTGGTCATGGCGTCAATCATACAGCTATTCGACTAGCAGATTGCATCTAAGCTGTTTATAGAAGGTAGAGGACCATCAGGGTTGATCAGAGATTAAATCTTTTTGTCATGAGATTAAGGAGGTTTTGAGAGCTTTACCTAACTTAAGCGTTATTTATGTAAGCCGTGACTCTAATCAAGCGGCATACTTATGCGCTAAACAAGCTAGTCTAGATAGGAGAAGATGCATGTGGATCAACTATAATCCAGTTTTTCTTATCAGCACTCTAATGAATGATTGTAATCCTATCAACTAAAGTAAAAAAAAAAAAGGTAGAAGAAATATACTATAGATGTTTGCTCCATATTTTCACCCCCGAGCAATACGACTTTGTTCTCTTTCCAGATTTGATATCTGCCACATCACCAGACGTTCTGGGTGACAAACCTTAGCACCAGTTATTTCACCACCTTTTGGAGATACCCTGGGGCAAGAGACAGAGAGAGTGGACATTTGTAAGAGAAATGGGTGGCTGACAAGTGGACATACAAAAGAAGGCCAAAAGTCAATATATATACGGAGAGGGATGGGAGGGATAGAAGCAGAATGAACTTGAATTTCGTAAGAGGCATCACTGACGTAGAATGAGGCATATCTAGCACTAACCTCTGGGTCAACGCCAATAAACAATCAATTTAACTTTAGTCCACTCCATCACGAGCATTAAGATACTTATTTGCCATCGATGGAGAGTCTATAGACTTATTTGGCAACAAAAGCCTAACGTCAGTGCCATGTCGAGTTAAGCTCGGTTCGGGGTAAACCAGTTTTGAAAATGGAGGAGCTAAGAATAAGGCGAAGCAAAATGGAGTAAATACTCTGTAAACTTGATAGGTTGATAAATTTAATTAAACAATGCGCTAAGGGTGAATTCAACGCCCTAAACCTGGCAAAGCAAAGCATTTTTGCTCAATTAATTATACTAATAAGCAGAAAACGTATAGGGCAAAACACTACAGGAATTGCGCGCTGCGCCGACGGCCGTGGCGTACGCCGACGGCCAAATGTCGGGACCGTCGGCGTACGTCCGGTCCAGGGCAGCGGCCCAACGAGCCCCTCGGCGTAGTCGTACCCTCGGCGCAGAGCACCATACGCCGACGGCCACCTTCGGCGTACACACGGCCGTCGGCGTAGTGCCTGCGTCTACTGCACAGCTGCTCCGCGTGTGACGGCCCGGTTACGGCGTCAGCGAGGCGCCGAGGGTGCCCCTCGGCATAGTGCATGACCTACCTATGCCGACGGCCACCCTCGGCTTAGTTTTTTTTTTCTATTTTCTTCTCTCTCCTTTACTTTATATTATGTTTGTATTTATTTATGTAGTAGTATGAGTTATGTAAAATGGTTCTTTTTTAATGGAAAAAATGGTAGATGCCATATGTAGCTAGGTCTCACGAGTGACGCACTTCGCAGACGGGTCGACTGGAGCCAGTAGGCTCAACATCTTCTATCGATGTACATATGTCCTCCAAAAAGGAAAAAAGTCCATTGCTAACCCTAACCCTAACCCTAGGGGTAGATTTGCATGGTCCCCGCCGTAGGGTTTATTTTTTATTTTTTCCTCTCTTATATTACTTTATATTATGTTTGTATTATTTATTTACTAGTATGAATTATGTAAAAAATGGTTCTATTTTTTAAGAATTGGTAGATGGCATATGCAGGTCCCACGAGTGACGCTCTTCGCAGACGGGTCAACCGGAGCCACTAGGCCCAACATTTGCTATCGATGTACATATGGGTAGATGTGCGGGGTCCCCGCCCTACGGTTTCCCTAACCCTAACTCTAACCCTAGCTCTAACCCTAACCCTAACTCTAACCCTAACCCTAACCCTAGGGTTTCCACATACATTTCTAACCCTAACTCTAACCCTAACCCTAACCCTAGGGGTAGATCTGCGGGGTCCCCGCCCTAGGGTTTCCCAAGATACAGATCATCGGAGCGTCAGAATTGTTGAAAAACTTGCATCTGCCCCTAACATATATGTACAAGTGTGATGTAAGGTTTGGCTAACCTTGCATGTACCCGGCGTTGACGATTTCCGCATACATGGGCTAGCACTTGGTAAAATGCAGGATCTGTATGTGTAAACTCCCGCCACGGCTCAAACAGAGCCTATTTTATGGTAAAGTATGCCCAACCTATGGTTTCCATGTACATATGTCCTAAACAAACCAAAGCAAGTAAAAAAGTCCATTGGTAAACCCTCACACGGAGAAAGCTATAGGGGTAGATCTGCGGGGTCCCCGCCCTAGGATTTTTCAAGATACAGCCCATCGGATCATCGGAATCGCTGGAAAACTTGCATATGCCCATAACATATGTGTACAAGTGTGATGTAAGGTTGGCTAACCTTGGATGTACCCGTTGTTGACGATTTCCGCATACATGGGCTAACACTTGGTAAAATTCAGGATCTGTATGTGGAAACTCCCGCCACGGCTCAAATGGAGCCTATTTTATGGTAAAGTATGCCCAACCTATGGTTTCCATGTACATATTTCCTAAATAAACCAAAACAAGTAAAAAATTACATTGGTAAACTCTCGCACGGAGAAAGCTATAGGGTAGATTTGGGGGGTCCCCGCCCTAGGGTTTCCCAAGATACAGATCACCGGAGCATCAGAATTGTTGGAAAACTTGCATCTGCCCCTAACATATATGTACAAGTGTGATGTAAGGTTTAGCTAACGTTGCATGTACCCGGCGTTGACGATTTCCGCATACATGGGCTAGCACTTGGTAAAATGCAGGATCTGTATGTGTAAACTCCCGCCACGGCTCAAACAGAGCCTATTTTATGGTAAAGTATGCCCAACCTATGGTTTCCATGTACATATGTCCTAAACAAACCAAAGCAAGTAAAAAAGTCCATTGGTAAACCCTCACACGGAGAAAGCTATAGGGGTAGATCTGCGGGGTTCCCGCCCTAGGGTTTTTCAAGATACAGACCATCGGATTTTTCAAGATACAGACCATCGGATCGTCGGAATCGCTGGAAAACTTGCATATGCCCATAACATATGTGTACAAGTGTGATGTAAGGTTTGGCTAACCTTGGATGTACCCGTTGTTGACGATTTCCGCATACATGGGCTAACACTTGGTAAAATCCAGGATCTGTATGTCGAAACTCCCGCCACGGCTCAAACAGAGCCTATTTTATGGTAAAGTATGCCCAACCTATGGTTTCCATGTACATATGTCCTAAACAAACCAAAGCAAGTAAAAAAGTCCATTGGTAAACCCTCACACGGAGAAAGCTATAGGGGTAGATCTCGGGGGTCCCCGCCCTAGGGTTTTTCAAGATACAGACCATCGGAGCGTCGGAATCGCTGGAAAACTTGCATATGCCCATAACATATGTGTACAAGTGTGATGTAAGGTTTGGCTAACCTTGCATGTACCCGGCGTTGACGATTTCCGCATACATGGGCTAACACTTGGTAAAATCCAGGATCTGTATGTGGAAACTCCCGCCACGGCTCAAATGGAGCCTATTTTATGGTAAAGTATGCCCAAACTATGGTTTCCATGTACATATGTCCTAAATAAACCAAAACAAGTAAAAAATTACATTGGTAAATGATACGTCCAATTTGCATCACTATTTTATATCATAATTTGCTGTTATTCATTGATATATTTCATATTGGGACACAATACTTATGTTATTTCATCTATTTTGCATGTTTCATGATTATTTGGAGATCGAGCACCGGAGCCAGGATTCTGCTGGAAAAAGCACCGTCGGGATGCAATATTTCGGAAGATCAACTGCGGAAGGAGATTTTACCAAAAATCCTATTTTTCCAGATGACGAAGGAAGCCAGAAGGGGAGCCAGCTGGACCCAAGGTGGGCCCACACCATAGGGCGGCGCAGCCCATGGCCTGGCCGCGCCACCATGTGGTGTGGGGCCCCCACAGCCCCTTTCGCCTCCTTTTCTTCGCGAAACCCTTCGTCCCGAAGACCTAAGCCACAGAGGAATCCTCACGAAGGGTTACGAGCCGCCTCTGCGGGGCGGAGAACACCAGAGAGAAAAGAGCTCTCCGGCGGGCAGGAATCCGCCAGGGAAATTCCCTCCCGGAGGGGGAAATCGACGCCATCGTCACCGCCATCGAGCTGGACATCATCTCCATCACCATCATCATCATCTCCACCATCATCACCGCCGTCTCCACTGCTGGACATCGTCACCGCTGTAGCAATTTGGGTTTGATCTTGATTGTTTGATAGGGGAAACTCTCCCGGTATTGATTTCTACTTGTTATTGATGCTATTGAGTGAAACCATTGAACCAAGGTTTATGTTCGGATTGTTATTCATCATCATATCACCTCTGATCATGTTCCATATGATGTCTCGTGAGTAGTTCGTTTAGTTCTTGAGGACATGGGTGAAGTCTAAATGTTAGTAGTGAACTATGGTTGAGTAATATTCAATGTTATGATATTTAAGTTGTGGTGTTATTCTTCTAGTGGTGTCGTGTGAACGTCGACTACATGACACTTCACCATTTATGGGCCTAGGGGAATGCATCTTGTACTCGTTTGCCAATTGCGGGGTTGCCGGAGTGACAGAAACCTAAACCCCCGTTGGTATATCGATGCAGGAGGGATCGCGGGATCTCGAGTTTAAGGCTGTGGTTAGATTTATCTTAATTACTTTCTTGTAGTTGCGGATGCTTGCAAGGGGTATAATCACAAGTATGTATTAGTCCTAGGAAGGGCGGTACATTAGCATAGGTTCACCCACACAACACTTATCAGAACAATGAAGATTAATCAGCTGTATGTAGCGAAAGCACTAGACTAAAATCCCGTGTGTCCTCAAGAACGTTGGTCATTATAAGTAAACAAACCGGCTTGTCCTTTGTGCTAAAAAGGATTGGGCCACTCGCTGCAATTATTTCTCTCGCACTTTACTTACTTGTACTTATTTCATCTGCTATATCAAAACCCCCCTGAATACTTGTCTGTGAGCATTTACGGTGAATCCTTCATCGAAGCCGCTTGTCAACACCTTGTGCTCCTCGTTGGGTTCGACACTCTTATTTATCGAAAGTACTACGATACACCCCGTATACTTGTGGGTCATCAAGACTATTTTCTGGCGCCGTTGCCGGGGAGTGAAGCGCTATTGGTAAGTGGAATTGGCAAGGAAAACCTTTACTTGTTTGTGCTGATTTTATTTCTGCTCTGTTGCTATAAGTCATTATGGAGAGATCTTCTCTTCAATTTCTATTTGGGAAATCTACTACTACTGCAACGGTAGTGGATGAGGCGCCGAGTGAGGAAGTAATACCATATAAAATACCTATGAAAATTATTGAACGTGTTATGGATAACCGCTATGAAGGGGATGGAACTGTCCATCCTGGTGATCATTTACTATTTTTGCATGAATTATGCGGGTTATTCAAATGTGCAGGTATTGCTATGAATGAAGTTAGAAAGAAACTATTCTCTATATCGCTGTCTGGTAAAGCGGCGCATTGGTATAAATTGCTGAAGAATGGTGATTCTCTTGATTGGGAGGACATTGTGCCTTTATTTTATTCCAAATTTTATCCTCCAAGTGAAATTCACAAAGATCGGAACCGCATATATAATTTCCGGCCTCATGATGGAGAGAGTATTGCCCAAGCTTGGGGGAGATTGAAGTCTTTAATGCTCAAATGCCCCATTCATGAGCTTCCTGGTAATGTTATTATTGATAATTTCTATGCAAGACTTTCTTTTCAAGACAAGACATTGCTGGATACTTCTTGTTCCGGATCATTTACACGCAATAAAGAAGAGTTTAAAAGGGACCTTCTTGATCGGATCCAAGAAAATACTGAAGGTTGGGAGAACGACAAGGATAGAGAATCAGGTATAATTTATGATTATAAATGCATTGAAGCTTTTATGGATACTGATAAATTTCGTAATATGAGTGCTACATATGGTCTTGATTCTCAAGTTGCTGCAAATCTTTATAAAGCTTTTGCCTCTCATTATGAATTGCCTAAGAAGAATTTTGATAAGTATCATGAACCGTATAAAGATAAAATTGATTCATCTATTAATAAATGTGTTGTAGTTGAAACTGCTGATCATGTTATTCCTGAAGCTTATATTGAAAAAACTCCTTTTCCTGCTAAAATGAAGGAGTACTCTGTTATAAATAGTGCGGTTCATAAAAGTGAAAAGAAACCTATAGAACCTGAAGAACAAATAAAAGTTGAACCTGCTGTTGCAATAGTTAAAGATCTTGTGACTGAAAATGTGGAGGATGGTCATATTATTTTCTGTGAAGATGCTTCTAATATTGTTTCACATCCTAATAAACCCAAACAAGTTAGTGTTCCTATGCTATCTCGTTAGAATTGGTGATCATTGCTATTATGGTTTATGTGATATTGGTGCAAGTGTTAGTGCTATACCTTATGAGCTTTACACGGAGATTATGCACGAAATTGATTCTTGTGAACTTGAAGATATTGATGTGGTTATTCAGCTGGCTAATAGAGAAACTATTTCTCCAATTGGTATTGTTCGAGATGTGGAAGTTCTATGTGGTAAGATTAAATATCCTGCTGACTTTTTGGTACTTGGTTCTGCTGCTAGTGATTATTGTCCTATTATTTTTGGTAGACCTTTTCTAAATACTTGTGGAGCTATTATAGATTGCAAGAAAGAGAAAATTTTGACTAAATTTGCTGGTGAATCTTATGAGTTTAACTTCTCTAAATTTACCAAAACTCCTTATAAAGCTGATTTGCCTAGTAATGATTTTAAAATGGAGGAGTGTGCATCTATTGTTCTTGTTCCTAATAATCCTTTGCAGCAACATTTGGAGAATAGCGAGAGTGAAGTTTTTAGGAAAGAAAGAGATGAGCTTGAGGAGATTTTTCTTCGCCAACCTATTCTCAAGCATGATTTACCGGTGGAAGACTTGGGTACAACACCGCCACCAAAGGAAGATCCTGTTTTTGATTTAAAGCCTTTGCCTCGATAATCTTAAATATGCTCATATTGATGATAAGAAAATATATCCTGTTATTATTAGTTCTAAGCTTACAGAGTTTGAAGAAGAAAGATTATTGCAAATATTGAAGAAACACCGAGGTGCTATTGGCTATATGATACGTCTCCGACGTATCGATAATTTCTTATGTTCCATGCCATATTATTGATGATACCTACATGTTTTATGCACACTTTATGTCATATTCGTGCATTTTCTGGAACTAACCTATTAACAAGATGCCGAAGAGCCGATTGCTTGTTTTCTGCTGTTTTTGGTTTCAGAAATCCTAGTAACGAAATATTCTCGGAATTGGACGAAATCAAGACCCAGGGTCCTATTTTGCCACGAAGCTTCCGGAAGACCGAAGAGGAGTCGAAGTGGGGCCACGAGGGGCCGCCACCATAGGGCGGCGCGGCCCAGCCCTTGGCCGCGCCGACCTGTGGTGTGGGGCCCCCGTGTGGCCCCCCACGTTGCCCTTCCGCCTACTTAAAGCCTCCGTCGCGAAACCCCTGAGGCGAAAAACCACGATACGGAAAACCTTACTGAGACGTCGCCGCCGATCCCATCTCGGGGGATTCTGGAGATCTCCTCCGGCACCCTGCCGGAGAGGGGATTCATCTCCCGGAGGACTCTACACCGCCATGGTCGCCTCCGGAGTGATGAGTGAGTAGTTCACCCCTGGACTATGGGTCCATAGCAGTAGCTAGATGGTTGTCTTCTCCTCATTGTGCTTCATTGTTGGATCTTGTGAGCTGCCTAACATGATCAAGATCATCTATCTGTAATTCTATATGTTGTGTTTGTCGGGATCCGATGGATAGAGAATACCATGTTATGTTAATTATCAAGTTATTACATATGTGTTGTTTATGATCTTGCATGCTCTCCGTTATTAGTAGAGGCTCTGGCCAAGTTTTTGCTCTTAACTCCAAGAGGGAGTATTTATGCTCGATAGTGGGTTCATGCCCGCATTGACACCGGGACGAGTGATGAAAGTTCTAAGGTTGTGTTGTCTTGTTGCCACTAGGGATAAAACATTGGCGCTATGTCTAAGGATGTAGTTGTTGATTACATTACGCACCATACTTAATGCAATTGTCTGTTGCTTTGCAACTTAATACTGGAAGGGGTTCGGATGATAACTCTGAAGGTGGACTTTTTAGGCATAGATGCAGTTGGATGGCGGTCTATGTACTTTGTCGTAATGCCCAATTAAATCTCACTATACTTATCATGACATATATGTGCATTGTTATGCCCTCTCTATTTGTCAATTGTCCGACTGTAATTTGTTCACCCAACATGCTTTTATCTTATGGGAGAGACACCTCTAGTGAACTGTGGACCCCGGTCCATTCTTTAATACTGAAATACAAATCTGCTCGCAATACTTGTTTTATCGCTTTCTCTGCAAACAATCATCTTCCACACAATACGGTTAATCCTTTGTTACAGCAAGCCGGTGAGATTGACAACCTCACTGTTTCGTTGGGGCAAAGTACTTTGGTTGTGTTGTCCAGGTTCCACGTTGGCGCCGGAATCTCTGGTGTTGCGCCGCACTACATCCCGCCGCCATCAACCTTCAACGTGCTTCTTGGCTCCTCCTGGTTCGATAAACCTTGGTTTCTTTCTGAGGGAAAACTTGCTGCTGTGCGCATCATACCTTCCTCTTGGGGTTCCCAACGAACGTGTGAAATACACGCCATCAAGCATATTTTATGGCGCCGTTGCCGGGGAGATCAAGACACGCTGCAAGGGGAGTCTCCACTTCTCAATCTCTTTACTTTGTTTTTGTCTTGCTTTATTTTATTTACTACTTTGTTTGCTGCATTATATCAAAACACAAAAAAATTAGTTGCTAGCTTTACTTTATTTACTGTCTTGCACTCTATATCAAAAACACAAAAAAATTAGTTTACTTGCATTTACTTTATCTAGTTTGTTTTATTTACTACTGCTAAAATGGCCACCCCTGAAAATACTAAGTTGTGTGACTTCACTAGCACAAATAATAATGATTTCTTATGCGCACCTATTGCTCCACCTGCTACTACAGCGGAATTCTTTGAAATTAAACCTGCTTTACTAAATCTTGTTATGCGAGAGCAATTTTCCCAGTGTTAGTTCCGATGATGTTGCTGCCCATCTCAATAATTTTGTTGAACTATGTGAAATGCAAAAGTATAAAGATGTAGATGGTGACATTATAAAATTAAAATTGTTTCCTTTCTCATTAAGAGGAAGAGCTAAAGATTGGTTGCTATCTCTGCCTAAGAATAGTATTGATTCCTGGACTAAATGCAAGGATGCTTTTATTGGTAGATATTATCCCCCTGCTAAAATTATATCTTTGAGGAGTAGCATAATGAATTTTAAACAATTGGATAATGAACATGTTGCTCAAGCTTGGGAAAGAATGAAATCTCTGGTTAAAAATTGCCCAACCCATGGACTGACTACCTGGATGATCATCCAAACCTTCTATGCAGGACTAAATTTTTCTTCGCGGAATTTATTGGATTCAGCTGCTGGAGGTACCTTTATGTCCATCACTCTTGGTGAAGCAACAAAGCTTCTTGATAATATGATGATTAATTACTCTGAATGGCACACGGAAAGAGCTCCACAAGGTAAGAAGGTAAATTCTGTTGAAGAATCCTCTTCCTTGAATGATAAGGTTGATGCTATTATGTCTATGCTTGTGAATGATAGGACTAATGTTGATCCTAATAATGTTCCGTTAGCTTCATTGGTTGCCCAAGAAGAACATGTTGATGTGAACTTCATTAAAAATAATAATTTCAACAACAATGCTTATCGGAACAATTCTAGTAATAACTATAGGCCATATCCTTATAATAATGGTAACGGTTATGCTAATTCTTATGGGAATTCTTACAACAATAATAGGAATACACCCCCTGGACTTGAAGCTATGCTTAAAGAATTTATTAGTACACAAACTGCCTTTAACAAATCTGTGGAGGAAAAGCTCAATAAAATTGATATTCTTGCTTCTAGAGTTGATAGTCTTGCCTCTGATGTTGATCTTTTGAAATCGAAAGTTATGCCTAATAGGGATATTGAAAATAAAATTGTTACTACAGCAAATGCCATCCAAGTTAGAATTAATGAGAATATAAGATTAATGGCTGAACTACGTGCTAGGTGGGATAGAGAAGAAAATGAAAAACTAGCTAAAGAGAAAAATGTAGCTAAAGTTTGGACTATTACCACCACTAGCAATGCTAATAATTCACATGTTGCTACACCTCCTACTATCAATGGTAAAATAATTGGTGTTGGCAATGCTTCTACTCCTAGTGCAAAGCGCGCAAAATTACCTGAAACTGCTAAAATTGCTGAAACTGCTCGTGATAAAACTCGCTGAAATTTTTTCCAACCTTGGGGATGATAATCCCATTGCTTTAGATTGTAATGATTTAGATTTTGATGATTGCCACATCTCTGAAGTTATAAAGTTCTTACAAAAACTTGCTAAGAGTCCCAATTGTAGCGCTGTAAACTTGGCTTTCACAAAACATATTACAAATGCTCTCATAAAAGCTAGAGAAGAGAAACTAAAACTTGAAACTTCTATTCCTAGAAAGCTAGAGGATGGTTGGGAGCCCATCATTAAAATGAGGGTCAAAGATTTTGATTGTAATGCTTTATGTGATCTTGGTGCAAGTATTTCTGTTATGCCTAAGAAAGTCTATGATATGCTTGACTTGCCACCATTGAAAAACTGTTATTTGGATGTTAATCTCGCTGATAATGCTAAAAAGAAACCTTTGGAGAAAGTTGATAATGTTCATATTATGGTTAACAATAACCTTGTCCCCGTTGATTTTTTTGTCTTGGATATTGAATGCAATGCATCTTGTCCCATTATATTGGGAAGACCTTTTCTTCGAACTGTTTGAGCTATCATTGATATGAAGGAAGGTAATATTAAATATCAATTTCCTCTCAAGAAAGGTATGGAACACTTCCCTAGAAAGAGAATGAAGTTACCTTATGATTCTATTATTAGAACAAATTATGATGTTGATGCTTCATCTCTTGATGTTACTTGATATACACTTTCCGCGCCTAGCCGAAAGGCGTTAAAGAAAAGCGCTTATGGGAGACAACCCATGTTTTTACTACAGTATTTTTGTTTTATATTTGAGTCTTGGAAGTTGTTTACTACTGTAGCAACCTCTCCTTATCTTATTTTTATGTTTTGTTGTGCCAAGTAAAGTCTTTGATAGTAAAGTAAGTACTAGATTTGGATTACTGCGCAGTTCCAGATTTCTTTGCTGTCACGAATCTGGGTCTACCTCCCTGTAGGTAGCTCAGAAAATTAAGCCAATTTACATTCATGATCCTCAGATATGTACGCAACTTTCATTCAATTTGGGCATTTTCATTTGAGCAAGTCTAGTGCCCTAATAAAATCCATCTTTACGGACTGTTCTGTTTTGACAGATTCTGCCTTTTGTTTCGCATTGCCTCTTTTGCTATGTTGGATGAATTTCTTTGATCCATTAATGTCCAGTAGCTTTATGCAATGTCCAGAAGTGTTAAGAATGATTGTGTCACCTCTGAACATGTGAATTTTTATTATGCACTAACCCTCTAATGAGTTGTTTCGAGTTTGGTGTGGAGGAAGTTTTCAAGGATCAAGAGAGGAGTATGACACAATATGATAAAGGAGAGTGAAAGCTCTAAGCTTGGGGATGCCCCGGTGGTTCACCCCTGCATATTCTAAGAAGACTCAAGCGTCTAAGCTTGGGGATGCCCAAGGCATCCCCTTCTTCATCGACAACATTATCAGGTTCCTCCCCTGAAACTATATTTTTATTCCGTCACATCTTATGCACTTTGCTTGGAGCGTCGGTTTGTTTTTGTTTTTGTTTTTTTTGAATAAAATGGATCCTAGCATTCACTTTATGGGAGAGAGACACGCTCCGCTGTAGCATATGGACAAGTATGTCCTTAGGCTCTACTCATAGTATTCATGGCGAAGTTTCTTCTTCGTTAAATTGTTATATGGTTGGAATTGGAAAATACTACATGTAGTAACTCTAAAATGTCTAGGATAATTTGATACTTGGCAATTGTTGTGCTCATGTTTAAGCTCTTGCATCATATACTTTGCACCCATTAATGAAGAAACACTTAGAGCTTGCTAATTTGGTTTGCATATTTGGTTTCTCTAGAGTCTAGATAACATCTAGTATTGAGTTTTGTTGTTGTGCTCATGTTTAAGCTCTTGCATCATATACTTTGCACCCATTAATGAAGAAACACTTAGAGCTTGCTAATTTGGTTTGCATATTTGGTTTCTCTAGAGTCTAGATAACATCTAGTATTGAGTTTTGAACAACAAGGAAGACGGTGTGGAGTCTTATAATGTTTACAATATGTCTTTTATGTGAGTTTTGCTGCACCGTTCATCCTTGTGTTTGTTTCAAATAACCTTGCTAGCCTAAACCTTGTATCGAGAGGGAATACTTCTCATGCATCCAAAATCCTTGAGCCAACCACTATGCCATTTGTGTCCACCATACCTACCTACTACATGGTATTTCTCCGCCATTCCAAAGTAAATTGCTTGAGTGCTACCTTTAAAATTCCATCATTCACCTTTACAATATATAGCTCATGGGACAAATAGCTTAAAAACTATTGTGGTATTGAATATGTACTTATGCACTTTATCTCTTATTAAGTTGCTTGTTGTGCGATAACCATGCTTCAGGGACGCCATCAACTATTCTTTGTTGAATATCATGTGAGTTGCTATGCATGTCCGTCTTGTCTGAAGTAAGAG